>NC_028640.1:4181886-4260154 GCF_001406875.1 Solanum pennellii
TATATATATATATATATATATATATATATATATATTTCCGCTCTCCTTTCTCAGATCTCGGTCGCCACTCTCTCATATCTCGCTGACCTCTCTCACTTATACAAATAGAAACGAAATGTATAAATTGCATTTCTGTTTGTATAAAGCGAGGAATATTGTATATTTTCATCCTATACACTTATATTTATACAATACAAATATTCTTCTGCTCAATTTTCTTTTGTCTTTCTCTCTTTATCGTTTCATAGATACACAAATTATATAATTGGTCTTTGTATACAATTACTTTCTTTTGTATATGTATAAGCGAATTCATGTACAACTGATTTCTTTGTATATATATGTAGCGAATTATACAATTGTTTTTTCTTTTGTATACGTATAGCGAAATGTGCATATTTATGTTTGCTATGAAACGTAATTATGCAAATTGTAACTATAACATACAAATATAATTTGTATATTTGTTATATGTGAAAGTTACACAATTTTTTAACACTCGTATAAAATTAGTAAAAGTAATCTGGACGTTGTCCAGGCCCAACATAAGAATAGTGTATAATAGGTCATAGACTTGTGGTGCAAATATATACAATTACAAAATACTTTAAATGAAAATTAATATGTGAGAAAATAGAATGTTTATTAGTCGTACATAGCCAAACTTACCATTCCAAAGTTATATTTCTATACAATTTTTTATTGATATCTTCAAAATTAATCAAACCCCATAAGAATTGTAGATACAAATATAATTGTAGCCAAGCTCTCTCTCTATATATATAGCTTTAGGAAGGCAAACAAAAAGTTCAGAAATTTGCAAAAAATTGTAAAGGACAAAAAAATTACAAAAAAATTGCTAAGTACGATTGGGGAATCCAAATAAGAAAATTCAAAACTATTGACCAAAAAAAATTGAAGAAAATTGCTAGAAAAAAATACAGAAAAGTATGCTCACCTGAGATACTATGCAATTGCTAACTCTACTAACCACATGTAACCTCTTGTTTCCGTTGTTATGAGAAAGCCGATAGTAAAGGAATTTGGGTCAGAAAACTTCTGAGTAGTGATTTGGAAATTTCTAGCCCAGGCCAGATTTGAACAAAATCTAAGTCAGCTAAGGTCTAGGGCAATTCGGTAATGGATGGGAATATAATTATAAGTTTGATCACGTGAGTGTATAGCCAAGACGTATTGCATGTATGGCTTTACAGAATCAAATTTAGCGAGTAAAGCTTTCAACACTAATCTTGGCGTGAAGGGGTAGTTTTAGAACGTCGAAGGTGTGTTGCGAAATGGGAGCTTGGGACTCTAATTCTGAGTTGTTTCTCCGTGCAAGTCGTCAGGGCGGGGAGGCTGTGGCGGGCCAGCCGCGACTTAAATCGGGGGAAAACCTCAAAATGTTATTTTCTAGTAAAACTTTGTTCTTAAGATCTAAGGGATAACCTAAGACAGTTTCTCATCAAATTCCCACGAATTCTCGTGTCAAAGGTAAGTTAAATACTCCCATAATATAAATTTTGATTCTTAGAACTTAGGATCCTTGTTAATTATCGTTGGAATAGGATTTTGACCTGAAATTAATGATGGAAAAAGCCCTAGTTGAGCATTTGGATCATTGGTTTGACATTGGATTGATATTTTGTTATAATCACGGTAATTTAGGCCTTGATTATTGATCCTTGTATTAGTTAATTGTTTTAGACCAAGAACAAGCAGCAAGACTTCAGAAAGGGAAGGTTCAAGTGTCTTAGGAGTACTCATACTTGATTTCGAGGTAGGTGATTATTCGACTTTCTGTTGTGTTATATATGCTTGTTAATTGCTCCATTACATGCATGCATGTATGAGAATAAGCAATCATGAATCGAATCTAAGGAAATGATTAAGTATGAACAATTACATGTTATAAACTTGTTACTTGACTGTGTGACTACATGCACTGTTCATTATGGGTGAGGCTGTGATTTTGGATGTGTTGATTGGATCGGGTGTCATGCTCTGACACATATATTGAAAAAAGGTGTCATATTTCCACATACACACACACGCATGCACGCACACACACACACTGGATAAAGTGTCACGTTCCAACACACTAACAGTTTGGGTGTGGGTTCCATGAGAGAACCACTTGTGATTATTACATTCATATATACCTGTTTGATATTGGGAAATTGTATGTTGCTCCTAAAATAATAATTGAATTATGTTTTATGTGTATGTGTTTACTGTGTTATAATTACTTGCTTATGTTTTGGTTACTGGAGTAGCCACATGATCCTACCAGTACACCGTGATTTTGTATATTGATATCGCACTTGCTCTTTCTTTGTTGAGTACATGACATCTTCAAGCGCCTCCTGACAGACCTCGATTAGAAGATCATTGACCGAGACCGGATTCAAGGGTGAGCTAGTTCTTTCAGGTTGTCATGGATCCATCATTAGTTTAGTCCATTTTTTTCTGTCTCAGACTACATATTTAGACTTTTACTTATGTTTAGTTTTCGGGGTTCACTCCCTTTTTTTTGACCTGTTGGTTAGTGGAGTTTTTTGGTACAATAACTCTCAGGTTTAGGGATTGAATTTTCGCGAGGTTTATGCTTAGTTGTGTTGTTAAACTTTTAGAGTTTATGGAACCTCATTATTTATTTTTTGATTTAAACCAATTTCTCGTATTTTTAAATGGTTTAGTTTCTTAAGTTGTGTTAGTCGGATTATAATAGTGGTTCTCCCGTCAGAGAGTTAATGGATGCCCATCATGACGGTTAGGATCGTGACAACACCAATTAAAAAAAAGCAGAGAAGAGAACAGGGCCAAGAAATGGAGGTATTTGACGGTGATGTACTTTGAAGGGGCATTAAGGTTGATATGCTGAAAAGATAGACATGCAAATGTAAAAATATCTGAAATAACCTTGAAATTATATTCAATGTTTTCTCAAGGAAGCACACACTTTGACAGAGAAGTGTGTGCAATTCCTTCTTAATATATATAAGTATTTTTTAAGTGTTTGAATTGTTGTTACCTTGTATTATATCATATTGTATTGTTAGTTTAAATAATATATTTATATTTTTATTGTTACTTAAATTTTGTTGTATCATATATTCATATCATATTTATCATTTAATGATTTAATTCCGTATAACAAAAAATTTTATTATGTGATCGTGTTATCTGATTTATTATTTATTAATCATATTCTATGTTTTATCGAGTTCAGAAATTAAAGGGTGAAAAATGTTAACAAAAATTTTAAAACGGTATATAAAATTTGTTATTAATCAAAACGGCAAAATCGCTGACGAAGTAGCGATGTTGGCCGCCGGAAAAAGGAAAATCGCTGCTGTCGCAACGATTTGTTAATTTGATTTCTTTTTTAAAAAAAATTAAACAAAATCGCTCCCAAAGGAGCAATTTTCAAAATAAATCTTTTTTTTAAATAATTTTTCTAATGTCGCCGCCTCAGCAGCGACTTAAGTTTAAACTTTTTTTATTATTAACTTTTGCTTCTTCTTTTTTTTAAAAAAAAAAGTTTAAATCAAATTTTTTTTTTATTTTTTAAAATCAAATCCCTGTCAAGGCAGCGATTTTTAATTAAATTTATTTATTTATTTTTTAAAATCAAATTGCTAAATTTATTTTTTTGATTTATTTGATTTTTTTAAAAAAAATTAATTAAAAATAGCTGGTGATATAAAAAAAATTGATTCAAACTTCTTTTTTTTTTAAAAAAAGAAGCAAAAGTTAATAATAATAAAAAATTATACTTAAGTCGCTGCTGAGGCGGCGACATATTAAAAAGATTATAAGAAAAAAAAAATTATTTTGAAAATCGCTTCTTTGGGAGCGATTTTGTTTAGTTTTTTTTATTTTTTTAAAAAATAAATTTAACAAATCGGTGCTATAGTAGCGATTTTGCTTTTTCCGGCGGATAAAATCGCTACTTCATGAGTGATTTTGCCGTTTTGGTTAAAAAGAAATTTCATATACCGTTTTGGAATTTTTGTTAACAGTTTTCATCATTTAGGCTCCGGACTCATGTTTTACCCTACTTCTTAATAGTAATTCTAACCCTACATATTTTTTCTTGTAGGTTTATCATTTAAATTATTAATGTGTAACATTCCGTAATAATATATAATCATTCAAATGGTATGTTAAAATAAAATAATACATTAGGAAATAATGTATAATATTCCGTAATGATATATAATCATTCAAATGTTATGTTAAGATAAAATAATACATTACAAAATAATATGTAACGGAACAATCATCCAATCAGGGGCAGACCACACATAGAGTATCGGGTGCTCACACACCCATTAACTTTCCCAGAAATTTTATATATGTGTATTCATAAAAAAAATATTAAAAAATTGATATATTATATTCGTGAATACCTATCAATCCAACAATCTGATGGGCGCGTTGGTCCTCAAACTAAAGTTAAAGCGCGTGTCGCCTTGAGTTCATGGGTTTGGGTTTGGGTAAACCAAGCTAGCGTTTGGCCATAGATTTCTAAATATTCTTGGCAAATATTATTTGAGTGAAATTTTACCATGTGTTTGACCATAGGATTTGGAAAATATATTTCACCTTTTTAGAAAAATATGATTTATACCCATAAGTTTTAGAACTATCAAAACTAACGATATGTTTGTATTACAAGTCACTTGGATGTTCGTTACGACAATAACAAATAGTGTCCATGATACTAAAGCAATGTGATAATTTGGAGTCAGTGCAACAAACATCATTACATACATCGTGAAGTATACATAGTGCATGACTTTGTTACCTTGAGCCAATTTTTCATCATTTCATCAACAATCAAATCATTACTTAATATTCAGTAAATATTTCATCAATATTTTGGTGTTCTACGTAAAAAAAATATGTAATACAACGCAAGCAACTACTATAGAGGGTATTTTTGTAAAAGATAAAAATTTGGGGTAAACATTTAATTTTTAAAAGATCCCAAATAATGAGATTTGACCCAAATACTAGAAAAAACTAGTATTTGGAAATTTGAAATATTTGTCAAATAATGGCAAATTATATGGACAAACATTATTTGCCAATTTTTTTTCAAATATTATTTGGGAAATCTAATGGTCAAACGGGCCCCAAGTACTTTTTTAATTGAGAAAAACAAAAGCTAAATATTTTTCTGACATTTTCATTTACTAGCTAAACTATCAAAATTATAAATAAGCTTTTACAAATGTGAATTTTATGCCATTTGGACTAAAATAGATATTTCCTCCGTTCCATTTTCTCAATTATTCATTCTATAAATAATTGATTCATAATACTTGTCATTTCATAAAATTAATGCATAAATTAGCATATTGTTTCCCTTTTTATCCTGGTTTGACCAATTTAATAAGTTAAATAAACTATTCATATTCATTCGATAAATTAATTAATTCATATTCATTGATTGAAAATTTGAGTTCCAAAAAAAATAAAATAAGAGTAGAAGATTAAAGTTACATAATTTCTTAATGCAAATACAAAGTAAAAAAGTGACATATAAAATAAAACTAAGGAAATAAGGTTTATCCTAATTGTATTTAGAGATAAGCAAAAATTCGTTAAGATAAAGTTGGTTAAATTTCGAAACAAGCAAACCAAAAATTGAATATGTTTGAATAAAGTAATCACGATTTTAAAATAATATCAAATTTATAAAGAATTACCACAATTTTCTCACACTTCTCTCATCATCTATATTTCTCAACAAGGAATTACTATTCAATTTGAGATATTAGAAAAAGTAAAACTCTTAAATTATGAAACATAATTAATAAAACTTGCGTGAATAACAATTTAAACATTTGAGTATAGTTCAAAACTAAAATTTAGAAATTAGTTTCTTTTTAACTTAAAATCTTCATTTTAAAGAGAAAAGCATCGATAAAGTCTGTCACAATCCTAACTTCTTTGCTATACTCTGGAGATAGAATAAAAACCAAAATACCCTTTAAATCCTAAATTCTTTGCTATATTTTGGAGAAAAGAAAAAAAATCAAATATCCTTTAGTTAAACTTTTTAAATTTTGTATCAAGTAAACCATGATACTAGGTCAATACGTTTGAATAAAGTTATTAGCTTGTTCTTGAATCTATGATGAACTTGAACTTGAACTTTATCTTGATCTTGACTTTTATTTAAATTCAAGGGCTTCAAGCTTGTTCTTGAATTCGGTGGTCTTGATCTTGATTGTTCATGAAACTTGAATGCTTGAATTCTTAAACTTGTAGCTTTGTAGAGAATTAAATGGCGTTTGTATCACATATTTCCTCTAGCTTCTTGTTTAGAATTTTCTGTCCCTTTTCTGAATTATGAGGACCCCTATTTATAGTTTTAGAATAGAGGAATTGTGATTGGAATAGGATTTCGTTCGGCCAATCAGATTTAAGTGACATGGCATATGCGCTTTATGGAGCGGGCTTGTCATCTTTGACACATGTTATGATTCTATTGGTTTCTTATTTGACTTGGCATGCCACATCATTTGCCCACATGGCACCAAGATGGGTTGTAGAATGAGATGAAATTGGGCTTAACAAATTGGGTTCATCCATTGTAGCCCAAATCAATTAATTTAGACGTTAATTAAATCCACATTTATTGGACTTAAATATTTAACTCAAATATATCAATCAGCAATATTTATTTGAATTAATATATTTACGAATTTAATATAATCCGAATCATTTTATAAATTTATATTTAATAAATTTTAAATGATTACAAATGCCTCCTGCTTCAGGTCTTGTCGAGATATTTTATCTTTTAGAGACTAGGCTTGAACCGTTTACCAGTTATTAAATTTACCTTAGTTAAAAATGAATTATAATTGAATTAGGAATTGTAATCCTACTCAATTTCATTTTCATTTTATTGTCTTAGTCAAAAGGAATTGTAATTGAACTAGGAATTGTAATCCTACTCAATTTCATATTCCTATATATGTTTTATTGCCTTAGTCAAAAGAAATTGTATTCAACTAGGAATTATAATCCTACTCAATTTCATATTCATATATATGTTTTATTGCCCAAGTCAAAAAGGAATTGTAATTGAACTAGGAGAAGAATTTTATCCCACCAAATGAAATCTATAAATAGATACATTGTCTCCACAATTTCATCTTCAATTACAGATTGTGAGCCTACGACGAAAGTGGCATACTCAAGGTAATTTTTCTCTTTTTGTAAAAAAAAAATTTCGTCACTTTTTTACAGCTTGACATGTCTGTCGTAGAAAATTCATATCTCGTTATAGAAAAATCAAAATCATGAACCGTTTGATTTTTCAGAAACTAGGATTTTCGATCTCTAACATATCCAAAATTCAAAATTTATTACCTTCAAAATCTTTCTAGATGATTTTTTGAATTTAGCTTTAGATTCTGCCATGCTAAAAAAATTTCATATTTGTGTGACTTTACTAAAAATCTCGTGTCTTGACGTAGGAACGACGAAATCACAATCCGCTTGATGATTTCGAATCTAGACACAAAAGTTTACAGCATATCCAAGATTCAAGATTTAATACCTTTCGAGTCTCAAAAATCTTGACAGGTAACAATCTTTCCTTCACTTGTATTTTCCTTTTTTTTTTGTTTTTTTTTGTATATCAACAAAAGCAATTTTATATTTTACAGAGGCTACATACTGGAAAGATTTATCACACAAAAATGTGTTTAACGTCGCTGCCTTGAAAATAAACTCAAGGTATTACAAGGTCCCGAATGCTTAACCAACTTGAAGCTTTACTAGAATACCGTGTAAAGCTCGCGCCTTGAAAATAAACTCAAGGTGTTACAAGGTCTTGAATGCTTAACCAACTCGAAGTTTACTAGAATACCGTGTAACGCTCCCGCCTTGAAAATAAACTCAAGGTGTTATAAGGGTTTTCCCCTCCATCGACCCATCAATACTTCGTACAAGTCTAAAGTTTGATGAGACAAAAGATAAAATAAAATACATATCGCTTTGACTTTCACGCGATAAATCAAGTGGGAACATTTTTTTTAAACTCATGCAACTGAACTAAGAATATGGTTCTAAGCGCCTACGTACCTTAATGAATAGGATCAAGCCACAACGTAGTTTTGGGGGATTTGAGTGATTTTTGATTATTTTTTTTTTGATTGTGTCGTACACAGTTTATACTCTTGCGGGCCAAGAGTGACATGCAGTTTAGGGAGCATTTTAAATTAAAGATTTAGCTCAAATTTAAAGAGCTTTATGATATATAGTTTAGACTCGTGTCTCAAGAAGCATTTCAACTTGATGATTTAACTCAAACTTGAAGATTTAAGGGACATATAGTTTAAGCTCGTGTTTCAAGGAGTATTTCAACTTGAAGATTTAACTTAAACTTGAAAATTTAAGTGACACACAGTTTAAGCTCGTGTGTCAAGGAGCATTTCAACTTTAAGATTTAACTCTAACTTGAAGATTTAAGTGACATACAGTTTAAACTCATGTTTCAAGGAGCATTTCAACTTGAAGATTTGATTCTAACTTGAAGATTAAGTGACATACAGCTTAAGCTCGTGTTTTATGGAGCATTTCAACATGAAGATTTAACTCAAACTTGAAAATTTAAGTGACACACAGTTTAAGCTCGTGTTTCAAGGAGCATTTCAACTTGAAGATTTAACTCTAACTTGAAGATTTAAGTGACATACAGTTTAAACTCATGTTTCAAGGAGCATTTCAACTTGAAGATTTGATTCTAACTTGAAAATTTAAGTGACATACAGTTTAAGCTCGTGTTTTATGGAGCATTTCAACATGAAGATTTAACTCAAACTTGAAGATTTAAGTGACATACAGTTTAAGCTCGTCTTTCAAGGAGATTTCTACTTGAAGATTTAATTCTAACTTGAAGATTTAAGTGACATACAATTTAAGCTCGTATTTTATGAAACATTTCAACTTGAAGATTTAAGTGAGATACAGTTTAAGCTCGTGTTTCAAGGAGCATTGTAACTTGCAGTTTAAGCTCATGCGTTAAGGAGCGTCTAGATATACATTGACTCTTCAAAGTCATCTTCGAATGCAGACTTCCCCCCACTTTGAAGTTCTTCTATATCTTTATCTTCATGAGATCCATAGACAAGAGATTGTTGATATTTTCTTAAAGTCATGCTTAATTCCATGTCATGTGCACGAGTTGCCAACTCTTCAAATGTATTAGACTTTAATCCTTGCAAAATGTATGAAGACCCCAATTCATACCTTGGATGCACATTTCAGTGCTAGAATTTTCACTAAGGCAATCTTTGCAGTTGAGGCTCAGACTTCTCCAGGGATTAATAAAGTCAACAACTAACTCATTTTCACCTTTACGAGCCTTTGCAAGTTCCATCATACTAACGACACGTCTCGTGCTATAGAAACGATTGAGGAACTCTTGCTCTAATTGCTCCCAACTATCTATAGAATTAGGTTGAAGATATGTTTACCAATCAAAGGCAATTTCTTTGAGAGATCGAACGAACTCTTTAACATGATAATCACCATACGTCTAGCAGCATTGCAAGTCTCAATAAAATGCGCTATATGTTGTTTGGGATTTCCTTTTCCATCAATTCTTGAAGCTTGGGAGGTAGATAGCCCTCAGACATTTTCAAGTTATTAATCCTTTGTGTATATGGCTTTGCATATATGGAAGAAAATTTGGATGAAGACTCGAATTTGTCTTTGATAGCCTCTATGATAAAGTTCTTCAATTGATCAATTGGAATCAAACCTTCATCTAAGATAAGAATCTCTTTGATCTTTGTTTGGTTTACGCAAGACTCTCCTTCATCTTGAATTTTAGAAACCTTCAGAGGTGATTGACTTGATCTTCTTTCAATCATGTTATCCATCTTATTTATTAGCTTGAAAAGTTTAGCATCTTGCTCGTGTGCGCACTTTGTTAGGCCATCAATTGCTTTAGTTAAGGTTGCTAGTTGTTCTTCTATAGTGGAAGACATTTTGCTATTTATTAATGCTTAAAAAGTTGAGATGAGAGGTAGAGATGGTCCCACTGGGCATGCCAGAATTTGTAGACAGTAAAATTTGCGTCGAGAAAACAATAATCAGGAACGGAAAATTATAGCAACAATTGATTTTATTGTTTCAAATGCGAGTGTTACAATCTCTATGATTTTTCTGAATTTGCCTTTTCAAATGTAAATTCAAGGGCTTTAAAGCTTGTTATTGAATCTATGATGAACTTGAACTTGGACTTTATCTTGATTTTGACCTTTATTTAAATTCAAGGGCTTCAAGCTTGTTCTTGAATTCGGTGGTCTTGATCTTAATCTTTCTTGAAACTTGAATGCTTGAATTCTTAAACTTGTAGCTTTGTAGAGAATTAAATGGCGTTTGTACCACATATTTCCTCTAGCTTCTTGTTTAGAATTTTCTGTCCCTTTTTTGAATTATGAGGACCCCTATTTATAGTTTTAGAATAGAGGAGTTGGATTGGAATAGGATTCCGTTTGCCAATCAAATTTAAGTGACATGTGATATAGGCTTTATGGAGCGAGTTTGTCATCTTTGACACATGTCATGATTCTATTGGTTTCTTATTTGACTTGGTATGCCACAACATTTTTTCAAATGGCACCAAGATAAGTTGTAGAATGAGATGAAATTGGGCTTAACAAATTGGGTTCATCCATTGTAGTCGAAATTAATTAATTTAGACTTTAATTAAATTCATATTTATTAGACTTAAATTTTTAACTCAAATATATTAATCAACAATATTTATTTGAATTAATATATTTACGAATTTAATATAATCCAAATCATTTTATAAATTTATATTTTATTTCGAATTTAATATTTTTTAATATGAAGGAAGAAAATAAAAGTTCTCATAATCTTTCGCCACGATAGATGGAAAAAAATTGTATATTTGACAAAACATTTTCTAAATATACTCACATTTATTAGGAAAAAAGGTTGTCTTTCTTAAAATAAAATTTTATAATTTTTTAAAACATTTTGCACCGTTGTCTTTACTTTCCCTAACTACTCACATTGATTAATTTTTTATTTTAAAATGAAGAAAATATTGTAAATTAAAATTCTACATAATAAAATTCCTAAACGTCAGTTCCTCTATTTCCATTGAAAAATGGATGGTCCTTAGTATTTGTTATTCCACAAAATAAATACATAAATAATATTACTTTTCCTATTTTATTCTCGAGGGTTACTCATTCTATCTCTAATTATTTGTTCAGTTTTTCTTTTTTACCTATTCCTTTTTATTTATCCATTTTAACAAACAAAAAGAATACAAAAAGAATGAATTATTTTATCTATTAATACTATCAATGTTCCCCTTGTTTCTTGGTATGTAAATAGGAGTTTTAGTAATTCTAAGGACCTTAGTAATTTTAATGAACGGCAAGAAGTTTAATCAATAATTCTAAGGACCTTAGTAATTTTAATATATAGAGAGTATAAATATGTGAGAATTGAGAAATACATCCTTAATCATCTATATTCCTCAATAAGGAATTATTATTTCGTTTGAAATGTGGAAAAAAAATAATACTCTTAAATTAATAACATAATTAATAATTACACCAATATCAATTTAAACAATTATTATTAAGAACTATTCTTCAAAGTATTAAGAGAAAAACATGAACAAATAAAGATTGTTACAATAACTTTTACAAAACAATTTTGACCACTTCAAATTAAAGTTCTAATTATCCCCCTATTTATTAGTGTTTTGGTTTCTTATTTAGTGTTTCTTTATTTCATTTTATTTAATATTTGAAGAGTCAGGTAATTTTTTCTACTATGATTTAATAAAATATTTTGCATTTTGGATAGTACTTACAAACATGTACAGTTTCTTAAAAAGAAATTTGCAAAATCTATGTTTAAATACCTTTTGATTTATTTACTTGTTTGGTAATAATTAAGAGCATTTTGTCTAACCACACAAAATAATTCAAAAATTATAAGCGCATTTTGTTTGACCAAACTTTTATCATTTATTACTAATATTTTTTTTGTAATCTCTGAAATATTTTTAGCATTTAATTATCCCTTTATTCCGCATTTTTCTAAAAATGTAAAACTACCTTTAAATTTGTAACTTCTTGTAAATGAATTTAAAATACTTGTTTAACAGATTTTACCAAACGCACTAATTGTTAATTATTTTAACATTTCTATCCAAATATATATTTATTGTATGTTTGTAAAATCAGCGTCTAACATATTAATGGTATGAAACGACAATGAAGTAACATAAAAAGTTTCATTTAGGATACCGATCGATTTGGTCATGTACTGACCGCGTCATAACCTTCATATTTTCTTCTAATTTTATCTTTACTTATTATTTAATAATTTTATAATATTCTTTATCCTACCTTTTTAAGATAATTCTATCCTTTATCCTTCTTTTTTTTTGATAAACTTATCATTTAAAATTATTGAAATATAAACGTTGTATTGAAACAATACAATACTTTATCAAATATTATCAAATATGTGTAACAATCAATAACCGTAATCCATGTTATCAGCCTCATTAAAGTGTTTTAGTTCTACTACTTAGAAATGTTAGAAAAGCAAAAAAATAAAATAAAAATTATAAATGTAAATTTTATTTGTATTTTGGACCAAAATAGATAAGCTTTATTCAATTATCCTAATTTCGAAATACGAAAAAATCAATGCCAATTAAATATGGAGTTAGTTAGACTTTGGATCGAGTAAACCACAATATTAGGGCAATATGCCTACACTAAAGTAACCACAATTTTTAAAAATAATATCAAATTTATCATAATTTATAAATTTATTATATTTCAACCTAGTCTAATCTCTACCTATATATATATAGATGAATTTTTCCCCCTTAAATCATCTATATTCCTCAATAAGGAATTACTATTCAGGTTGAGATATAGAAACAAAGGAAAATATTTTCAAGTATGGGAAGTAGTAAAAGTTCGGAGAGTAATAATAACAATACTAAAAACGTCGATGATTGGCTACCAATCACATCAAATAGGACTGCAAAATGGTATTATTCGACGTTTCATAATGTCACAGCTATGGTTGGTGCTGGTGTTCTATCTCTCCCTTATGCCATGTCTCAAATGGGATGGTATGTATTTTCTTCGAATTCTACCACTTTTCGATAAGATAGTAGCGTAATTATGTAACTGTGTGCACCATTTATAAAATTTCTGGCTCTATCACTGAGTTTATGTTCATATGGTATAAATATAATTTATATAATTGTAATTGAGTAATTTTTTTTAGAGATAAAAATCTTTTAAATTGAGTGATAACAATTATATTTCATAAACATATGTAGGTATATATTGTTAAATTTTGATATAATATGATTATTTTTTTTTGAATTGATTTTTCAATGTTATATTTTTTATAATAGGTATTGGGGAGGCGTAGTATTGCTCACATCATGGGTGGTAACGTTATATACATTATGGCAAATGGTGGAGATGCATGAGATGGTACCCGGAAAAAGATTCGATAGGTACATAAATAAAATAGAATAAAAATTCAATTCATCCAATTTTCACTAAACTTTTAATGTCTTTATTATTATAAATCTTATACGAGATTTCACCTTATTGATGAGAGTCTGATATTACGAAACTTTCAATCGTTGATCTTACTATTTCACTATTTTCATCCCAGAAGGAAGAGATATCGACATTTTCAATCTCACAAAGAATTGTCATAAACACTCGTATACATGAAACCAATAAGATAAATGTTCTCATCTTGGACACTTACTTTCATAAGTAAATTGTAAAATAGTTTTTGATATATATAAGATTTTTAAAATTATTTATAGAAAAAAACAATATATTATGTATGTATAATAACAAAATTATGTATATTATTTATTGGTTTGGATCGGAGACACAGAGGTAATCGGTGTCCATATGAATGAAGGAGTTCCAGATTCAAACCCTAAACACCATGGATACTCTTAGTAAAATTTTTGGCTCCACCACTGAATGAGAGTTCGATTCTCACATTGTAGATCATGATTAGACTAAATCGATGAATGAACGGTTTAATAATTGACTGGATTATAATTTCATGAGCTAATTTTATCGTGGTCTGTGTTAGGTACCATGAGTTGGGGCAAGAGGCTTTTGGTGAAAAGCTTGGTCTGTGGGTTGTGGTTCCTCAGCAGTTGACAGTAGAAGTTGGAGTGAACATATTGTATATGGTGACTGGTGGGAAGTCACTGAAGAAGATTTATGACACTGCATGTCCTACTTGTAGTCCACTGAGGACTACTTATTTCATCATGATTTTTGGCTCTGTTCATTTCTTTCTTTCACATTGTCCCAATTTCAACTCTATTTCTTTTGTCTCTTTCCTTGCTGCTGTCACATCTCTTAGGTAACTTCATTTCTAGTATGTCGTATTCCTTTCTCTCTCGTATGTATCTGGATGTCTGATGTTGACAATGTGATGATTGTGTAGTTACTCAACGATAGGATGGGGAGCATCAGTACACAAGGGAATAAGTCCAGAAGTTGAATATGGTCCAAGGGCTTCAACACAAATAGGAAGAATGTTTAATGGATTTCAGGCATTAGGTGAAGTTGCATTTGCATATGCTGGACATAATGTTGTCTTAGAAATTCAAGCAACTATGCCATCAACACCAGAAAAACCATGCAAAAAACCAATGTGGAAGGGAGTTATTGGTGCCTATATTATTGTTGCTATATGTTATTTTCCAGTTGCTTTTGTTGGCTATGCAGCTTTTGGTAACACTGTGGAAGACAATATCTTGATCTCCTTAGAGAAACCTGCTTGGCTTATTATAATGGCGAACGCGTTCGTCGTTATTCATGTTATTGGAAGCTATCAGGTTAAACTTATTTCATATTGACTACTCGATAGAATTTGGACTATGTGATGTGCGTCTAATTCACACGTTATTTTTTTTTCCCAGATATTTGCTATGGGTGTGTTTGACATGGTAGAATCTTACATGGTCAAGGGACTGAAATTTGCTCCGTCTAAAATACTACGATTCACTGTTCGGACTGTTTATGTTGGTATGTCTCTATTATTATTTTATTTGATATATTGAGCTCGTGTGATCATGAAAATTAAATTTGAGAATTTTTTTTTTTTATAGATGTGAAATGGTATTTAAAATGGGAAAAAAGTTAAACATATCGTCAAAGTATCATAAATGGTATGCAGATATTCTCCGTCATATTTTTGAGACATTGGTGCCTCTGTTGTCCAAAAACTAGAACATATATATCCTTCATACTAACGGACATACATGTGTCATAATCTTATTCACTAACTCGACGTTTATTAAATATTGGATCGACGAATAACATTGTGTCATGTGTCCCTATTTAGTCTTCCGTTAGAGCGAATAGCATATACGCTCTAGTTTTTGAATGGTAAAGATACCAATGTCTCAAAAGTATGACAGAAGATATCTATATACAATTTTCGACAGTTTAGGAGTATATTTATCTCTTTTTCCTTAAAAATTGTAGTTATTTCTAAATTTTTGTGAGTGGAAGCAACTTTTTAGAATTTTCCAAGTTGAATCATAACTAATTTTATGATAAACATGATTTGTTTTCAATAATCAAATTATCACTTATTAAATGTTTTATTTTTTGTATTGCATGTGCAGCCTTAACATTGTTCCTTGGAATGACATTTCCATTTTTTGGTGGACTACTTAGTTTCTTTGGAGGATTTGCATTTGCTCCTACTACCTACTTTGTAAGCCAAATATCTTGTGTCATTTCTACACCTCATATAACTAAAATAGTATTGGTGATCGATGGATTACAAAACCAAATCTTTCAAAAATATTATTAGTTAATCTGATTATCGATTTTGCATATTATATATCGATAACTTTTAAGTCAAATTGATAACGTTCACATTCGAATCAAATCTTTTTCTCTATTGTTGTAGCTTCCTTGTATCATGTGGCTTGCCATCTACAAACCTAGAAGATTTTCATTGTCTTGGTGGACCAATTGGGTATGTTACAAGAAAATTATTTTTGAGAAATTGATGAAATCTAATTGTTTGTATTGTTAAAATTATAATTTTGTCTTCATTTTTTTTTTATGTAGATATGCATCTTGATAGGTGTTCTTCTGATGGTTTTAGCTCCAATTGGTGCCTTGAGACATCTCATACTGCAGGCCAAAACTTACAAGTTCTATTCATAGATAGGGTCATTTGGAAATTAGTTTTAAAATAATAACAAATAAATTTCCTCATGACAAACAATTAGTAGTATTTGTCAGAATAGAGATAATTAGTTAGGTAGATCACTCATTAAATTATTTTTAGTTTTATGTTATTGTTGCAGAATCTTTATTTTTAGACATAAGAGACCTGCAAAGATCTATTTCTTTTATTCATTTTTATAAATGGTTGAGATATCGTAATTCCTCATGTTGTTTCAAATGTCTTGCTATTTTTAGTTTAATTATTGTATTAGTACTTTGATATTCCATATCAAATCATGAAATCTTAGGGGATATTTAGGTGATTCTATATTCCGAATTCGTATTTAAAACTTTTGATTAAAAATGGAGGCGTATTTTCTCTACTACAATATTTGACTATGATAAAATAGGATAGGGCAACAAAAATGGGAGATTTAGCTAACCCTACATGTTTAACTTCAATATATCGATTGTTAGAGGTATTTACCCTAAAAATATAATGAGGTTTCTATCAATTCAACTACTTTGGTTTCTTTTATTACTATATATAAGTTAGAAAAATTAAACAAATTACTTTTGCTCAAGGGAAATAGACTATTATAGTAAAAAGAACAAATTATATTTTATTATGTTATAGCACATTTAACGCATTTTTGAAGTTACTAATCGAACTTATTTTATATTTAATAAATAACTACTTTTAATTTATAATCTATTCAAGTGACCTAATAGTATAGAAAGTTTTTTAATATTATATCATCTAATTTCAAAACAAAGTTATTCCGCGGTTAATACCTAGTGTCACGGACTTAGAGTATTTGCTAAGACTTCGTGCGGCACTTGAAAACTTACTCCCGAATCTTTCACGATCTTGTAAGCTCAAGTAAGCCTTTAAGACTCGGAACGCTAAGAGAATGCAAAGAAAGACTTAGAAAGAGCAAAAGAGAACTTTAGAAGAAGACTTGTATTACTTTGGAAGACTTGCTTACAACTTTGCTTGGTTGGATGCATTTACAAATGAGAGACCCTTCTATTTATACTACCTCCTAAGGGACTAAGTGTAAATAAAATTTACTTACAAGTCCTTCTAATAATTACACTTTGGTCCCTATTCTAGAAAAGTCTACACTTTCTAGAATATGCCAAATCATTCAAGAAAATATCTAAATTATTCTAGAGAATTCTAAGGAATTCTCTAATCTTCTTGATTAATCTAGAAGGTTCTAGAGTTCTCCGCAAACCTCTCCACAACTCTAGACCCTTCCACCTCTTCCGGCGCAAAATTTAACTAGGATGTGGCGGGACGTTACACTCTCCCCCACCTATTGATGCGACGACCGCATCGCACGTCATTTCAGCAGTGACCGAGTCTCATCTTCTCGTATGCGCGACCAATAGTCCATTGACTCGATCAATGCCCTCATGCAACTCTTTCAATTGCTTCTTCATCTCTTCTAACTCAGTCTCACTATCAACCTCCTTCCTAGGAGGCAAGCGCCTCGGCGACCTCTTTGGCATCACAACATTGTTCCCTCTTGGGACCTTCTTCAGGCACTGTGGCAGGGACTTCTTAGCACCATTTTCTTCCTTCGAACTTGTAATGGTGGTTACAACTGTCAACTTCTCCTTCTTGGGGTTTTCCTTGAGTTGCATGGCCGTTAGTCGTACTTGTCCTTCCGTCTTTGGTGCCTTACCTAGGGAAATCATGCATGTTCCTCCTTGCTCCATGATCATAAGTCGTTGGAGGTAAGGATTGATCACCGTATGACATGCCTGGAAGAACTCTTGCCCAAGAATTATATCAAAGAGATCTAAAGGAGCGACATTGAAGTTGGTTTTACCTTGCCACTCGCCTAGCGTGATGCTTACTCCATGCGCGACTCCACTCACGGGAGTTCGTGGTGCATTGACCGTCCTAAGTTGGGTGTTACTTGGACTGTATCGCATCCCCAACCTTGTTGTTGTCGTCTTGGTCATGATATTGACCTCTGCACCTGTGTCGACCATAGCACGAGCGGGTCTTCCATTGATCGTGATGTCAACATACTGCGCGCCGCATGCCTTTGGCTCCGCATGCCTTGGTTCCGCATGCCTCTACTCCTCATGCCTCGGCTTCTCTTGCCTTGGTTTTGCATGCCTCGGCGGCTTCGGTGGTTGCCTGGTGATAGCTCCGCATAGACCTATCAAGCCCAACTGCTTAGTCTCCACGACTTGACCTTGCTTATGTGCTTTCTTAGCTTTCCGCTCTCATAGGACAGCACCAAGGCTCTTCAGTTCAGGGAACCTTGCATAGCCATGCGGTCCACCGCATATGTAGCAACCATCTCCCTTGGCAACCTGTGTCTTCCTCACCGTGTTGCCATGTTCTCCAGACTTCTTGCCGTTGGACCTATAGGTATCATGCTTCTGAGGTCGTTGCTCCTTGCATTGCCTCTTGGGTTGTGGTCGTTGTTCCTCGCATTCGCCACGATCTTCCCCACCATTATCATGACTACTACTTACGCCGTCCCCTCCGGCACTGTAAGGCTTCTCCTACCTGAAGTCTGTCAAAGCTTCGGCCTGCGTGATGGCTTCATCAATCGTCCTGACCTGTCGGCGTTCCAACTCCGTCCTGGCCCAACTATGCAGCCCATCCATGAAGTGGAACAACATATCTTCATCCGTGAGGTTGGAAATCTGAAGCGTAAGGGTGGTGAACTCCTGTACATATGCGCGTATGCTGCCCGTTTGCTTTAGTTCCCTAAACTTGCGCTTCGCCTCATAGATGACATTGTTAGGGAAGAATGCTTTCTTGAACTCCTCGAGAAATAGCTAACCCTACATGTTTAACTTCAATATGTCGATTGTTAGAGGTATTTACCCTAAAAATATAATGAGGTTTCTATCAATTCAACTACTTTGGTTTCTTTTATTACTATATATAAGTTAGAAAAATTAAATTAATTATTAATCGAACTTATTTTATATATAATAAATAACTACTTTTAATTTATAATCTATTCAAGTGACCTAATAGTATAGAAAGTTTTTTAATATTATATCATCTAATTTCAAAACAAAGTTATCCCGCGGTTAATACCTAGGCATTCATATACAATGTATACCGGTTTAGCCAATAATTACGTTATAATTTCAAAAGTTAATACAACAACAACAAAATCTACTGTAATCTGACAAGTAGTTTGTGGAGGATAATGTAAGCAAATCCTATCCTCCTTTCTCTATAAAATAGATAAGGTAGACTGTTTCCGCTAGATAATCTGCTCTAAAGAAAATTATCTTGGGCTTCTTCATATCGGACCTGCTGAAACTAATTCTGGCCAATGTTCAAGCCCTTGGGTCTAATACAACGATAGCCCAATTATGGCATCGTTAACCCAACTATATAATTTTGTTTTTAGCATTTTAATCCTCAGTTTACTTGCTTAGATAAGCAAATTCTTTTTACAATTTTATTCAGAGAAAGAAATACAGAAAATATCTCAAACTTGTTCTTTAAGATTGTTATGTCCGGAGCCTACACCCTGGGCGAGACTGGCACTCGAAAATCATTGTTGGTCCCAAGCGAACCCTTGACCTGACATACTTACTCAGCTGAAAACTTAAAGTATTAAGAAAAGACTTCAAATGTTAAACAACTTAACTGTCTCAAACTGAACTTATAATGTTTTAAAAATAAACATTTAGTTTAGCCAAAGTGGCAACTCAAATATTAACATAGAAGATGACAATGAAAAGACTAAAGAACTAATACTATCTGTCTATGAAACCTCTAAAACAAAGAAGGATGTTGGGACAGGACCCCCAATCTTCCTGACAACTGAAAACTAGAAAGCAAGTGATAAAAGATGTCCTTCGAAATGCAAAGAGACTCAGCAACTGATTCTGAGCTGCTCATTAGATGAATAGTGCGTCAAATGTCGCTCTTAGTTACATGCGTCTACATCGTAAGACGATGCAGACCAACTGACATCATTACATTAAATGTATGAGTATGCGAGTCAGAATACTAAAACACAAACATAGGCTTGAAAGGAAATCAAAAGAACTTACCTGGCTCAAATCAATTATACATGACTGAACTCATTTCAATATAAAACAATTTAAAACAAGTGCAATATAAAAAAAAAAGCTATTTAAAAAACATGATGTCAACTCTATATGTATGCAAAGATATAATGTACTCTGAGATGTATGTAACAATACAAATAAAATGTGTATATAAAATACAATCAACTTATGCGGGAGTTTCTCTAACCGACAATCATCATGTAAGAGTTATTGTGATGATACAACGTTTTGCCTCACACCGCCAGAGTCGTCTAATACCTTGCCAATAGTATAGAACATGAACTACTCAGTGGATCCACTATTCTATGCTAAAAAATACTAAAGTAATCATCTAAAAAGTATGACCCTTTTCTACCTGTGGTGGCTACATGGTTTATGAATTCAAGTTAGTGGTGACAAATGGGCAGGTTGGGTCAAATGTGGGCGGATTGAAAATGGATAAACATAAAATGAGTAATCATTCAATCCGTCCATATTTGATATGGGTAAAAATGAATTGGGTAATAAATGGGTTGGGTAAAATACTGGTTTACTCATATTTTACCCATATTTCAGGAATAAATAGTTCTTTACTTGAGAATTCAATATGGAGAAAATAATTTAGTCTTTTTTTTAGATGAAATCTGTTGAAATGCTTCATTTAGTTTTATTTTATTATAAAAGTAAAAAAAAAATTCAGGGTTGAGGATTTATCCACCACTAATACAAAAACAGAAGCACTGGCAATATTACATACTCTAAAGTATATAGAGACGAACAGTTAGTCAGAGTTATTATGGAACTTAAATTTTTATTTTTTTGGGGTGGGGGGTGAGGGGGCTGGTGTGGGGGTGGGTTGGAGGGCAGTCGAGGATAGGAGTGAAAAAATGAAATTTTGAAGTTTAAAATATTTTTTAAAAATAAACTTTAATTTTTTTTGGAAGCGTGGGGTGGAGGTCGAGAGTTGAAATATTAATAGGGATTTATATATGAAAGTTTTGAAAAATCACTTCTAAAACTTGGTAACATAAGTTTTTTTTGAAAATTTGGACAAAACTTGCAATACCATATTAAACCCGTAGTTTACCCATAATATATCCATATTTTAATAGGTAAAATGTGGGTATAATCCTAAATGTTACCCATATTTAAAATCACTCTTTCAACCCAAATTTGATGGGCTATTTGGCGGGTCAATGAAAAATATGCTTAAATTGCCAGCACTAGCTCAAGTTTTGAGAGATGGTGACTGAAAAATGAGGAAGAAAATGAAAAAAAATAAAATTAAATGTGCCTTTCACGGCGCTGATATTGAGTGTATTACACTTACTCTGTCATGTTAGTAAAAAGTGTCAAAATGACGCAAAGAGATATTACATGAGGTGTCTAAAATGAAGAAAGCTTAGTTAAGATGTTTAAGTGAAAATTGATGCCAATTTTAAGGGGTCACTAATGGGGTTCACTCTAATCTCAAGGCACAAACTTAAATTTTCTAGGTAAGAAAGGAGTACTTAAGACCGTTTCACCACAACTTTTTGTGGTCTAAACTCTGAAACGAAAAGAAAGATATAGTTCTAAGCATTACCTACAAATAGTCGGTGGTGGATTTATGATTTTAATTGAAGGAGTTTGAAACATAAAAATAAAATATAATACTTGAAATTTGAAACATCAAGGTGCATTCTAATACTTAAACAACTGAGCTAATTTATGTGTTCACATAATTCAGAATCGATCGCTATATACATAAAAATCAAAAAACTCTCTTCCTTTAAATTTTTATTTTTTTTCAATAGATGACGTTCTGATACACCTTTCATAATAAGTCATGAGGCCCTAGTTCCGCTCCTTATATAGCTGATGTCGAAATTTCTTATAATACAAATCAATATAAATATAACGTATAATGTTATGATATCGTTAAGATCTCACAATCTATACTTAAAAATGAACAAGTAAAAATATCATCTTTTAAGTTTAGTAGTTAAAATCAAATGACACTATTTTACTTTTTCTTACCAACTAATTTGCAAGTAGATAATGTATTCAGAAAAGTGTCATTTTATTAGACGATAACTTGTAAGTAATCTATATAATTTAAATAAAAAGGTAGAATTTAACAAATTCAAAACCTTCATAAAATGGACAAAGCCGGTCAACTATATTAATTAAGTGGTTGATAATTTTTCACACGATTCCATTATATTAATCTTCACAAAATTTTTATCTATGTTTTATTTTTCAAAAATTAATTTTTGACTAAATTTGAAGCTAAATTTAAATTTAAATTAATATTATATCTTCAAATTTTAGCTTAGATGTTCAAAAACTTGATGAAAATATTATAAATTGTACATTTTTTAAATATTAATAAAATTCAAAAAATATATTTTAAAAGTTAATCAAAGTACATGTAATTACTTAGCTACAATAAAACACATCAATTATGATTTATGTTTGATGTAAACATTGTATGTGGGTAAATATTTACCATAATTTAGTTTTCAATTTGATGAAGCAATCGAGACGCAAGTATGATGTAATTAATTAGATCACGTTAGAGAATTGTTATTGCTAAATTTGTTAGCTCCACTAATTTGAAATTCCAGGGTGTAGTGTAGGATATAAATTTTTAGTAACCTGATTTAAAATATATAATTATAAAATATACACGGGTTGAAATTAAAAAAAATCAATATATGATAAATATATATAAAAAAATAATAAAAGGTAACTTATAGAATTTTCACTATTTTACATTAAAAAAAATAGAAATTACGGTGATAAAAGTATCTTTGAGGACTTGAGATATATATAGGTGTAGCTTCTAGACAAAGATGAGATAATTGTACTAAATTATACGAGTTGAAAAACGTATACATGCTTATTGCATAATTTACATAATGTCTGTAACAAAGGACAAAACAAGTTTAAAAAAATGAGCAAAACATAATTTCACTTGTAATATAAAATAAACTTGAAAATTTTTATAAGATAGATAGTAAGAATTTATATGATACATATGTTTTTGAATTTGATGATAACGTAGCTTGAAAATAAAATAATTTATAATTAAGTGATTTTTGTAAGTTACCTACATACGAGCAATATTTTTACTTTTTTTTTGTTAGAGACGTGGACGCTATTCTCTTAACTCCCAAAATAAATTTAATAATGCCAACAGCACATAAAATATTATTTATATTATCAGTACAAGTTAACAGTATATTACAAGGTATGGATACGATTCAATAATATTTATCAACATTAACTCTATAGTATTTTTTATTTTTTAAAAAAAGAAAAAGTTAGTTGGTTGAGTTAAGTAACCTAGTTTTGCATGTTGACATGTCAAATATTCTTTAACATTTATTATTTTCTTTATTATTTCATGTATATATATTTATGTACAAACAAATAGGGTCTTACATCTTAATATATAAAAATATGTATCTACCTTTCTTTGCATATACTTGGTAGTTGTAAATTAGATAAACCAATTCCATTCTTTCCTTAGAGTAAAGTCAAAACTACTTTCATCTTACAATTTTCATACTCCTTAAAACCCAATTCTTGATTTCAATTATCTAACACAACAACAACAAAAAAAAACATTAATTTTTTTGTCCAAAAAAAAAACATTAATATTTTTGTCCAAAAAAAAAAGTTTTTTCAAATGGATTCATCAATTGTTTGTGAGCTTGAAGGAACTCTATTAAAAGATCAAGATCCATTTAGTTACTTTATGTTAATTGCATTTGAAGCATCTAGTCTTATAAGATTTGCAATTTTACTTATGTTATGGCCATTAATTAAATTTCTTGGAATTTGTGGCCAAAAGGATAAAGGGTTAAAATTAATGATATTTGTGGCTACTATAGGTGTAAAAATTTCTGAAATTGAAGTTGTGGCTAGAGCTGTTTTACCTAAGTTTTATTTTGATGATATTGATATGAAGTCTTGGAGGATTTTTAGTTCATTTGATAAAAGAATTGTTGTGACAAAAATTCCAAGAATTATGGTGGAGAGATTTGTTAAGGAACATTTGAGAGCTGATGATGTTATTGGAAGTGAACTCGTAGTGAACAATTCTGGCTTCGCTACTGGATTTGTTAAAGACGATTTCGACTCGATTTTGGAAAGAGTTGGTGCTTTGTTTGATGGTGAAACACAACCTAGCTTAGGCCTTGGAAGGCCTCAAAATGGTTCTTCATTCCTTTCCCTATGCAAGGTACGATATCAATATATATAACTTAAATTTTCCTATTTAACTTTTGTCGTTTGCTTGAATTCGAACTATATATATGAAAAATCAAAGAGCTATTTGATGCCGATAAATATACAAGGAATTACTAGATATATTTTTTATGTTCATGACACCTAAATTCTTTTGACAAATATATGTTCAAGAATTAAAGTTTTTTTATTATATCGTCAGTATATATAACTTAAACTTTAAAAATGAAAGTATTTTGTTATGACATTGACATAATATTCTTGTATATTAAAAAAATTGTTACGAATGTCTCAATTTTATATAGTCGAAACAATAGTCACATTTTTATATATATGTAGCAATAATTCCATATGGTACTTGTACCAGAAATAACTATATATTATATATACATTTTTTTATAACATTGACATTAATTTTTATTTTATGTTTTTGTTATAAATGTCAATTGAAACAGGAACAATTACATCCACCATTTATGACCAATAAAAATCAAGATCATATTATCAAGCCATTACCAGTAATTTTCCATGATGGACGTCTTGTTAAACGTCCAACACCATCAATTGCTCTATTAATTCTTTTATGGATTCCATTTGGCATTATATTAGCAACGATACGTATTATAATAGGTTTAATGCTACCATTATGGATTGTACCCTATTTAGCTCCATTATTTGGTGGTAAAGTTATTGTCAAGGGCAAACCACCACCACCAGCATCAACCACTAACTCGGGCGTGCTCTTTGTGTGCACACACCGAACCCTACTGGACCCTGTGGTCCTATCCACCGTACTTCAACGTAGGATACCGGCCGTGACGTACTCAATCTCTCGATTATCGGAGATTTTATCCCCGATCCCGACCGTTCGTCTTACAAGGATTCGAGAAGTGGACGCGCAAAAAATCAAACGTCAACTCGAGAAAGGAGATTTAGTCGTCTGCCCCGAAGGGACGACATGTAGGGAACCGTTTTTACTGAGATTTAGCGCGCTATTCGCTGAATTAACCGATAAAATCGTACCAGTGGCGATGAATTATAGAGTAGGGTTTTTTCATGCAACAACAGCTAGAGGATGGAAAGGAATGGATCCAATTTTCTTCTTCATGAACCCTAGGCCAATGTATGAGGTAATGTTTAGAATTCCTTTTAAATATAGTGTAACATTCGGATGAATCCCTCGATCCTGTCTGACTCTGCCGTCAAATCTATTGTTGATTCATATATTATTAATTTTTTTTCAAACAGGTAACATTCTTGAATCAACTACCAGTAGAAGCCACGTGTTCATCAGGGAAAAGTCCACATGATGTTGCAAATTATGTCCAGAGGATTTTGGCAGCAACATTAGGATTTGAATGTACTAATTTTACAAGAAAAGACAAATATAGAGTTCTTGCTGGAAATGATGGAATTGTGTCACAAAATTCTGGAACAAATTTAGCTAATAAATTTAACAAAGTGGTGGCCACTTTCAAGCTTTTTATTCACTAAAAAAAAAGATTATGAGTTATTTAATTTTTTTTTGATTATATGTTTTACTTATTATTGTATTTTTGTTTTATTCTTCATGTCTTTGTGTATATATATTAAAAAAAATTGATAGATTAAAGATAAAGACTGAGGTTGTATTCTTTGTTTTTTTTTATATATTTATATCATCTTTACATTCTTTTTTCATGATGATGTTAATTAATTTCTAAAATTACTATATTAAGACATATTTATACTCTATTGAACTAGGTTTTTTTTTAATGGTATCATTTATAGTTGAATACTTGAATTGTAAATACTAAATAACATCATTAAAGGATGTAATCAAAGGTGTAGTGCAGCGGATGGACTGCTCCAAATCTATTAAAAATCTCGATTTTAAATTTTGAATATAAAAAATATTGTAGCAGGGAGTATTTCTTATGGAGCGCGAGTGTAGATAATGCAGGTTTTGAACATTCGATGGAAAAAATACTCTTCTAACTTCTATTGAAGAAGTTCTCTTATTTGCATTCTTTTTCAAGTTGATAACCTATCCGATTTTAATTATTTTTTTAGGAAATAAAACAATATTAGGAATCCATAGTAATTCATGATTTGTTATTTTTGGTAATTATAGTTAATTAGGATTTGTTAGTTTTGGTAAGTATGTTTAATTTAAGATTTAAGTTAAAGGAAGTTTTCTAATCCTACAATTCTTTATAGCTTAATAAATTTCTTCTATGGGAAACTTTCACATATAACCACTTAAAAATAATTAATTAATCTCCATAGCTATAGTTTGATAATTACAATTTGTAGCTACATGTTATATAGAGGAGAGTGAGACTGGGAGAGAGAGAGGAGAGAGGAGAGAGGAGAGAGAGAGGGGAAAAGAGTGGGAGAAAGGTGAATTGTATATGTATATTGGTTAGATAATTGTATATTATACATATGTAATTGTATATATGGCAAGAGATATTGGGAGAGGGAAGAGAGAGGCGAGCAAGACTGGTAGAGAGAGGAGAGAGGCGAGCGGGAGAGGGCAGAGAGTTGGAGAGAGGTGAATTGTATATGTATATAATTGTATATAACTGTATATTATACATATATATTTGTATAAATGCCAGCGAGATTGTGAGGGGGAGAAAGGAGCGAGATTGAGAGAGGGAGGAGAGAGGCGAGCGAGAGAGGGCAGAGAGTGGGACGAGGTGAATTATATATGTATATAGGCTAAAAAATTGTATATTGTACATATTTATTAGTATATCTTGGTGAATTATACATATACAAACATGAATAATTATACAAACTCGAAGTCAGCTCATGTAATTAATGTATCATGTTAGTCGCGAATGGTAATTATGACAAACTATAACTATGATGAGTAATTAAATAGTATATGTTTGATTATTCGCGTAATTTTTCCTTCTTCTATATACCCATTGTTGGATCAGGACAAGTTTTAAGAAAATAATGCAAATTCTCAAAGTAAAACACCAGCTGCAGGTGCTACTGTATTAAAAAAAAAAAACAGAAATAGATAGTAAAAGTGTAAATATTTAATATTATAGTTTTCATCGATATTTTAAATTGATTAATTCAACTCAACGTGAAAATAAAGTTATACTTTCAATTATCAAAAATAAATATAATCTTAGAACTCGTAGCTAAATACTAAAATTGATCACTAATTCTTTTTTGCTACGAATTAGCAATAAATTTATATTAACTACGAGCAACTTAGCATGTGAATATAAGGTAGATGAATTTGTTGCACAAAATCAAGATATTGGTTTCTTCATTGACATAAATTAGTTTGGGCCTTACTACAAGTATGTGTGGGCTCATAAATGGGCTCTCTAACCACATACCTCTAAGTAAAATTCACAAAAATAACCACTTTTTAAGTTCTTGTATTGAAAAAAAAAACAAATTTCACATATAGCAAACGTAAAAATCTATTTGTATGTTATAGCTATAGTTTGCAGATTTGCAATCCATATCAAATTTTATATTTTCTATGGAGCTTTTCATTTATACAATTCGCTACAAATATCTAATTTTATACAAACTGTTCAGTTTTGTATAAATTCATTTATACATTGTAATTTGTATGATAAGATCTGTATTTGTATAATATAAGTGTATATGACGAAAATATATTATTTGTATTTGTATATATACTTATCTCTCGCTTTATACAAACACAAAAGTATTTTATACATTTTATACTGAAATGTATAAAATGGCTAATTGTATATCGAAAAATGGCTAATTATATACTGGATCAGATCGCAAAAAAAGAAAATATATTTGCTGCAAATTACAACTAAAATAAATTATGACTATAACATTTATTGAATTAATAATTTGCTATTTTATCTAATTTTTCCTTGGAAAAAATAGTTAAATTGAAAAGTCTATAATAATAACTATTTTTCAAAAGATAAAAGTGATTAGCGTGCTATGCATGGTAAATTTTCATAAATATACATTTTTTTAAGTTCTTATAATGGAAAAATAGTCATTATGATACAGTTTCAAATTCAGTAGTTGCTGAATCACTAATGTATAATCATAAAATTTCATTCGTAGAGTTTAAAACTCCAAAATAAACTTCTTCTTTTTTTAAAGAAAAGATCAATAATAATCAATAAACGCTATTTTTATCGACAAAACATAAACTTTTTTTTCTTGTTGGTGTCCCCACAATTTAATAAATGTGTTATAAAGTGGAGTATGGTCGTTAAAGCTTTACACATTTAACTTTAAACATTAATTTCTTTTTATTTTCATACTTTTTGGTCAGAAACATAAAGCTATTTGAATCTTCTTTTTTGAAAATTTTCTTCAAAAGTTCTCACACTAACTTTAAGAATTAACATTAGCAAAATGACAAGAATAACCAGTTGTAACGCACGACTATTTAGTTCCTTACAAGATTGACCAATTTAAAGCCTAGCTTTTCTTCACTTTTTTTATTTACGTCTCTCCGTTCATTTTTACTTGTCCAATATAATATTATATAGTTATATTTTTATATTAATCTGACTAATTCAAATTTGATTTAAGCATTTGTTGAATTATCCAATATAAGGTGTGGGTTTAGATGTTGATATTTAGCTGTATTATGTGATTCTGAACGTTCAATATCTTACACTATTGCAAAAATGATCATTAGCGGCAATTGTCACTCTTTATATATGTCTCTAAAGCCTTTCGCGACATTGGTTCTAATGACATTTAACTAATGTCGGTAAAGACATTAGCACTCTTTATTAATGTCAATATTTAATGCCGCTAAAAGTTATTTTTGTTGTAGTGTTATAAATTAATTTTGATGGTTGAGTTAAAACTCAATATTTATTTTCTTATCATGTTATTAGTTATACTTATACAAATTCTCGATTTATTCGATGTACATGATTCAATTGACAAACCTAGCTAGATTTACAAGATGGTGTTAAATTGTCTCACATTAGATGAATATGAATATTCGATATGATCTCAGACAATTTTCACTCGTTTGAACTAGCATTTTGACTAAATTAGATTGTGGTGACTAATCTTTAATCAATTCTCATTTAAATTAAACTATACTTTCTTATTACTGAAAAAATGAAGGAAAAAAACTAAACTTTCTTATTGAAGAAGGATAATAAATATACTTATTGTGTAGAGGACCCAAATGCGATATATAGGATGTGTCCGGAAATGATTTATAATTTTATTTATGTTTGATACGTTTGATCAAAATATTTAGAGACTATTTTTTAATAAGAAAATAATTTTATCTGGTTGAAATATGTAAAATAAGTTTCACAAATGATATTTTATATTGATTATATCTTATTGAAATACGAAAAATAAGTTTCAGAAACGATACCTCATCTTATATATCCACTCACACGTAAACCCCACCACCCTAGCCTCGCTGTCACCTCTTATAGAAATTGTCTAGATTATACTATCTCTGTTTCATTTTACGTGACACTTTTTAAATTTTGAGATTCAAATAAATTTATCTTTGACTGTAAGTTTTTCATAGTTTTTTTTAAATATTTTGAATTATCCAATTATTGTGACTTATAGTACTTTTTACGTAGTTTACAAATATATAAATTTCATTTCAAAAAAATTGAAAATTATATGCATAAATTTCAATTAAACTTAAATTGTTTGACTCTCGAAAAACGAAAAATTTCATGAAACAAAGGAAGTATACAAATATATTTTTAGAATAATATTTTTTTATTTACATTTGGAACATAAGAAATTCACTTATTTTTCTAAAAATTATTTTCCCTCTACCGAACACACCTAATAAATTTGTTATCATTTTCTAATGTTTCACTTATGTATTATCCATGCTTGAAAACTCCAATTTTCAAGATTAAGAAAAGTGTGGTGTTTGTTTGATTAAACACATGAAAATGACTCATACTTTTTCAAATTCACTATACAATATACATTTCTTGTAACTTTTTTTTTCTTCTAATTGAGATTCACTACCTTTTCACTTTTGTCATTTCTTTTAGATATCATATGAAATTAAATTATTTTCACATATGGTCTTGTCAAATATCAGAGTTATATCATTTTCACTTGTCTAAAAAGGAAGAAAAAAATGAAGAAACATTACTTGAAGAAGAAAACTCTTTAAGGGATTTTCTTTCTTTTAAAAGTTGATAAGCTATTGGATAAGGATTTAATTTATTTTTTTCATATCTTTTATTTTAATAAGTAATAAAAGTTTTTATGATAAAATCACAAAAAGCAAATGTTGGACATGGAAGAAAGAAATAGCATGAGATGTAGACTGACTTTTTTGCAGTAAGAAATTTATTGGTATTTTATTTGGATATTGTATTTGACTTAATTTTAGATATATTGTGTTTGAAATTTCATATCATTAAAGTTAAAATGCATAAAATGTGGACAAAAATGATTGAACTTTTATCACATGTATGTATGAACTTCAAGTAAAAAAATAATTCATAAATTTTAACTTTATATTATTTAAGTAAAATAATTAAATTTCAGGTATAGATGTCTGAATTTTTTATTGAAGTTTAAAAAAAAATGTTTATACTTCATTAGTAGAAATATTTGAACTTTAATCATGTCTATTTCTATTAATAAAATATTATTATTTTTTCTCTGAAGTTCTCACTGAATAAATATTTAGTGTTAATTTTTTATAAATATTTTAATTGAATGAAAACCCAAAAAAAAAAAAAAAAAAAAAAGCAATGTGTTCATATGACATTAAAGTTAGGTATATGTACACTTCGGCCACCTTTTGCGGATCCAATTTTTGATAGCAGTATCCACTTTGGGCCCACTTTAAGAATGGGCTTTGTAGGTATTTCATGTGTTATGTTTAGTTGTTTCTCAAAAATGGTAGACAAATAATTTAAAAATTATCTATATTTTAAAATATTACGTACTTTATTATTAATTATTTTTTTTTGTGTGTCTTTTACACTCATATATATATATATTTTTTGCTATCAGATACACAAAAATAGAAAGAGAGGTGAGCGAAATACGGGAGGGAGGTGAGTGAGATTTATATGTATCACAATAACATGCGAATCCTACTAGATATATACATATGTATGTATTTGAAGTGATTCACATGTATCTGAGATACCAAATACATGGAAGAGTAGCGAGTGAGATTTACTATGTATCTCAGATACATGTGGATACATATGAACCTAGAATAAATTACACCTGAAATTGATTTCATATATCCGATATACATATATCTGGAGATACCAAATAGTAAGATCGTATACATATACTGTAAACTAGAGTTTATCTAAATAATTAACTCTAAACTACTGATATATATATGTAAGTTCGTTGATAATTTAGTATTCTTTCAAGTCATAGTATATGATGTTTTTAAATTTATTAGAATCTTTTAAGAAATTTATTCGCGCATAAAGTGGGAGAATTTTTTAAGATTAAAGTAGATTTAGTTAGAATCAGTTCCTTAAATGTATAATTAAAGAATTTTAATTTAAAATTGTTTGTGTTATATAACGAAGAGTTTGAAGAAAACCTGATAAAGATAGGATATGATTAATTTTTTTATTTCTTTGAACAAAGAATTTTTCGTATAATTTCTTATAGTTAATTTATCATTCCGTAACTTTATTCTTACCTAATTGTTGAAAGTTGAAATTTGAAAAATAATTGATTCTTTTTCGTTTATAGGTAATAATAAAATATCATACCATACAATTCAGTATAATTTGTACACAATAATTTTAATTAACTCCTTTAGTTTCTTGCTAATTTTTTTAATAATATGTAAAATTATATCATTCTTTTATGAAGGTTGAACTAAATTTTGACTTCTCTTCCTTCTTTATTTTATTTTATTTTTTTTAAAAAAGCTTATAGAGACTAATTGTGTCTAGAAGTTTTTTGAAAAATAAATAAATAGTCTTAAAGATCAAAAGTCATAGTCCCAACTGTCAGCACTTATTATAACAAAAAATTAAATCTTCATTCATATAGGCTTCATTTAATTAATTGTTGATGTCAACCCAGAAGAAGATTAAAAAAATAATTAAAAATGTCCATTGCGATTGTTGAATTTAATTATTTCTTGAGTTGATGGAATAAATAACGTATTATAAGTATATTATAAAAAAAGATCGTGTATACACTACTATATAATAAAAATATTATTTATGGTAAATCTTCAATTTAAGATTCAAAGTAAAGAATAAATACAACATTTAAAAAAGCATAACTATAAACTATAATGAGATTAAGATGGTAAGAAAAATTAATATAAAAGAACCAATAATTATACTATAAATTAGTTATAGAAAACAAAACTAAGTATAGAGTTGATTAAAGTTGGTGGAATTACAAATGGAATTAGATTAGGGTTTCAAATAATTAGGTCATACTTAATATGATTAAAAGATTGTTATACTTAATATAATATAATTAAAAGATTTTCATGACTTTTTTTTCTTTTTTTCTTTTTGGATGGGTTGGAGGTGGGGTCTCAAATATAAATTGTTAAAAAAAATATTTGCAGGCTTGAAGCTTTTTTTAATTATTCATGTTCCTTGTTTCCATAAGGTATCTTTTGGATTTAAAATTATATGTTATTGGCACAACATATAAGAATTTTATATGATCAATGTTATTTAATAAGTATATTATAACATGTTAATTTATCTTAGTTGATATTCGTATATAATTCTATAAGAGATTTTCTTAGATAATTTTTTTAGGAAAATAATATTGGTGCATGAATACCACAATGCAGTGTATACGAATTAGTAGAATTTAATAATTTTGACATAAAATTTAAATTGTAGTAACTTTTTTCACTTAATATGTATACATAAATTTAATTAAAACACAATATATTATTTTTCTAAAATTCAAATCTCTTAACTCCATTTATGTACATGACAGGAGGTTTTATTTGTGACCTTATTTTCTAATTTTTGCCTTTTCTTATAATGAAACATTTTAATTAGATCCACAAATCTATGTCCTAATTCTAGGAGTTAGATCTTTAGAAATGACCCCTTAAATCTTTTTGAGTTTAAAATTAAACTTTTAACATGTTAAAAAAATGTGAAAAACATATTTGAAAAATAGAGATTCGAATTGGTGACGTGAAGCTTAATTTCAGAGGCATTTGCTATTGCACTATCAGTTTCTTCTTGATATTGAAGGAATTCAAAATATATATATTTACTGAAATATAAAAAATATATCTTATATATACAGTTTAATTTTTTACCGGTTCAATATCGGCTCTTCTCCTATTTTTTTATTTATGAACTCTACAAACTCTCTTTAGTGATCAGGATGTCAACCATATCGATAGTAGTGGTCCTTCTTTCATTGAATTATCATTTGTTTTGACAATTTAAATTAGACTTTGCTTAACAAATAAACTTTTGGTCTTAATATCAAACTAGCTGATGAGTCAAGGACACGTCAGAACGATCAATAGTTTCTTATAATTAGTTTCATTCGAGAATTTCATATCTTCTATCACTTTTTTCTATTAGTTTATTTTTTAAGTCCATTTAACCTCATTTCATTTCACTATATAGCCACGCTAGCAAATATTACGTATCATTTGTTCACACATCTAATCACCTCACATGATTCATCAATTTCATCGAAAACTCTTATTTGTTAAAACAGGAGCACAATTGCTTCATTTTAACCAAACAACATTATCTATGATGCCTGGATAAACACAAATAATAAATTTTGAATCGAAAATTTTTAAAAATTCAAATCACGAATCCATTTGAAAGCTAGTTATAACTTAGTCATATATACTTCTCTTTCTTACTTGCTTATACTTTTAAAAGTTCTAAATCCTAGCTTGGCACACTATGAAAGTGATGCATCTTTTCAAAAGAAGAAAAAAAAAAGGTCTTAAAATCTTTAAAGCCCTCACATTTAGTACCAACTTTTTCAAGAACAACAGTTAGCAAAATGACAAGAATGACTTACTGTAAAGCATCACAAATTATAAAAGACTTTTTTCTTTTTTTCTTGTCAATGACTCATACAACCATTTAACTTTACCAATATATCCCTCAACAACTTAAATTAAAAATAATTAATAAGTATATAATACATGTATAATTCATATATAATATGTGTATAATCGGTATATAAGTTAGGTATAGACACTAACATGGGCAAATATCACTATTAGAAAAGATTTTTTCCTAGCGTATCGAATCAGCTTACTAAAAAAAATAATAAGAAAGGTAATTATTCAATTTTTTGTATATAAACAGTACGCCATTTTTTTACCGATTTAATTAAAACATTTGAGGAAATAGATACTAAAACGTGCATCTTAAATTTATTTTAAATAAATTTTAAAAAAAATAAACGGTGAAAAATAACCCCTCAATTTTGGTAGCTTATTGCACTGTCTTTTATTTGTGTGGGGAAAAATGAAATCTTTTTTCAGTTTTCTTGTCTCTCATAAAGAGAAACAGAATTTTCTGATTAATTCATTTTGATTTTTTGATCTTTTATCAAAAAAGAAGTAAGTAACAGATTTTCTAATTTCAGTTGAATTGGATTTCTTACTGAGAAAGGAAATTATATTAAAGTTTTTTTTTTTCATTATATATGTGGTCCAAAATGCAATAATAAAAAGTTTATGTACTCTTCATGAACCAAAAGTATAATATATAGTTTTAGTGGACCATACCTACTATTGCAAAAATCAAAGTTCCACTATATAAAAGATACTAAGCTAAATATAGGATTTAACTAACTATATTTCTATATTGAACCATGCATAGGTTAGGTATCTTAAAAAATTTGCATTTTTATTCATGACAAAATTGTAAAATAAGCAGTATGGTTTGGCTTAAAAGAAGTTGAGAAGAGGGAAAGAGTGAACTATATTTTTTTTCCAATTTGATGTATATATGAAAAGTTGCAATAAAGAACTATGTTTGTTAACAATTACAATTTATTTAATTGATCGACCTGATATGATTATAACTCCAAATATAAATAAATAACATGTTTATGCTCTAATGTGAGTTAGACAACTGATCAATTAATAATAAATTGAGTCTATTTGAATAAGACAAATTTATATTAATTGTTTTCAGAGTATTTGAATGCACGTTTAACGTCATGTTAATGTCTTCATGTTGAAGAGGAGCTACATCAAAAATTTATTTATTGTTTCGAGGCTTAAATAATATCTTTATTTATATTACGTGATCATACAATCATTAAGGTACTTAATGGATATATGTTATCTACTAAAACTTCTTTAATAGATTTTCATGTATAGATCAAGGGCATCTCCCCGATCCATTCTTTCCAGCGCCCCTCAATCAAATCCATAACAGTTGTTGCTTGTGCAGGAGTAACTAGTAAACTTCAAATTGCAATAAAAAAAGTTGTCAATTAAGAAAGACCGAAAGTCCATGCGAGCTGGGCTGATATTAACAAAAAAGATACCCTCCTCAAAAGGGCCTGAAATCAAAGACTCAGTCAGGGATAGAATTGAGAATGACATTAAAATTGAACAACTGTGTAGGAATACTAATAAGTTTTGTAAAGATATAGTTTATTTAATTGAGTGAAATTAGGCTAGTAATCTTTCTAAATGTGATAGCTGAGAACTGTGATTCTTCGCTCGATCAATTCTTGCCATCACGCTCTGGCTTTAGCATCTGCCGAGCACATCTAAGCGAAAAATAGAAAAAAGTTTCTGGATTTCAATTGGATACCCTTTTTCCCTGTTCCAAGTACAAGTCAAGTTGAATTTACAAAAAAAAAATCAGTGTTAGAAGTATTCAAATCCATAAATTCACTATACGTTGATAGATGGGGAAAAAGCTTATCTCATTTTTTCAATTGATAAACCAACGCAAAATCTTATTTTTCCAAGATATTTCATTTTAAATTCTTTCTTTAAAAGAATCTATTATAATTTTTTGAAAGTTTTACATGAATTTCAATAATACTCATGTCATCAACGTTGACAACAATTATGAAAAAATCGAGATTTAGACCCTCTACAAGAAATATATAAGGATAAATTAGATTATTTTTGTAATATTTTTTAGTAGATATTCAATCAAACGATTATATCGCATGCACCTTTAATAATTTAATTTGTATAAGATTTTTTTGAAATTTTATCGAATAACTTTTCTGAAATTTTATACGCTTCAAACCTTTTTAAAATTTTAGAATTTTTAGTAAGACTTTTAGTTGTTTGATGAATCATACAAATAAGTTCTAATTTTACTTTTAGATTTTCTAAAAAGTACTTTGATCCATTAATTTTTTTAAAGCATATTTTCTTAATATAATTTTTAAGTTTTTACTTTTAAAATATTAAAAATATCAATAGATATGATTATAGATAGAATTTAGTAGTAATATAATTTAACCAATTGAATGACCTTTATAGTCTTTTCTAAGGCCTCAAACTTAATATTTGAGAAGAGATATTTACTTAAAGCATCTAAAGAGAGTGTCTAAACGCATTTCGACCTACTTGATCAATTTTTTAAAAAGTCAAAAATATTTTATTTTAAAGAGTTTGAGTTGTTTGACCAATTTTTAAAAAGAAAAAAACAGTTATATTTGAGTAGTAATAGAAATAGTAGTTTCAAAAATTGGAAAAATACATTCTTTAGAGAAACACTTTTTAAAAGTTCAATTACATAAAAATTGATGCTTTAGTATTGATAAAATATATTTTACAAAACACTTACTATAAAAACAAAAAAAATTCAGACTAAAATTAATTATGAAACTGAACAAAATAAATTATAAATCACAACATAATAATCTCTATATATTATTTAATCATAACATAGTAATTCATATTTATTATTAATGGAGAACTTTCATAAATAGTCACTAAAATTACTTTAATTAGTACAGTTATAGTTTGCTAATTACGATTCATAGTTATATGTTAGAGGGAGGAGAGAGGCGAGGAGAGGACATAGAGTGGAGAGATGCGATTGAATATGTATATATGTCGAATTGTATATGTATATGTAATTGCATATATGTAACTGGTATACACATATATTTGTATATCTGACGAGCGAGACTGAAAAAAGATGCGAAAGGCAAGTGAGAGAGAACAAAGAATAGAGAAAGGCGATTGCATTTTTATATCTCTCATATAATTGTATTTGTATAAGTATAAGCAAGGAAAAAGGTGTGAGAGAAAAAAGAAAAAAAAATGCACACATAATTACAACTAAAATTAAACTACAAGTTAATTTAAAGTATAACTACGTATCCACATAAGTTTCCCTTTATTAATCACCACACAACTAATTTGGATATCACTAATTTCAGGATATCTAATATGCAAAAAGTTGTATATAGGTAGCCTATGAAATCAATCCATTAATTAATAATTTGCTTAATATATGTGTAGTTGCTTTCAAACTTCTTTCCTACTTTATACAAAAAAAAAAAAATAATAATCAAACTTCCCCATTAAGATAACAAGGTAGTAAAAGCTATATAATATACCTATACATATATTACAAAATAAAATAGTCACACTCATTATTTTCAACTCAAATTTTGTAAATGTAAAATTTCAAACACGTTGTATTTTTAATAAGTTTGTAAAACTCAACCAACATCATGATTAAAGGAGTAAAACAAAGTTAACATATTGAACTCGCGTGATTATTAACTAATAAAAACATGAAAAATGTTCATATTATATATATATATATATATATATATATATATATAGTTATGCTTGTATTAATTAATTGTATTGAAATTATTTAACATACATTGCATTATTATTTTTTTTTAAAAGTCAAATAAAGTGTAAAAATATAGTTGAAAGAATATGAAGAAGGTTTTGAGGGACAATTGTGTCTATCCATATGCTCATACATGCACTAAAATCTCTTTGCAATAATTTCTCATGTATTAGTAACGCATAACATAATATTAAATATAGTAGAGATAATGCACAAATACCCCTCAACCTATGCCCGATATTTCAGAGATACACCTATATTATACTAAGGTTTTATTACCTCCTAAACTTATTTTATTAATAATTTTCCATCCCTTTTCGGCCTACGTGACACTATCTTGTGGGTCCAATGCTGATTGACTTTTTTTTTCAAAATAGTGTCACGTAGGCCGAAAAGGGGTAGAAAATTACTTATAAAATAAGTTTAGGAAAGTAATAGGACCTTAACATAGTATAAATATGTCTTTGTAATTTCGAACATAAGTTGAAAAGGTATTTACACATTTTTCCAATATAATACATACAACTAATATATGCATGACACTATACATAAATAAAAAAAAAGTATACCAAATAAAGTTATATATATATATCCTATCAACCCCTAAATTTGTGATCTTAAATCTAGTGAAAAAAAAGAAGAAGAAAAAAGTCATGAAAAAAAAAAAAAATGAAAGCGCCATCTAAAATTGACTATTCTAGAATTGGATAATTCTAAAAAAGATCTTATATTCTTATTCTCACTTAAATCTATATAAATTCCTACTTATAAAGAATCTTTTTAATGCTACTCTTTAGGCATTAAATAAAAATAAAATAATATACAGAGTTTTAATTTAATAATAAGTTCTACGATTTCTGAAAAAAAAAAGAAGCCGATCACTGCATAAGTTATTATCCACTCAGAACAGAAGCAACTTTTTTCTGATTTTCAAATCAAAAAATATTGTGAGTGAAAATGTATTACATAAAAAATTAAAGGGATAATGCATCACTATCTTTATTCTATGTTCAAAATTTTATAAACATATTTATACTATATTAAGGTCCTATTACCTCCTAAATTTATTTTATTAATAACTTTTGGGAAAAGGGTCTGATATATCCCTCAACTTTGTCATTTAGAGCTGATATACCCCTTGTTATGAAAGTAGCTCATATATACCCCTACTTGTAAACAAATGGCTCACATATACCCTTTTTCTTTAACAGAAATGAAAAAAAATTAATTTTAATCTAAATTTTATTATTTTTTTCTAAAAAATATAATTCCATATGAATAAATTTAATCCTCCTCCAACATATTTTTTTTGACTTTTTTTTTGTTTCAATGACTAATTTATAATTATCATTTTGATAATCAAATTTATTTATGTTTCACTAATATTCTTGTAAAACTTATTGTAGATGACCAAATTTTTTCTTCGAATACGAAATTAAATTACAATACACACAAAAAAAATAGTTTATTTTTTTTCTTTTAACTAAGGAATAAAAGAAAAAAACAAAATAACAATAAGAAACTCAAATAATTATGATAAAAGAAGTCAAAAAATAATTTATGTATGAAAAAAATTAAAATATACCTTGAACTTTGATAGAAGAATCATATATACCCCTAAATAATTTTTTAAAAAAAATTAGAAGTAATAAATATAAATTTAAAACTAATCTTTTAACTTCCGTTAAATGAAGGGTATATGTGAGCCATTTTGTAACGGCAGGGGTATATGTGAGCCGTTTGTATAACGGTAAGGGCATATATGAGCCAGTTTTATAACGAGAGGTATATCAGCTTCAAATGACAAAGTTGAGGGGTATATCAGACCCTTTTCCCATAACTTTTTATCCTTTTTCTGCCTACGTGGCACTATCTTGTGGATCCAACGCTGATTGACTTTTTTTTCAAGCTAGTGCCACGTAGATCGAAAAAGAATAGAAAATTACTTATAAAATAAGTTCAGGGATAATACGACGTTAGTATAGTATAAGTGTGTCTCTGAGATTTCGAGCATAGGTTGAAGAGATACTTGTATATTTTCCCAAAATTAAAGGAAAAATATGATATGCATTTATCCAAAGATATGATCACTTAAACATAGTAAATTTATAGTTTAAATCAGTTATGAAAAGTTAAAGATTACATGAATATATTAATAAATTCAATCGACATAAAAGTAATAAAATAATTTTCAATTATTTATTAATTTTTTTCTTATGTAACTTTTATGTCCTTCTATTTAAGGACGTATTTTCGATAAGTTGAAAATGTGTCATATCTTAATTCCTACCTAATCACGTTCTTTTCCTAGTACTCGTTCAACATCTTTCTTGCCTCTTTTCGATCTCTATATCCAACCTTTTCACACCTTCTTACTGGGGTCTGGAGCTTTCACGCCTTTCATTTTCACTGTCCAAACCGTCTTAATCTCCCTTCCTTCATTTTCTCTGTCATAGAGATAGAGGTCATCCACATTTTGTATTCGATATCCTCATTCCTAAAGCTATCGCTCTTAATATGCCCAAACTTTCATCTCAACATTTTCATTTTTTTCCACTTATATATCTTTTAAACATTTGATCAATTTTCTCTAACCAACACTTCGTCCTATATAACAAAATTGATCATACCACTATTTTATAAAACTTACATTTAAGTGTTGATGATACCTTTTTGTTACACAAAATATCGAATACAACCCTTCACTTTGTTCATATCACATCAATACAATATATATTATCGATTTTCTTAGACTAAAAATAATAAATAAAACGATAATTTTACTATTAAATTTCCCACACACCATTTCTCCAATAACACGTGTCAATAAATGCCAGCTTCAATTACACGTCATACTCCTAGTCATTATTTGTACATATTTTTCCTATTTTACCCTCCACCCCCAAAAATATAGCCTCTATATCCCTTCTCCTTATATTTGTCTTCCCCCACTCTTTCTCCTTCCATATCTCTCCATTTTCCCCCACTCTCTCTCTCCCTATCCTAAAATATTCCCTCATTTTCAAATTTTGCTAAACAATTTCATTTCTAAGTCAAAGTTTTTGCCTTTTTCTTGGTGGATTTTGATCTAAAGTTCTCTTTTTTGAGGTTAATTTGTTGAAATCTTCGGATCTGTAACTGGGTTGTGAAGAATCTGTTTTTGGGGTTGTGGGAGTTGTTGATTTGGTGAAATTTTTGGATCTGAAAGTGGGTTTTGAAGATTCGTTTCTGGGGTTGTGGGAATTTTGTATTGATTGACTTTTGGATTTCAAGTTCAGATTTTTTTTCTCGATGTCGTCAACGTATTGGTGTTATAGATGCAATAGGTTTTACAGAGTATGGAGCGAGGAATCGATTACTTGTCCTGATTGTAACACGGGATTCGTTGAAGAAATTGAGGCTCCGACCCGATCCACGTTGTCCGGGTCACGGCGTCGGCGTTTCCCTCCGGCGGTGATGCAGACGGCAGCGCGGAGTACGGATCAGTCTCCAGCTTCGGGTTATGGTTCTGGGTCAAGTCCGGGTGTTCGTAGGAACAGGAGAAATACTGGTGACCGGTCGCCGTTTAATCCTGTGATAGTCCTTCGTGGTTCTACCAATGGAGGTGGTGCGGGAGGGGAAGGTGGAGGAGGCGGTGGAGGAGGGGGGTTTGAACTGTATTATGATGATGGAACCGGGTCGGGTTTGAGACCTTTACCTACGAGTATGTCTGAGTTTTTACTCGGGTCGGGTTTCGATAGGCTTTTGGATCAGCTTGCGCAGATTGAAGCTAATGGTATTGGAAGAATGGAGAATCCACCAGCTTCAAAAGCTGCAATTGAGTCATTGCCAACAATTGAGATAATTCATTCTCATATTGTTGCTGAATCTTGTTGTGCAGTTTGTAAAGAAGCATTTGAGTTAGGCACTGAGGCCCGCGAAATGCCCTGTAAACATTTATACCATTCAGATTGCATACTCCCATGGCTTTCGTTGCGCAATTCGTGTCCAGTTTGTAGGCATGAATTGCCCTCAGAGAGTCGGGATGTTGTCGATCCGAATAGAGCACCAAGCGAACAGAGTGAGCAGAGTGTAGCAACAAATAATGAGGTGGAAGAAGCTGTTGGATTGACAATATGGAGATTACCTGGTGGTGGATTTGCTGTTGGGAGATTAGGTAGGAGAGGTGGGGAGAGAGCTCTTCCTGTTGTATTCACTGAAATGGATGGTGGTTTCAATAATAACAACAATAATGGAGTTCCAAGGAGGATTTCATGGGGTTCTAGAGGAAGCGAATCGCGACAAAGTGGTGGCTTTAGGAGGTTTTTTGGCAACTTGTTTTCGTGTTTCGGTGGTATTGGTTCATCAGGGTCAAGCTCTAGTTCAGATTCTAGGATAAATCAGAGCAGAAGTAGTTCAATGTCATCTGTCTTTCTTGCTACAGCAAGAAGACGCAGAGGCTGGGGTTTCGAAGCTAATAATGGAGTTAGAAGATGGTAACTTGAGTACCGGTGGACGCTACAAGTTTATCATCATTGTAAATACACTGGAAGTGAATGCTGGCTCTTCAATGGCAAGCAAGAATTTATTTTTGATATTTATTAAGATGATATTCATGCAAATGAATTGAAGATCCTATAGCAGGGGAGGATGACATTGGAATATATTAGTGTAAGAATTGGCTCCCTGCATTGTAATTCTTCCTTTTTATTCTTTTATCTGTAGTGTCTTTTAAATTCAGCCCCGCTTGTTCGATAATTCTATTGGAACTAATGAAGCTTTACATGAATTCTCAGTTTCTTGTATCATGGCTTCTTTTTTACTTGGAAATTCAGGTACGTCCCACAATAGGGACCCTGCAATTAGTCTTGGCTTGATAGTTAAGAGACTTGCTTTTGATCATGTAATCAAATTGGTCATTGAAGCTTATAAATAGTATGTTGTTGTTCCTTTTAGCAGAATTCTCTTTGTTCTCTACATTTTGATGTCATTACTATTGTTGATTGTTTTTGGTGGTTCATATGATTAGTACGATAAATGTTGAACTGTTGTATTCTTGGTGTTTCGGTTTAGGAGAGAAGTTTTTAAAGTGGTGTCGACTCATAGGTGATAAACTCTTGTAAGCATCAGTTACAGGCTTACAGCATGGAAAGGTGAAATGAGGTCGAAATAGCAGGCCATGTTATTGTATACTCTTGAGTCTGATGGTAACATAAATTAACCGACTGATAGATATGTTGATTTGCTTTTTGAAAGTTACAGGTTAACGATAAGTTAAAGTGATTTTGATTGATAAAATGAGCCTATGGCCCAGGGGGGTTAAATCTTGTGCAAAGTGGGAACTTTTTGATAGGTGTTACATAAGAATCCATCTGTTGATAAAAAAAAAAGTGCCTTTCAGTGGTGAAATGCATGCTGATGTAGCTCTAGCCTTCTTGGCAGACTTTGTAGACGTGTATTCAATGAGGAAACTTCTTCAGGCCAGAGGAGTGTTTCTAGCTCAATCTTCCTGGATATGAATTATAAGTGGAGCTGGGTATCAATTAGAATACTTTGAGAAAGAGAAAAGAGGCTAAGTTGAAAGCGCCCTAGCAACGTTTAATAGGATGGGACCTATAATAGTCTGGTGTGATTATCATTTCCGTTATTTCTTTCTCTATATTGCTTTGAAGTGTTTTTTCTTGAGCTAAGGGTCTATTGGAAACAGCTTCTCTACCCCTAAGGTAGTGGTAAGGTCTGTGTGCGCTATACTCTCTTTAGACCCCACTTTGTGGGACTACGCTGGATATGTTGGTTGCTGTTCTGTAAAGTGATCCCATTTGGGATGCTGGCAGAAAACTAATTTGTAATGACAGGGTATAGCTAAACTCCGTGATCTCTCCATTTCCTATAATATAGTTTATAATATGAGTGATTGTTCACGTTCTCCTTTGTTCAATTTCTTAAGGTGGAAATGGTAGGTTTCATGTATGGCTAGACGTGGACCATCAGCTGCTTTGATTAGTTATGAACTCGATGTGAAGTGGATTCTTAGCCGTATGATACATCTTTTGGCAGAAATGAGGCTTCCGAAAGACATTCTGTTTTGTTGCGAACAGACTGCCTCTAAGGCTCTAAATCTTGTACTATTTGTTATCGCTTATCTAGCAGATTGTCCGGCTATTAATTGATGTTTTCGTCTTATTCCTGGTGTGTAACGTGTGCTTGTATACTGAACCAAACGTGTTTGGCTCTTCCATTAGTGAGTTAAATGCTTATGTGATTGTCATTCGTGTTAACAGTCTGCACTATGCCATGTTATGACAAGAAACTGGGATTTTTGGGACATCTACACCTTTCATTTGGCCATCAAGTGGATCTGTCTCTTTTGAATGAAACATACAGAAGAATACATGGCTATTTGACAACAGCCTAATGAGTTCTTTGGACCACTAGTTGGATTGTGTTTAAAGTTATAGTTTGAGAACCTCAGCAAGCTCTTTTAAGATTCTAAAATTGGACCTGTATAGCATATGGGGTCATCTAGGCTGAGTGGGGTTGTAAATTGTACTCTGGTGATAAATAAAAAGAAAGTTTCTAATGGTGGAATGAATACTGTTAAGATGACATTGAAGAACCTCTGAGAAGAAGCCATGTGTTGGGGACAAATCTTCTTGGTTAAGAAAAGAAAAGAGGCTGGTTTATAGAGCACTTTAGTGATTTATTAGGATGGGGGGACCTATTAGTCTAGTGGGGCACACACTTTGAGAGTGTGGCGTAGTGATCAATAAAGTCGGTTCACCACGATGATGATGTCTCAGACTTTATTGAACGGTCTTACCTGATACACGTTGTTGGTGGGAGGTGATAGATATTCTACGGAGAAGTGTTGTGGTGGGGCAGTGAGTATGTTTTGGTGCATTACCTATCTGCTAAGAATAAGAATTAGTTCTTGTTTCAAGTGATTGATACAATATTTGTTTTTTAAAGTGATTCCATTGAGCATGGTGGTGTTGTTTAATAGTTTGTGATGACAGGTAATGAATGATCTAATCAGAAAGGTTTCTGCAACTGGATCTTTCCATATTCTGAGGGACCTGCTAGCCTGCTGTCTGCTTAGCTCAATTATATGTGGCCTCTATTGTCCTAATACACACTCAGGTTTGTTCATTTTTCTATGAGATTGTCATGAGCTGTGGTGGACCTTTGGTTAATTGTATACAATCAAATTATAGTAGTGGAGATCATTTGAGGCTCTTTGCTAAAGGACAGAGATGACCAGAATTCTGATAAAAGAAAGGGAAGCGTAAGGCCGGATGTCGTTGAGCATTTGATTTTATATCTCCTGTAAGACTCAAAAGTCGTCGTTGGATGTTTTCTACATTGTTGTTTCGTTTTCTTGATATGGAAGAGGACGATTGGGTGCAAATCTTGCGTATATACGCCATTATCAACTGCATCGCGTGGCGTTTGAGTATGTTATGTTTGAGAAATAAGCTAGCATTGGAGCTATTTTCGGTGAGAATTTAGCTCAACTATGGCATTTGGGTGGGAAAAGGTTCATATAGGCAAATATCGATAAGTTGTGACTCGTGAAGATTCATCTAGTCGACTTCAATTGACTTGATATCAACCATGGGCGAAGCTAAGGGACGTTAGGGAATTCATTCGACTCTCCTTTATTGAAAATTTACATTGCGTCTATGGTTAAAATTACTTATATGTTATATAGTGGACATCAAAAAAAATTGATATGTTTGCGTTCACTTTTTTGTATTTTGAATTTTTATAATATAATTCCCATCTCCCCATACGAGAGTTGTTCATTATAAACTAAAAAGTGGTTAGTTGATTAATGATGTTGTAAAATGGCATATAAATGATGAAAGACTCTTCAAATTTTTGCTTAGGTGACATGAATCTAACATTCCACATAAAAATTAAAAAAACTTGACTTTCTAATCATATTGTTATTTATATAATTTGGTGAATAAACTCTTGTGAGAAATAAAAGATCTTTTGGACATTATAAACTTCATTTTGGTTTATATAATCTCTGTTATTATTAAGAGCATAAATTAAACATCTATGGAATGACAAATCATATCAAAAAGTTTTGAGAACGTGTCATGTGATGACAACAAATTTAGTTTTCTTTCGGATTCTTACAGCTTGTTTTTGCTAATTAAATGGAAATTAAGGGGCCCTTAAATCATGGGATTTGTCTCTTCTTAGTAAACATTCCCAAGAATAAGTGGCTAAATTTTGGCATCTTAAATTAATATTTTTGGACCACCACTCTTTTTGTTTCAATGAATAATACGAAAAGCTTACTCTAATTTCATGACAGAATGATAATTATTCATATATTTATCAACTTTGTACTTTGGAACACAGTTTCGTCCATTGCCTTTTTTCAATAAAATTACAATTACTCTTATTTTTTTGTACATGGTTTCCCAATTGATGGCCCAATATTATTATTAGAGTTATTATTAGAGTCTGATTAATTCGGAAAGTACTATCTTCCAATGATTCTGTATAAGATGATAAGAAAACAAAGGGAATGTCTTTGACCGTTAAAATGAGGTAACCCATTCCAACCATTTTGGCTATCATAATGGTAACTTATAACGATATGAAAGCTTAGAAATATCAAGCAAAAAAGCATACGAGTTTAGCATATTTAACACCATCAGGTATTTCTATACGTCTGAGTATATGCTACTAGTATATAGTATGTAAATATATTATAAATGCGTAGCGATTTTTACTTAGCTTTGCCCTTACCTTTTCCTTTCTTTGCTTCAAGCTTGGCTTGGATACGAGCAGCTGCTGCGGCCTTAGCTTCTTCTCTCTTCTTCTTCTCTTCCTCCTTAGCTGCAGCTGCCGTTTCTCTTTGCTTCTTTAGTTCCCTGTTGCCGACAATTGTTTGGTCGAAATTCCATTTAGTTGCTTCTTACAGAGAATAAAACCATGTTTTTCGAGCTAACAGAAAGAGAGAGATCACTTACTCCAGCCTAGCCCTTTCATCTGAAGCACTGCTGACACTAGAACCTTTACGTGGTCTACAAGCCACCAGCTCAACTTCGAAAACAAGGGTTGCCCTGTATTAAGATGTTTCAAACTCAAACAATTAGATTACCACAAAGAACACCATCCCACCCAGCTCGAAACATTGATCGTCTGTCTTGCTACCAATCAACGTCATGTTGCTTTAACATGCTAGGAGTGCTGGAATGACACGGAAGTTGGTCTTAGTGACTAGATGAGATTGAAATGCTAAAAAGGGTGCCCAGGTAAGGTGAAGTCAATCTGCAGAACCCTAGGCTCCCGCTATTTAGTAGAGGGGCTTTATTTTGCACGGTTCAAAGTGGATCCCTGATCATTTTCCTAATATAGAAACATTGTTGTTTTTTCTCCCCTTTCTTAATACACGTACGAATGTTGGGATTAGGAGAAGCCGAGAATGAGCACGAATTCTCCTCTTCAGTTTAAACCTCATAATGGAGACAAATCCAAGATTTGAACTTAATGGTTTTAACTTATGTTCTAAAAACTAAGCTCATCATACTCCCAAAATTACGAATTGTAGTTTAATGTATGTTCGTTTTAATGGTTTGCATAAACATATCTATGTTCGGTGTCAATCGCACCTGAGGGTACTATCAGCTATTTTATGCCAAGAGACGCTTGCTGGATGTAAAAAAGATTTACAGGGTTAACTTACTCAGGGGGGATATCGGGTGGGGACCCAGCACTTCCATAGGCATACTCTGGCTTGCAGGTAATTACAGCTACTTCACCAACCTGGAAGATCAAATTATAAAAAGTTGAGCACTAATTTAAACTCAATGTACAACCACCGCAAGTTAAAGATATCGACCTTCATGGTCCTCAGTGCAACATCCCAAGCCTTAATAACAGAACCAGTGCCTATCTCAAAGGAGAAAATTGTATTGTCTTCACGGGTAGTATCAAATACTTCACCAGTATCAGCAAGAGTGCCTTCATAATGAACTGTTTTGTTACCAAAAAAACAAAAAGAAAAGATTAATATGCCGAATCTTGACTAAGATGTAGCTATTTCCAGTACTACTAAAAAGAAATATGCGCTATTTAGGAACTGAGAAAATGTGATTTTGAAGATGAGATAGCTGAAACAAGACAGATGGTACGGACAAAATGGTCATTTTCAATATGGGGATCACAAAACAGAGTTCTTAGCTTAAATTACTTTTTCTTTATATGTTGCCAGAGGAGAATTTCACATGATTGTGATTATTTCTTAAACAAAAAGCATCTTCCATTATACTTGAGCTCTTGTGCAGGCACTGAGACTGCACTAGTAGTGCATAGGTCAATCCAGGGACAAAATTACTTGGTTTTCTAATACAAAATATTGGTCGGTGTCTATTATGTCATCACAAGCATTAAGGAGTAACAAAATTTATAAGCTTATGTATATAAACATGTAATTTCCAGTTCACAAGTGGAAGAGAACACTTCAAGACTTCTTCAGGTAAAAAAAGACCTCAGATTATGAGTTTGTCTCAAACACAACTTTTCTCAAACAGATACGCTTGTCAAAATCTAATAATGATCACTCTCAAATTAGGGATGGTATACTATTACGGATTTTGAATTATCCGATGGACTTCATGACGATGGAAGTAGAATAGCTGGAGCTCCCAATTGAGGCCTAATTTATAGCAGTAACTGCATTGAATGTACTAACAATGACTTTTGAGGAATTATTGCTTCAAAATTCAGATCTTTACACCTCTTTTTATCCAATTAAGTCTCTGAATTTTTCTTTCTTTGCCATAAACTACGTTCTTAAAGTATTTTAACCTCCAAGTTTTAGAAGAAAGAAGGCCTATTTGCTTTTCAACATCAGCATATCCCAGATCTTGAATAGCTATACTTTCTCTATTTACCCCAACAAGTTAAGCAATATGTTTTGCTTTCCTCTTTGATGTTACAAGGAGCACCCATGCCTTGCAAAGGGGCAGTAACTACAACACTTTCCCCTTGCAAAGAATTGACATCTGTACACCCATGAAGTAATGGTATACACATCTTGTTCTCTTAAGGTTCTATGATTGTAGAGGTTGGATTATTTAAAACAATGTTTGAGAGAGTGATTATTGAGCATACCAATGAAGGAAGACACAACATGTATTTACAGTCTCAAACAGCATGGGTGAAGGATGTAATGGCATGAGAGATATAGTTACACGGTAAAGGCTCATTATGCATTCAAGTGTTATCCTTATAACCATACAAGTTAACTGTTATAAGAGATGTGCCGAAAAGTAAATGAGAAAAGTGAATACAACATAGACGGACAACACAAAACAGAAAGAAAGTAGACATTTTATGTAAAATGTCAAAAGCAAGCTTTGTGACCCATACCATCAACAAGAGGAAGACTCTCTGAGGGAGCAATAGCATCAGGTTTGGATCGTTGCACAATTTTTTTCATAACACCTCCATCTCCAGTTAAATCAATTGCATCACCCATGTTATACAACTTTTCAGCAACCTGGCTGGTAAAGAACATCGAGTCAAGTCATCAGCAAAGGATGTTATTCACATTATATAAGCAACTAACTGCATAAACCACACAAAAAGGGGAAGGAAATGAATGGGAATGTTATGAGAAGGAAATAGTTAAAGAACAATAGTTTTGTTCGGGTAAACTGCATTATGGGAGAAATTTTTTTTTTTGATAACCGAAAAATCCGTCTTTGACCCGCCCTTTTGGACCAATCACAGCCTTCTAACTCGGCGGATAATGGGCCCACACCCCTCTACCCTACTCCACTTAAATAACAAGCTTCGTTTTGCATAGTGTGGGGCTTGAACTTGCGACCTAAGCCACAAATCCTCCACCTTTTGTCACTCGAGCTAGGTCTTGGGGCACATTATACATCAAAGACGTATTTTCACTAAATATGCAAATGTCCTAAAACTGAACCAGCTTTAAATCATCAAAAAGAAACTAGACCAGCATAATGAAGAATGGTAGGGCAAAAGAGAGAGTTCCGTAATACTTTATGTACGATTAATGGGCATGGCTGGAACTTTTGAACTGCAAAGTTTCCATATTTCTCTTGCCAAGCCTATAAGAACTAGACTACTAGTTCGACCAATAATTATTTCTTTCAGCATTTTTTAACTTTTCCCCTTTTAATAGTTATAACGTGGAATTAGTTGAGGTGCGTGAAAGTTGGCCCAGACACCACGGTCATCAAAAAAAATTATAACATTGAAGTTCAGTAATGAGACTTCTTTTTCCTTTTTTGTTTGAATTTTTCATTTTAGATCATTCTTTCTGACCTCCAAAGAAACTCACAATCCTAGCAACAGACCGCGGATAAATTCTCAATGTGTACAAGTTCCATGCAGTCACATGGACTCCTTGTTGGGTAACCGACAAATTCCAGAGAGACAATGATGCACAATTCGAAATTAACTGGGTAATGAGCCCCGCCCTCTACCCTTCTCCACTCAAATACCTAGCTTTTGATGCAATCACGTGGACCCCTTCTCACCCATACATCCCACAATCTGACCCCCACTTCACAGCTAGCCATATAAGTGAAGACGAGTGGGAGTTCACAGCTGGGAATGTTTATATGATTAATATATAATCAAAATAAATAGGATTTATCACTACTGACAGCTAATTATATTGAATAATCTTTTACGCAAGTCAATGGAGAAACTGAAATTTCGTTCTCTTTTCTTTTGGAATTCTCTCTCGTTTGCAGCCAATAATATGCCGACTCCAGGAGAGTTCATGTGCCTTGTTGCCCCGGATGATCAGCCCATTTTATATCATAACATTCCTTTTAGAAGAGTGCTGCCTTAAGTTGCCCCATTTTGGCACATAGAGGCGGCTTTCGTAGAAAGGTTTTTTGGCAGCTCTCTGTCCACTCTCAAGGACGGTTCTTCTTCAACAAGTAAACCTAGAGATAATTACACAGATCTAAAGCCTCTACTTTGATACATGGAAACTCTGCCATAGGCCTTTCTTTGTTGAAAAGTTGAAACATAATTTGAGAACTATACACGTCGTTGTTTGAGCTATCAAGTGACTTGCACAAAATGTATCCTAATAACCTCATTTCTACAAAGTACGAATAATACACCTAATAAGTACTATCTAATACTACTACGCCACAATCCCCCAACTGGTTGAATTCGGTTATATGACTCGTTCATATGCATTCTGATCTACATCTAACATTGACATGCCAAAAATATTTATCTTTTTACAGAGAAACCAACCATCAAATCTCTAACAGTCAACAGGGGATTGAAAATTGGTTATTCCTTCAAAAAAAATTTTTTAAAAAAAAAGCAGATTAGAACACTGTCAGAAGCAAAAGTTGGCACTGCAAGTTCACATGTAAACATAGACACAAACGAATCCAATATTCAAACTTTATGAGTTCAACCTTTAAAATACTTAGCACTGAACTCATTGTATTTCTAAAATTATGAGATTCGACCTACTATCTGTTACAATTTGGTAAACTTTTACTAGGTTCAAATGAATTCGCAAGTAAAAGTAGCTACAATTTGAGCCAAATTGAACTTAGACTACACCACGTAATTCAATTCACAGTGCAAAAACCTTGCAGTCAAATTAACAATTTGTATTCTACCATTAACAATATAATGCAAAAAAAATGTTAGGTTTTTCTTCTCAGAAGACAAAAAGAGATAACTTACAGTTCAATTTCGCCGGAGATTAAAAAAATTAAACGGCAGAGGGAAGTTACTCCGGTGTCATCTGAAATTGGACGGCAAAATCAATCGGAATTCGGATCCCAAATTGGAATCCAATTGCTTGATGTAAACGCAAACAAGCTAAAAGAGGAATATGGGCTTGAAATCCATAGGCCCAACTCACAATATTGCCAAACAAGGTAAAATTAAAGGGAAAAATTTTATATATGGTAAACGGATTTTATGAAATTACATTTTGTGGGTATAGTTTACATAATTACATTCTATGAGTATAGTTTAGTTTGTTAGGTGACTCGAAATTTGTATAAAACATTTTTTTTAATTAAATTTATACAAAAAATTATTTTTTCAATAAATGGTAACAATAGCACAAAAGATGGTAACAATAAATCACATAATCCCATGATTTAAGTAAAATATTAAAAATCAAATATTTTTCTAAAAAAAATTCTAAAGCTATAGAAAGATAAATACCAATTCAAAATCAAATATTTTCTCAATTTTTTTAGATAAATCTATGAAACACTCAGACATGTGTGCGTGTGTGCGTCTGTGCGTGCGTGCGCGTGCGTGTGTGTGTGTGTGTATTGATTATATTGTATATATTTGAGAAATTGTATATAATTTTTATACAATATTTGTGTGTAACTGATTTTGTGTTTTAAACTGTATATGACCATCATAATATGTATTTTTTAATTTTTTTGAGGTAATCTATTTGTATACAATATTTATTATGTTTCTATTTTTTCTTTTATATATATATAGAAATTTGTAGAATGTACAATAATTTTGGTATATATATTACAGTTATATATGTGCATCTAAAATTTCATGTTTTTTTTAAAAAAAATATATTAAAGATTAAACTGATTGTATAATAATCATTTGTTAATTGTATATATAATAAGCTTGAAATCTGTTTCTACATTTGAGTGTGCAACGTTTATATATACAATATTTTATTAAGGTCCGTAATTTTTTGTATATAACGACGAATTTGTATAATGTATTATAATTTTGTATATGTATTATAGAGTGAATTTAACAAAAAAAATTTATACGAAATTAAATAATTGTATACAAATAGATATTGCCTCATAAGACTTTGTATATGTTACATTAATATACAACCCACTATATACCTAACTTTAGTAATTGATATACAACTAATGGAATATACAATTAAGAACTGTTTCATAATACTTTGTATATATTACCTTAATATATGACCCAGTATATACATAACTTTGTAATTTGTATATAAATTACACTACCTGATGTTCCCGATATTCTTCAGATTTGTCCAATTTTGATGAGGCAGATTCAATCTCCTCTGAATCAATGTTTATGGCTTTTCTCTTACTTCCACCTTCAACAATCTTAATGCCGCTAGATTTCGCGTTGTTGATGACTTTATGAATTGCCATGGGGATATTTTTTTTCATGGATCTCAATTCTTCAATGGATTGTTCAACTTAAACTTGTTTATGTTTTGCCATAGACTCTATATTGACCCCAAAATCCTGAGTTAAACCAATCGAAACGAAGGTGGATTATCAACAACATTGACATGCAATGACATACCTCTCGTAATCCTCATAGATGGAGATAAATCATCCATTCTGATTTTGAAAGACTTGTAATATGATAAGTAATAAAAAAAAATTAAAAAAAATATGAAAAAACTAACAATCATACTACATATACAATTGTTGTAGAAGGAATCAAGAAGAAAAATATTGAAAGCCATGAATTTGGCGGTTACCTGCGAAAAGTGGAAGAACATGAAGGTCAAAATTTTTCCAATGGAAATTCAAATTAGAAGGGTACAGTAATTTTAGGAAAAGATATGGAATGAGAATATGAGAGATAAATTTGATTTTGAATAAAATTATGTAAAAATCTTTGATGACTATTTTTATCCAGTATACAAAAAGGTAGTGGGTCCCATTAATTATGGCAAAAAAATTAAAACTGTATTTACTGACCGTAAATAAATTAAACTATACCCTTATTAACTAATTACATAGGGATATTTGCCATCCCATGTAATTTTCCCAAATTACTATTGTATAGATTTATTTTTTTAAAAAAGGAAATTTTCCCAAATATCTACTATAATAAACTTAATTATGTTTCATAGTTATAGTTTGCATATTTTCGGGTTGTAACTACAATTTAACTTGTCTCAATCTGTACAATTCGAGGGTTAGTATAATCTGCGTGTACATTTGTATAATTGAGATATTTTTGCATACACTCAAAATTACAAAGTTATACAAACACAAACTGAACTTTACACATTTATACAAACTATATTATACAAAATTTAAACAAATTCAAATTATACAAACGTGTGGATTATATAAACTCAAAATCCATGTATTTATCACTGAATGTTGATCGCAAATAATAATTAACTAAATTTATAATTGTGTTGACTTAATCGTGTAATATTCGCTTTAAGAATCACCAATATTTGTTATGGAGGGATAAGATCCTTCTATTCTTAAGTTTGGACCATCCCTCGAGCTTTGAAAGTAAAAAACAATTCGATATGAGTGTTTCTGCCCTATTTGACCTATTTTTTGAAATTTCAAGATGGAAATTATTTATTTGTCTTGGAGAAAAAAATAGTATTTATTTGTCAACTATAATATCTTAAACATGGTATTTTTTAAATTTTGTCCCACATTTTTTTAATTATTCTTTGTAAAAGTATTGGAAGTCATTCATCCGTCTAAAAACAATTATGAATAAGTTCCAAATGATCAACAAGAGTTGTAATATAATGATAACTATTTATTTATTCTTAATTAGGTGTCTTAAGTTCGAATCCGAATATAAGATCACTTTTATTAAGAAGCTCTATACCCCCCTCCCCAAACGTGGCATATCCCTATATTTTATAAGTAAATGATTTAATCCGTCTGCCTACAAATCAAAGTGATTTATAGTAAGTGTATGCTCACTCGAAAGTTTAAAGAACTTTCCTTCATTCACTTCATGAGAGCCTCACAAGAAATATTAAATTTCACTTAGTCGAGTCCCAATAAAAATACTAAATATCAAAGAAATCCCAATAAAAAAAAGACCAAATGTCATAGGCCAATTGAAGAAAGGAAATTTTTCAAAATGTCAATATTTTAGCATTTAAGAGGACCCATTAGCAACAATTTCAATATTTAGTAAAAATGTCATTTTAGTTTGTTATGTATCATATTTATGTTTTTATTATTTATTTTTATTTAAAGAATATAATTACTTAATAACAAAAAGGAGAAAATTAAGGGGGGAATATTTCAAAAAAAGGCAAGCATCCTTAATTTTCTCATCAGTTACATTTTCAAATAAAATTTAAATTTTGATTTTTTTTTCTCCAGAATTTTGACCTTTTTAAAATTATATTCATTCCACAATATATTCTATTTATATTTGTTATAGTTTTTAATTAGTTTGTATTCATTCCAATAGGTATGCCAAATTTATCTATATAGTCATTTAATAAATATATTTGTATTTTCATATATTTTTTCCCTATATAGTTATTTTTTTCTTCAAAAATCCTGTATGTATTCATTTCAATATGTATTTTATTTGTATTTCTATTTATTCTAGTTTTTATTTAGAATTTTGTATAATAATATATAAAATACAAAAAATTAGTATGATGAAAAAGTGAATGAAATATAAAATTGAAAAGAAATAATTGAATATTTGGTGTACTCATTCTTAAATAAAATACATAACTAGTTGACATACCTTTAGAATAAATACAAATTAGAAAAAAATGTCAAATTCAGTTGACATACCTTTATTAGTTTGTATTCATTCCAATATGTATGTCAAATAAAATGTAGCTATTTAAGAAATACATTTGTATTCGTATATATTTTTCACTGTGTATTTATTTTTCTTTTCAAAATCTTGTTTCCTTTTCTAAGTCGTATTCATTCCAATATGTCTATTATTTGTATTTGTATTCGAATACAAATAAACTAATAGAAAGTTGTTCTTCTTATAAATAAAATACATAACTAGTTGACATACATTTGGATGAATACAAATTAGGGACAAATACAAGATTCATAAACCATGCAACATGAAATTTTTAATAAATACAAATATTGATAGTATACATAGTGATTTGAATACAAATTAAGAAAGCATACCAAATTCTAAAAAAGAACTATAAATACAAAACAAACTAATAGAAAATTGTTCGACAACTATCCGATCTTCGTCGTCTTTTTCAAGATCCTCACGAGTAGACAAAGATTCTACATTTGCGTTCTGAATTTGAGGAAGGTTTTGCACACCAATGAGTCTTGTAAATGTTCTTACCCTCTTTCTTCCCTCATTTTAGCAGCGGATCATACATTATACACTATTTGTTAAGTAATAAATAAATTAAAGGATGAAAAATCACCAGAAATTGGTTGATTAAGATGAATACCTCTAGTAAGCCTCTTGGATTCAGCCATTGGAGAGTAAATCATAACGGAAATTGAAAAATATAAACAACATTTTTTTAAGATTTAAATAAAAATAAAATTAGAAAAGAAATCTGAAAATAGGATAAAGATTAGAGATACCTTAATCAAAGAGATTCTGGTTGATTCAATTTCGTATTAAAAAACAACCAAAATATATGGCAAAAAAATATTTGCAACTTGAATGTTGGAGGAAAATCAGAAAAGATAACCATGAGAGAAAAAAAAAATTAAATGGGAGAGAGAATTAACAATTTGAAAAGATAAATATGAGAGAGAATGATTTTTTTTTTTAAAAAAAAGAATATATAGAATTAATTGAAAAAGAGAGATAAAATAGGAAGAAAATTGGGACACATAAATTTTCTAAAATAATGACATTTTTGACATTATTGCTAATATTTGTAAAGTATGGATATTTTTACGAAATATGTTATTTATTTTGACTAGTTTACTAATTTTTCCATTGAAAGGGAACCAATACATATTTAGTCTAGGAGGCTTTACAATAAGGTAATTAGGCAATTAATAATCAATATCATTTTGGACCCAATCAACTTGGTGACTCACATCCAACACCTTTTGTCTAACAAAAAGCAACTTAATGGGCCATGGCTCAAATAATAGCCCACCAACTCATTTATGAAGGATGTTACACACTAACCACAACAATCCATTATATATACAAAGGATACACTTGTTCGACCTAGCGATTTTGATCCACACAATACATCAAAGATATATAATTTCATAACATACTTATATTTATAGATATATATATGTATTTGTATATCTAAAATCCTAGTTATTACTGCGCACTCATACATATACACATAATTGACTACACATACCATTCAACCTCTATTTTTAAAACGTAAACATCGCAAACATATATATACGATTGACCACACATATATACTATCAACAATCAGATACTATATTTGCATATATATTTTTTTCAATTAAGATAACATATTATATGCGCGTAAACTAATATATTTTGGTATATTTTGAAATCAAGAAGCTAAAGATAAATAGAACCCACAAGGCATTGTCAATGTGAACAAACAGGTCTAGTAACAGTAGAGAGTGACTCATGGATTTTACTTCCAATTTTTAACTTAGTTGGCTAAAGAAAAAATTTCACCTATCCAATCATAATATATTATCATTATTGGTATACACTCGATGTATAATAAAAAATAAGCATATCGATAGAAATCGAATATTAAATAAAAAATAAAAAGATATATATTTTTCAAATAAAAATAGAACTTTTCTTTGATGGAAGAAATAGTAAATGTTTAGTCAATAAAGCAAACTATATTTATTGCAAAATTGGCCCCCCATCATAGTCCATTCATGTTGGGGTGATTTTAATACATTGACCACAAAGTCTTTAATTAATACAATGCATAAAACATAAATAAGAATTGAGAGTTGCATGTGCTCAATTAAAATCAACTTTCCATTTTAGGCTATAGTTTTATTTGCTCATTTCCCATAATTTTCTTATAACTAGGTAATTTATCAAAAGTCACATCTCATTTTCTCACCAAGAAAGAAAAAATGAAAGAAAAAAGAAGAGGAAATAGTGACCAACAACTCGTGTTGCTAAATAATAAAAATTGATGAATAATTTTATTTGACGATTAATTATTTTATAAAAAATTATAATTATGAGCTATATAACAACAAATATCATAGACGTTAATTAGTTTTTTCATTTAATTTTATTTGTTCACTATTTCAGAAAAAAAAAATAGATTCACTTTTATATATCAAGAAAGAGATGATTATTTGTTTACATATTTTATCCTAATTAGTCTTAGTTATTTATCTACCAAAAAACTTTTTCAAAACCTAATGCTCTTATGCATCAATATATGAGAAATAATTAACTTATACACTAAAAATGAAGTCCATGAACTCATACTCTTTATTAAACGTAAATATTTTATATATATATTTTTAAAAATTGATATAATATTATCTACCGTCTACAGATAGCCACGTTATAAAAATATTAAATAGCGCATTTGATAAGACGTTAGTCATACTTAAAAAATAAGTCACGAAACAAGTTATATGATTCAATGTTTTTAAAGAAAACATGTTGTATTATGTTTGTTAGTATCTTTTTTTTATATATATGAAATTGATATAATAGTTGATTTGCAACTTATATGCTATTAAGAAATTTGTATATTATTCTAATAAGAAATCGATTGCTAAAACCTATGCATAAAATAATGAATAAGTTCTCCCATAGTTTAATTAATTATGTATTATTAATTAATATCTTCTTAACCATATGATTTTTTAGAAAATCAAATCCAAATTAAGATAGCTTTAGCAAGTCTTCACTAATAATGACTCGTGAAGATATTCCAAATTTAATTGGTGTCAATGAGTCATCAGTCTTTGTATTATTCGAAACATTTTTTATAATTTTATAAAAAAATTGATCTGTCTGTTTCAATATGGTTCTGGAAAAATCGACTTCCCATATGATAGCATAGAAATCTTTCTTAAAAAAATAAAAACTTTCATAGTGTTTTTCTTTTTATTCAAATTAAGAAATTTACTTTCCCCAAAACAATGAACTTTCACTTAACCAATCTAATTTGTTTTATAGGTAAGGTAAAAAAAATTTGTTTTAGAGTTATTGACTAAAATTATTTTTTAATTATAATCAAATCTAATGTAAATTTTTATATTATTTAAATGAGCAAAAAAATCTTTATACTATACAAAAATAACAAGAATTATCCTTCAATTTATTTTTGTTTAATTGTATCAATAAAAAATAATTTGATCATGTCTTGCCACGACGAGAAGATCAAAGTTTCCTAAAAAGAATAAGGAATGGATAGAAAATGAATCTACCATTCTCGAGATTTAAATTTTTTATGATGTCAGTTTATATGTTTGTATGATCAATTAAATTTATTGTAACAATACATACATTTTGAAATATTTATACGAAAGGTTCCAATATTAGAAAGATTATGAAAAAAATTATTTTAAAAGTACTACGTCCAACTATTTAGAGATTTTCTTTAGTAAAATATTTAGGGCGCATGTACTTTATATACAATACAATTCACATTTTATACAATGTACAGAAATATTGAAAATTTAGTGAAATTACATAGGCGTTTAGTTATGAAAATAAAATAAAGAATTATTGTATTCGAAAAATTAAAGTTGGAGTAGTATTTGGCCATATTTTTACAAGAATATTTAGAAATTTTGAATATATTTTGTCTGAATATGATTTAAATCCTCAATTTCTAAAAAAAAATCACTTAACTTAGACTACCTTAACCATGTGTACATATATTCATTCAGATTGACACATTTAATTTTTTGTTGGTGGCGTGATTTAAAAAAAAACGGAAGGATCAATCTTGCAACTTTTTGGATAGCTCAAATATGTTTTTTGTTCACTTATATAACACAAGAATATACTTTAAGTTTAGATCATACTTCAGAGATGATTTTAGCTATAAAAAATTATTTTTATTATAAAAAATACCAAAAAATTATTAGCTTGACACAGCGTAAATATGAATTTAATTATTCGTTAGGTTGTGATTTTAAAAGAGGATTGTAACTTGGATCGATATATCGTATCTTTTGTTTTTTGTAGTGTAAAGTTCTCACAACTCTTGTTTCGAGTACGTAGACTCAACGAAATCTTGTTAAAAGTTGTCATATCATTTTCATCCTTTTTACTCTATTGTATGTAATTGAGTGTTAGTTAAAATCATCTAGTGTCTTTATAATAAATAAAAATAAAAATTGAGGATAAAGTAAAGAAAATTAGGGAATGGGATGAATTATGAAGTGATGAATCAAATTCCCATAAAAATTAAAAAATAATAGATAATCAATTAACTATTTTTTTCTAATTTGTTAATATCTTAATTAATTTTCATAAAAGAAATATTTATTCTCTAGTTCAATTGATATTGAATTTTACTATTCATACTTCATAGATGATATATATCAAAAAAGGTTCAAATATGTTACTGAACTTTCAAAAAGTTTATATTTATGTGTTTCGTTATAAGTTTGATATTAAAATTCCAGCCAAAAATTGCTAAAAGTTATCTGAAAAATAATTGTATAAAATCAAAATTAAAAAAAAATGACATCAATAAGTTTTTTCTTCCTTAACAACATTAACATAAATAAATTAAATTTTTAACAAATAACATAAATAAATTTCTTTTAAAAATTCAAAAAAAAAAAGATAAGGAATATGGGGTCATTAAATAGGGTTAAAGGGAGTATTGATGGGAAGAAGAATGAAGAATCCCATGTGGTGATCTCGTGAACCTTTGTCAGCCAAACAGTGTGTATACATTTCCCAATGCAATTAGTTTAACACTCTCCGTCTTAAAATATTCTTCATGTTTTACTTTACGAGAATCAATCTAACTAATATTATTTTCGATGAAAAAGATGAGAATATTAAACTTTAAAAATAATATTTTATTCGTATACTATTTAATAATGTATTCTATAAATATGTATCTATCGACTTAGATATTATAAATATTATATAATTCTAAATAGTAACATATCTATCTGAACATATATATATTTTTAAAATAAATTATTAAATAATGTACGAATAAAAGATCTTATATAAAATTTAATTTTGACTAAATTAAATTTTTTTATCGATTTTCATTTCGTGTGTGTTTTATTTGACTAGACTCTTATACTAAATTCTTATGCTTGTCGATGTTTAAGTAATCATGTTTTTTTAATGTTTTATTGTTAAATAGTTATCTGGACTCGTCAAGAAATAGTGATCATATTTAAATTTTCAAAATATAATCAATAAATGTGAAATAAATATCAATATTTTCTTAAGGTAGTGTTAAGTCCGCATAAGTTTATTGTATTTGATTTGTAAAAAGCTAAATGTGATAAGTATTTTAGAAACAAAGTAAGAGTATATATAAATGTTATTTTAACTTACTTACAATAATATATAGATTAGTTGTTAATCTTTACTAAATCAGTAACATTTTTACTAAAATAAGACCTATTTAAACTAAACCAATTTGTGATAAACTCTTTTTTTTTTTGAAATTTGGATGCATGTTGAAGATTTCGTATATTTGTATAACTGATAAAGTAAGTGATAAGATTTGGGACTTTTTTGGTATATCTGTTGTAAATATGTATAAAATGCAATTTTTTTTTACATGGAAATAAATTCATTCATTGCACCTATCAATTTTATTATTTTTTTAAAAAAAAGATGCTTTGCATCCGAAACAACAAGATTCATTTTAAAAATATTTTTTTAGAGGAAACAATTAGCTCTAAAAAATTTAAAAGCAAGAAATATATAATGATTTTGCATTTAAAATAGACTTATATTTTATCTACTAACTTCCCCTACAAAATCTCATTTCTCGATCTAACAAAACATATCGTATCAAAAAGATTTTGAAGATAACAAAATAAAAAGTAAAAATATCAAGAAAGAGCTATGTTTGTGGGATGCCAAAACATTACATTTATCGAGGGGTAGAATTACTATATATTTCTCCACACTTCGATTCAAAATATAATTTTTAAATACTAAATAAAAAAGCTTTTACATAACAATAACATATTTAAAATGATTATCAAGTGAGATTTACAGAGAATAAATAATAATAACTTATTCAAAATAATTTTCAAGTGAGATTTGCTGAGAATAAATAATAATAACATATTCAAAATAATTTTCAAGTGAGATTTGCGAAGAATAAATGTATGCCACCTCAATTACTGATAAAACTTCTATATATTTTCGTTAATTAATTGACAAAATCTATATTTTCCACATCTTAAATATTCATGTAATTAACTCAATAAATAAATAAATAAATTTTTAACAAAATATATAAAAGAGGAAGGTCAAAGTGGTCCATTAATGGTCAAATCCCTGAAGAATTCAGAAGAGCCGTGAACATCGAGCCATTTACTTCTCCAGCTATTAGCAATATTTGCTATTTTTTTAAATAATTAATTATTAATTATATCCTTAATAATAATTTTAACTTTTTTTTAATAATAAAATCTTAAGATTATTAAATTGTTATTAACATTAAAAAATTCAAAATAACAACAATCTATAACTAGTCCATTCATTTTCATGAGTAGATATTATCCACCATAATCATTTATTATCAGCAATAACGATCATCCATATTTTAGTTCGTTATCATAATAACTATCACTATTATTATCATCGACAATTATCAATATATAAAACATCATTTTATGTTATTAATTAATTACTATTATATATCAATTAATGTTACCATCTACTATAATTAATTACTAGTCACACCTACTACGTAACACTAACATCAACAACCATATACTAAAAATTTTAAATTATCTTATTGTTATATATACAATTATTATGCTATTAATTAACATTTAATTAAAATCAATATTTTGAATTAGAAAATTAGCACATATGATGCACCTGCAATCATGGTTGACTGGGAAATACTTTTTTTTTTAGTTTCGAACCATCAACTTCAATTGTAAAGCTTACATCAAAAGCACACGAATCTTACAGAAAAATAAATAAATAAAAACAATGAATTTTATTTTTACTTTTTAGTTAATTAACATCCAATATTAGGATCAACTAGGGTATAGATTTGCACCCAAATAAATCAACCAAAAGAAATAAATCAAATTTAAAATATCAATTGTTTTCGCTCAGCAAGAATTACTGTTAGATGAATAAAATCTTTCTTTTAATGATAGAGATATAATTTTTGATAAATTCGAATCAAAAGAAATGAAACCTAACAAAATGTTCTTTTCAAATATCTCACTTAAAATGAGATTGTCTTGGGACAAATTGGAACAAAATATAAGAAATTTCATTTTTTCAAGCTCTAAAAAAACCAAAAAAAAAAAAACACTTAATAATAATAGTGTGAAATATCTCAACAACACACATCTTGAACAAATCTCACCAATCATATTCATATGATAATGGAAAAAAATAATTATGAAATTACGCACATAGATTCAACATTACCAACCTTTTCTCCTTTAAAATTGAGGATAAAATCTGAAAAAGATAATCTAAGACACAAAAATAAAAACAAACCATATATTATTTATAATATAATTAGTAATAATAACAATACAAAATTCTTGTAAGTATGTTATATACATTTTTTTTTCTCTTCCTTTCTCGGACGCTGGAAATAAAAAATCTTGAAACATCATCAAGGTACTATCTCATAGAAAGCAAGAGAACAAATATATATTTCTACAAAAGAAAAAAACAACCAGAGTTGCGGGGAAGTAGTAAGTACTCTTTTATATGTAATTAAAGATCTCGAGTTTGAGTCCTGAATATGAAATCGTGTTTGATTGAAGTAATACAAACCCTAATATGCGAATTATTTTTGCCACTTCAAATATCTTCTCGGTAATCACGCCAACAAATAAGCATAGTAACACAACGCCTCATAATATAGAACTTTGCTCTTTGTTCTTTGACTAAATTAGCACATTTTCTTGTAAATGCACATCTTTTATGATGATTTTTGAGGAAATTTGAGGATTGTTTTTTGGAGAGATTGCATTTGTCAATTGAATTATCTAAAGCCATATGAAGAAATTAAATAGGGCAAAATTTGAGGAAAAAAATGAAATGATGAGAGGGTTTAATGATCTATTTTTGGGATTTTTGGTATTTTTGATTATGAAGAAAAAATTGGAGTTTAAATTATTGGGAATTTTTTTTTTTGAAGAAGAAGAGATAATGAATTTTTTGAGAGTTGGGAGTTTGGAAAGAGGCAACTAGGGTTAGTATTTATAACGGGGTTATTCTTTGAGGGTTGGTTCGGTTACAATATTTAGTTTATTAATAATTTTTTATTGATAAAATACATAATTTTAATTGTAATTTATGTTAATTAAAATAATAAATATTTATTTATTTTTAATTAAGAATCTCGATTCGAGCTTTCTAAGATAGATAATCACCTTTTATTTGGGAGCCTTTTACTTTTATTGTAACTTTTTTCAAATATAAATTTAAATTTTAATTGTACTTATTAAATATTTAATAGTAAAATCATAATTTTTATTTAAAGTAAAAAAATATGAAAAAACAAGCTCCTAAAAAGAGGTTTATAGACTATATATAAAAAACTAAAAAATAATTATAAATAACATTATTTTTTATTTAATAAAATTTAAATAAACCCCTTAATTTTATCTGGCTTCACTTTAATACACATGGAATAATTTAAAAAAAAGTTGAGAGTAGTAACCGACTATTGTTTTTCTCAGCTGGGGCCTTATTGCATTGAGAGTACCACCATTTTAAATTTACCCTATTTTGTAAATAACAATTGAGAATTATTATATTATATAGTAATATATTGATATAAAAACAGAAAATAAATGTGGGTTCCCAATGTATACGTCATGAATTTTAGTTAAATAAGGTAGAAAAGAAATGGGTTGTAATTAATGTGATAATAACAGGCAAATCCCACTGATGAGCTAAGCCTACACTTCTCAGTCTGTCATTTTCTTATATAACACACAAGTAATTCAAGTACAAAAAACCCTATAACACACCTTCGTTTTTGAGTCGATATTTTATCAGAAATAATTTTTCTTAATTGTTATATAAATTAAAAGTAAAATTTATGTATATTTTATTCTTTTTATATATAACTATTTGTATTATTGATCTCGATAAATATATTATATTTATTATATATAGAATTTTATATTGTATCGATTATGTATATGTATATACAGGGGCGGACCTAGAGTATGCCGAGGGATTTACCTGAACTCCCTCGACAAAAAATTACGTTGTATATTTACGATATTTTGAAAAAATTTATGTTTATATATTGATTCTGAACCTTCCGATGAATATAAGATTAGAGTTTGACTTAATAGTTCAGGGATTTAAATCAGAACTTCTTTATTCTTTTGCGAACCCTTTTATAGAAAACCTAAATCGGCCATTGTGTATAGAGTTTGTATATTAATTTTTCATTACTTGTTATTTGTGTTTCTATATGTATGATGTTGTTTGATTAAATTAAAAGTTAGAAAATAATCCCAATGAATTACGTCCAAAATTAAATGGTTTTATTAATTATTCCTATTATTATAAGATTGCATTTATAGTCATGCATCAGTTGGCATCAGTGATAAACTGATAAAGAAAATTAATTAAATGGTGCATTAATTAAGAAAGTAGCAGGTGAAAGGTGATGTTTGCAGTACGTAATTAGGGCTAAAAATTATTTAAATTAAAAATAAATATTATTCACTAAAAAGTAAATATTTTGATGATTGATATTACTGCCTCCCTCCGTCCTATTTTACGTGATACTTTTCGTATTTTGAGATTCAAACAAATATTTTTTGACTATATTTTTTTATAATATTTTGAATTATCAATTATTGTGACTTACAGTAATCTTTACGTAGTTTACAAATATATAAATTTCATTTCAATAAAAATTGAAAATTTCATACACAAATGTCCGGTCAAAGCTAAATTTTTTGACTCTCAAAAAATAAAAAGTGCCACATAAAATAGGACGAAGGAAGTATATGAATATCCATATTATAATCGATATCTATATGTCTCCTTGTTATTGCTAATGATATTTAATTATAGGAGAAAATATGTTTTGATATTTAGCTTGCGCTCTAACATGATATAAATATTATATTTTCATCAATTAACTCAGTTATTATTTGTGTTGGATATATGTATATTAAAAACAATTCTGTATGTTTTTTTTATATACGTAAAGTTATATTACTTTTGGGGTGTGTCAGCAAATTACTCAATCATATGATATAAATAAAATCAACTTTATATTGATATATATAATATTTTAACACTCATTAGAATAAATAATCGTCTATAGCGTAGTGGTAACGTTATGCTTGAAACAATACAGTTCATATGTTTGATTCCTAGAGATCACATTTTTTTTAAAAAAATTATGACTTACTTAAAAAAACGTAAAATTTAAAAATAAAAATAAAAAATAAAAAAATAAGCTCAATGATAATTGAGCTAAAAATATATAGGACATGCGAGATCAAATCCCACCTAATTTCTGAATTATTTGGCTACGCCACTATCTTTTTATCCAAGTAATATTACATTATAGAATTTTGATTAATTAACATGGTAGTTGGGGCATTCATATTTTACTGCTAGAGATAAAATTATTAAATTTATAAAAAACGAACAATTACAAAAGTATCTAGAAGTATAAAATGAAGTATAAAATACAATTTTGAATATATTATAATAAAAATAACTTTTAGCGACATGAAATATTGACATTAATAAAGAATGCTAAAGACTTACCGGTATTAGTTAAGTGCCATTCAAATCAATGTTGCTAAAGGCTTTAGGGACATATACAATAAGTAAAAACTGTCACTAAAAATATATATTTAGCAATAATTAAAAATTAAATGTCGCTAATAATTATTTTTGTTGTTAGTGATATTTTATAGGCACGTATTTAAGAAGATTTTTTTTTTAAAAAAAAAATGCAGACTGAATATGAGCCACATAATCTATAAAATATGTATCTTCCACAATTTTCACAAAAAGAGCCAAATAAAAAATGAAAACCAAGAAAAGCCAAAAAAAAAAAAGAAAGAAACAGAAAAAAACAAGTGCATATGGATTTATTATTGGTGGGGATATATAATTAGTGGAGTGCTGTTTATTAATGGCATAATATATAAATATACCCTTTAATTTTGCTTCGAATCACATTTATGTCCTTCAACTTTGGGTGTGCACAAGTAGACACTTAAACTTGTATAAAGTTGAACAAATAGACACACATGTCCTACATGTCATTTTTTATTCATCATGGTATCCTACGTATATTTTGCCATGTAGGACTCATGTATTTATTTACTTAAAAGTTGGATAGTTAAAGTGTTTGTTTGTGCATAATGAATGTTGGAAGTTAGAGTTATAATTTGAAGTCAAATTTAGGATCTAATATATGTATTATACCTTTATTAATTAAAGAGAAATGATTTAAACTATTTTTAAATTTATACGAAATCTAAAATACTTATCCTCCAAAAGATAATCTTGAGTCTGTTCCATTTGTTAGGAAAATACATCAAAATTGAGTTTGATGTCCGATTAAATTTGATTTCGTGTTTGAAAGTTTTATGTTGAGAATAAATCGCTCTCAAACAAAAAAAATTTCAAATTCAAATAAATTTAAATTTGAGACCTCTTAATTAAGAATGATCAAACGCTTCACTACCATCCTCACCGGTCAAAACCACCCTTGTAGACTAACAAATATCACTTTCAAAAAAAATTGCATTTATAGTCCAAAATTATAATTTTTATGTCCTAATTAAACCAAGTTAAGCTACTAGTGGATTTAGTATACAAATTTTATAAATCCAGCCTATAAATTTAGAATTGTACTCGTTATATTTTTAATATTATAAACCAAACATATTTACTATTTATTATAATTTTAATTAAGGGATAAATTTTAAGAATTACATAGTTTTAATATGAAATTACAATCTATTCCTCCTTAGTCTGTAATTATATTAATCCGTTAAAAAATAACACAAACTGAATACATTAATATGTAGTTTGGATACATTAAAGGATATATCGGACGCATTACAACATAAACAGAATACATAATATGTAACTCGGATACATAATATGTAGTTCGAATACATTAAAAACTAGCTCCGATACATTATAAAATAAATCAAATACATAATTATATAGTTCAGATACATTAAAGAAATAAGAGATTTAAGAGGTTTTTAGAAATAAAAGAAGACATTAAAAATAAAGCTCGGATATATTTCAGTAATTTTTCCTTTAATAAATTGTTACACATAAATTTATATTGCGAGCCGAAAATGTTAAGTCTAAATCAACCGAGTAACATAATATTGCATTTATTTTTCCTTCTCTTCTACTCTCATTAGCTTTTTGTCAATAACTTAAGCGATAGTTAAAATAGAATGAAACGAAAAAAAGTATAAAATATACTAAAGTACTTAACTTTGAATTCAATTTACCATACAAGTAAGTTCGCGAGTCATGAAGGTAAATTGTTATAAGTATATAAGGAGACTAACCACCCATTAATTATCGATACAGAAAAATCAACATTGATTACCTATGATCTTCATACTAAATATTAAAAATTAAAACGTCAGCTAAAATGAAATCGAGAAAATATAAAGTCAATTTGTGATTTATTCTTTCCATGCGTAGCTGGTCAACAATCAACATCCATATTAGCTTTCTAGTGCATAATATGCTAGATAAGAGTTGTATCTAGTTGCTTTCAAAAATTGTTAACCATCAAATTGATGCAGATTGCCATATTACTCTGCCATTAATGAAAGTTATATGAATATGTAATTATGTATAATATTAAAAATACATAAATATTTAATTATAAATTTTAATTATTATTCTTATATGGAGTATTAACTTAACATGGTAGAAATTCGTAAATTTTAAATTCATTATCTGAATGCATATTTAAAATTCTAAGCTAGTTGATAAGAACAACCACAAAGGTTATCTAGAAAGAGTTTCCAACTCAACGAGGTAATGATATGGCCTACGTACTTTCTATCCTTACTATATCTTACTTGTGAGGTTTCACTAGGTAGATTTTTATTATTGATCAATAAAAACGACCACTTTGTTGCCAATGCACATGACTTTTGTGTGTATATATATAGTTGCATAAATAATTATGATAAGAGTGTTTATATATATCCTTTTACTAACAATTTAAAAAATATCATCAAAGTGGTGCAACATATGAGATTGTTTCTTTCTCAATCAAATTCTTTTGTTTTGAGTCTGAGTATGAAAAATATTCTTAATAAAAATTTTTATTATAAAATAAACTCTATTTTGTGTAAATTTAAGTTAATCAAAATTTAATATGAATATCGTACGTCTATAATAAAAAATAAATAGAAAAAATCCAAAATAAAAAGGGATAAGTAGGGCTTATATCTTGTACTCTTTTATGATCCATCCAACCCTAATAGAGGCCCACCAATGACTTATCAAATGGACTTCATCAATTATGAGTCCTATTTTTTGGGGCACTTTAAAGCACTTTTATGTTTACGTGGCTACTCATGATTGGATACAATATTTTCAATATAAAAAATAATTGCAGGTGTAAGAATTTATCATTAATGGATTAATTCATTTTCTAAAAGGGTGTATCAAATTTATTTGTATTAATTATTATAATGTAACACTATTTCTTATATCATCACTAGAAATTAATATGTTATAAAACTTCACTCATTATTTCATTTATTAAAGATTACCAATCAATTTCAATTAACTTGATCTGGATTTGTCTTTTTATTAATTTTTATAGAAACCTAGATTTATGTTAATATGCTTTTTTTCCTCTATTCCAGTAAAAAACTATTGATAATTTTGTTGGAAAAAGAAAAAAAAGAAAATTATAAATAGAAATAATTTGTCACAGACAGAAATCTAGAGTCTTTGACTAGCAAATTAAATATGTCCTCTTTATGATAATATCTAAAAATGCATATTATAATTAAATAAAAAATCTTATACATTACGTTAATAAGTTTAACCCCTAAAAATATAACATGTCCGTTGCAGTGAAACTCTATCTCTCCTATTCTAAAAATTAATAATTTTCCCATTTAATTTTCGGATCAACAAAGATTTTTTTTTTGGAAAAATTATTTGAATTGATATCTTTTAATAAATAATTATTAATTTTAGCGATATTTTTTATTTATTACCATTTATAACAACACTTGTTAAATATGCAATATGTATTAAAAACGAATTATGTATGCAATAAATATACATTATAACTATTTTTAAAAATGTGTTATGCCTGTTTTTTAAAAAATTGACACATTGTATTATATGTGTATTAAAATAAGTGATAAATGTATTAATCATCAATAAAACTTGTATTATATGTGAATAATAAATTGTTCTTTGTAATATGTATTAAAACTGTATTAAAAATGATCAGTGCAAAAAAATGTTATTGCTATGTATGATAAATATTTTCTTAATATATTATATTTACGTAAGTTTTCGATTTTATTTTATTTTGTAAAGTTGAGACTCTCTAGCTCTGCTCTAATTGTACTACAAAGTTCTACATTAAAAACCTTCTAGTATTTTTTTATATTTTAATTATTTTTTTAAAAAAATTGTGACGTCGTCATTAATAATACGATTCTTATACAAGCCATAATAGGCAAATATCGCCTCCAATTATGAACTTAATATCATTGTATTAAACAAGAGCTAAGATCAAGGAGAAATCACTATAAATAAAAGTTTGATTAATTAGTTTATTAATTAATAATTATGGAATCAGATTGCATGCTGACAACAAACAATAAAACCAGCCCAATGATTTTGTGTCTTTCTTTGTCGATTAACTCAATGATTAATTTTTGTGTCATAAATTGTTTGATTAATCAAATTAACTTTGACCTTATCTAAATTAATTCTAGTTGCTTATTTTAATTTGTTGTTAATCTACTGTGATAATTAAGTGAATTTTAGAAGATGGTATATAGTCACATGGAAGCATGTGTTAATTGTTACCCAGTCTTAATTGTTAATTGTTATATATAAAAAGAGTAACAACTTAAATTCCTTAGTAGGGTGCTTATTGAGTGGTTTGGTTTAAAATTTACATGTAATGATTTGATATATTGGTTATAGATCTTTATAAATGCTAAATCATCATCAAAATAATAAGATGGTTGATTGATTTGATTAGATTCAGTTTAATGATTATTCTTCGATTATAGAATACAACATCTCATCTAAACTATATCTAAATTCGATAATAATTAGTAACAAATAATAAAAGAGAGGATGTGCACGAGCGTGTTTGTTCAAGTTATCAAAATCAACTTATTTTGATTTTTTAAGATAGACTTCTTATTAAAGGTGTTTTGAAAAATTACTTTGAAAAAACAATAATTTTTAAAATATTATTGTCAAACATGATTGTCGGAAAAAAATATTATTGTTCAAACTCTTTAAAAATATTAACAAATCCATGTTGAAGTAGTATATTTCCTAAAAGAAATTCAACACGAATGCATGCAAACATCAACAATAAAGAATCCGAGCAACAAAAAAGGTAAAATATATAAACTAAATTCTTTTTCTCCTACTAATAAGTTTTTTTTGTATAACCTCTTTTTTTTTAAAAAAAAAATCTTTCATTTTTTTTATATATATATTTTTTGCTCATTTAGTGACTTGATGACCCATTGGCCATATATAATGATATGCTAAAAGTTGAAAACATTGAAGTTTCCAATATAAAGTATGAACATACTTTATATTGATTATTAATGTTTTGAGTTTTCGAATCTATATTGATTATTAATACTTTGAGATCGTTATTTTTAATATAATTTTAAATATGTAAAATTTAAATATTTGTTCAATTTTGAATGCTATCTCCTTCGATAGACGAATCCTATGTGATATAAATTTAATTATAAATTAAATAATTGCTAGTAAATTCCAAATAGTATTACATGATTAATTAATATATTATATGGGTCAATTAATCAAGATCTAGATGCTTAGTGGATTGTCTCAATCATAAGGTTTATTTAATTTGATTATCTTGTTACTCCAAAATTTGTCATTCTTGGTCATCTTATACTTTGCATATATACACAAATTATTGAAAATCTAGTGTCCCACAATATGATGTTTTTCTTAATTAGTGATCCACCGATATGAATATGATCAGATGTTTGACATTATTTTATCCTTAATTATTGTAGAACTGTTAATCTCAAGCTATCCAGTTGAGAATGACACTCTTGGAATTGGATTCAGAAACATGTAAATTTTTAGTCGAATTTCAATATGAATATCGAATAATGAACGAGACAAATAAAAAAAATAAATTAGTGATCCATTTAGTTAAAGACTGATTTAAGTATACCTACTAGGAATCAAGCTTTATAGCATACGGCGCACATTATATTGTATTATATTTTGCTCATAAAAAAACAAATTGTTATATTGTTAAATTCTTCACCTACATACCCTTGATTGGAAATTGATCTTGTTCAATTAATACAAAATAATCACTAGTTAATATTTTAAATTTAATTTTAAAAAATCCACTAAGAAGTCATATAAGAAACAACATTGGACAATTGTGTAGGTATTATTATATTCTTAATCATAGTTTACATGATATTTTTTTAATTAATATCATTACTGTTTTTATTTATGGTCCCATGTGGGAGACATTGTTCACGAACTTGTCAAAGTGTTTGTTTGTTTTAAAAAGGGATTCGAATCTATATTAAAATTCGATTAAATTTGAAATTTGTGTTCTGATTAAGGATAAAAGAATTTTAATCGTCTCTCCTTAATCTATTTGTTTGAGTCTTTTTAAAAAATAATGACAATAATTAACTTTCTTTTGTTTGATAAATAATATTTTTGATCGTCCAACTTCCGATAAAGTTTGGACTTAATTAGTCCCAATTGTAATATCACTATTTATGATAGAAAGCTTTTTCCATTACGAATTAATAGCAAGAAATTTGTATTATAAAATACATATAATTTTTCTAACAATTTTAAAAAAGTTTGATGGGAAACAGATCATTTCAATGATTCGGAAGTAATTTTTAAATCTTAACTTTTCACGTGATATGTTTAAGTCAAAGAAATCTTACTCCATTTTCCTTTTTGATCGGCTTTGATTCATCCTTTCAATATCAATTGAGTCTATATCAAAATTTCGAGGAATCAAAATATGAGGCTTGAGCCATTTCTCATTTTATCACTCTTTTCCAAATTCAGTAAATATTGATTGATCGTATATTTCATTATGATTCTATGATTCAATATACATGTCTTTCATCGATAACGTCCTTTTAGGGAAAATCCAAAAGTAAAACAAAGACATTTGGGCCTTGGTGTTTGGGCCGCAACATTTGTCCTTCTTTAAGGCCCAAACTTTATTGAGTTGGACTGGATATGATTTTGGGCTTATGCAAAACAAATATTGAAACGAAAATTACACATTTGATCGCAAGTCCAAAAATATACACTCAGTATACCATACATATATTCGGGTTATCTATTTTATTTATTTTGTTTATTTTTATCATGAAGGATTGTTAAATTCTACTTTATCAAATAATGTCATACAAATTGAAACATTAATATAAGTAGGTGTTTGTCATGCGATATCATATCACAATATAGTATCGTGAGATTAAATCAGCGTTTGGACATGCGATTTTACGTTGATTCTATTTTATGATTCCATATCATGAGATGTGATTCCATATTCTCCAAAAATCATGATATGAGAATTCCATATCATGATTTGAGATATTTTAATACAAAAATTGATCCACAAGTTTATATTTTGTTAAAATAACCCCATATTTATATCGACTAACCATTTATTTTATATCTAAATAAAACTTATAATGACATTGTTCCTTTTTAAAATTTATTATTTTCACCAACATATAGTTACTTTAACTCACACCAACCGATTGTTGAGTAATATTAAAGACTAGTACACTACAACTTATGTTTAACTTTTTTCATTGAATTAAAGTTTGATGGATTAAAGTTAGATGAAACAACTATTTAAGTGAAGTAGATATAGCAATGTAATAATATATAATGCCATTCTATAAGTTTTTGTTTATTTGGTTAGATTGGATAAATAATTGGGGTTATTTTAATAGTTATACAGCTTATGAAATTCTTATGTTTATGAAAAAATATATAACATCAAAATTTCATATCGCATGTCCAAATAAAATTTCAATTTCATCTCATAATTCTATATCATAACATCATATCATGACACCATATCGCATGGCTCAACAGAACTAAATATCTCTTTTACTTTGGTATATGATCACATGATGATTGATATGTATATCCAACATTTTATTAATTTGTGCATGTGATAAGACTTGGGAATGGTCACATCAACATATATAATAATATATACGTTCACTTTAACACTCAACCTATGGCTAGGTAGCAATAATCAATGAATGGAACATTATAGTATATGATATGAAGTTAGAACTATACTTCAAAAAACATTTCACTAGAAGAAACCAAAATAGAAACCTATTTTCTATGTAGCAAGTACTACTACTATTGATATCACAAATGTATAAGCACAGCCATATCTCTAGCTCATATTCTTTCATGAATTAAAAGGCTAAAATATCATCTTGATTTGACTTTAAAGGTAAGTTGATTTGACTACTTATGTACCATTAAGTTTGAATGAATTCGATGATTTTAGTTCAAATTGATACTTTATTAGAAATATAGAAAAAAAGTTTTTTACATTATGAATTCATGAAAAAAATGTGTCATAAAACACAAATTTTCACTTTATTTCCTTGAAATAAACGTTGTTATATTTTCACTTATTCAATCAAAATTCAATGAAGAGACCTGTTAGAATATTTTTTCTATGAAAAAATTCAATAGGGATGAATAATAAATTTTGATTGTATAATCATTTAAATGTGAAATAAGACCTTGTAATTTGGGATGATAATGTTCACATATAGATAACTTACGCTTTGCGTTCACTCAATAGCTTTATTTCATAAAATTCATTAAAAGAATATAGTTACAATCTCAACTTTTAAAATTTTATTTAAAATCTAACTTCACCTTTAATATATAAGAATAATTTTCCTAAGAAGACTTCTTTTGTTATAACTGTGATGGATTACCTTGGCAACAAGTAGGCAAAGTTGACGAATTATAATACTATTGTATCAAATTATACATAATAATACCTTTCCTTTTAGTTTGTCCCATAATAAATTATACATAATTAAATATTTAGTAAGTAATAATTTTTATTTTGAAGTGATGAAGTATAATCATAGAAATATCTATGACTTATTTAGACGTCAAATTTAGAAATTTATTATATCTTTTTTTATATTTAATATTAAATTAAAATAAGTCAAACAAATTAAATAAAGATTATTTTTTTTAATAAAAAAAGCAAAGATAGAAATTTAGTGCAATGTAGTATCCATTGTACATTGTAAAAGCACGTTTGGATTGATTTTAAAAGTAAACGAGATCTACTTTTAATTTTTAATTTTTATTTAAAATTATATTTAATCTAATAAATAACTTTTAAAATTAAAAAATGACTTAAAAATAAATTTGACCAATTTTTAAACTATTTTCAAACAGGCTTTAATATGTCTCTACTTTGTGTGTATAGTGTGTTTTTGTTGTCAGCGTAATTTGAGGGCTATATGTTTTCTGATCAAATATTTATTTCATGGTTCACATCACCAAAGTTTAGGGCCTATAGGTGTTTTTCATGTAACAACAAAAAAGTGCATCTATATTGAGGTTGGCTAAAACATTCATGTTTACTTTTTGACTATGTCTATTGTTATAAGGTCTGAGTGATTATTTTCGATAAATATTCAAGTTAAAGAGATATTTTAAAACAAAGAAAATATAATAGTATCACATTGATTTGATTGGGAAACTCACTAATGTATTATGGAGAGCTATGCTTTTGCGATTTAAAAATAAAGGTAATTTTAGTTTGTTTTGATAATGTCGATTTGCGATTTAAAAATAAAAATAATTCTAGTTCATTTTGATAATATCGATGACATATCTAATGCATATTAATGAAGGACAAATCTAGTCGACTTTGGTAACATAGAAAATATTTTTATCCAGTCCAATTCTTGATGAAAATAAATACTTACTATTTCATATAGTCTAAGAACAAAATTGGTGTACATGACTATTTTTATCACGTGATTATGGGGTGAAGGTAAATCATATACTTTTTCTGTCTTATTTTATGTGGTATTTTTCATTTTTTCATAATCAAATAGTTTAATTTTTGACAAGATATTTGCTTATGGAATCTTTAAATTTTTTTAAATGAAATTTATATATTTGTAAACTACGTAAAAAGTATTATAAGTCAAAATAATTGATAATTCAAAATGTTAAAATGATCTATGAAAAACTTACGTTCAAGATTTGTTTAAAATATCAAAATGCGAAAAGTGTTACATAAAATGAGACGAAGGGAGTACTTCCTTTGTCTAGTTTTACTTGTTCAGTATAGAATTAATACAATTCGAAAGAAACTACAAATAAAATGATAATATTACTATATAATTCTTTGAATACAACAAATCAATATTTGAAAAATAACTTTTAAAAGTGAATTAAGAATTAAGTGATACATTTTTGACTTGATTTTACAATCAGTATAAGTAAAAGTAAACAATACCTTTAATATAATGAACAGATAATAATGCAGATGGAGTAATAATTGATTGAAAAAAATTACATAATTAGGCATAATTCACTACTATATATACTATTATTATCCATACTTTCAAAATATTGTGTCTCTTACCTCTAATTAAGAGTTCTCTATCATATATCGAAGAAATACACTTAGATACATATATTTTTGATACCATATATACATAAATAAAAAAAGAGGCGAGCGAGATAGAAGAGGGAGGTAAGCAAGTTTCATATGTGTCGAAAGTACATATGAGTCACACTAGATACACCATATACAAGAATATGTATGTATATGGTGTGATTCACATGCATATGAGATACCGTATACATGAGAGTAGCGAGCAAGACGGAAGAGAGGCGAGAGAGGCAAGTGACATTTGTTATATTTCTCATGAATCCACTAGGATACAGTATATTTAAAATAAATTACACCTAATTTTAACATATATATCTAAAATACTTGTAACTAGATATATTTCGAGTCACCAAAATATAATAAAATATATAATATTCCAAAGTAAAATGTATCTAACTGATTAACTCCTTAAAAAAAATAGGAGTTTAAGTTATCTTAATTAATTTGAATTGACTGACCCATTAATATTCCCTGTGGACAATAATATAATCCTTCACAAGAAAAAGAATCTTAAATAAGAACTAGCTAGGTTCTAAATTTAGAAAATTAGGTCAAATGTCAAACTAACAAGAAAAGAATAATCAAGGGATGCTAAGGAAGATACATTAGTGTCTCCAAATAGCTTAATGGTCTAATCCTTGCACCTCTAGATTAAGGAAAAAAAGAGTGAACAAGTAATAGAATTTGCATGTAAAATTAAATATTTATTTTCAATATAGTGAATAAATAAAATGAAATATAAAGTGTAAATATTATTTTAATTTATATATTTTCTTTTCTACAAAAATTTTAACGAAAAATTGTTTATCAAATCCGATACTAAAAATTATAAAAGTTGAACTCATCAAATTAAAACTCTAACTTTGTTTGTATTTGCATGGAGGTATGTTGCCCCTATATAGTGGCGGTGGATCGAGATTACAATGTACAGATTTACGAGAACTTAATTATTTTTGCCTAGGTATTTATATATTGAAAAATCCACAATATTTGATTGAGTGAATCTATTATTATTACTTATTAACTTGAGATTATTTATCGAAATATGTAAATTTTAAATTCTGAATGCGCCGCTGACTACGTGGATTCCCCCACCCCACCCCACC
>NC_028640.1:4260227-4263212 GCF_001406875.1 Solanum pennellii
TATATATATATATATATATATATATATATATATTATGCAAGAAAATAAACTCTTTAAAGGATCTTATGGATAAAAAAGTTTGTGCACACAAGATGACTAGCCTGAAAAGTTGTCTACTGGTACACTACTTTTTTTTAAAATAAATTATGAGTCCAAATATAATATAAGCGTTCATTTGGTGACTTTTAGAGTACATTACCAATAAGACTAATGTGAAAGAACATTATAAATAAATAAAATTAACCGAATTTTAATGGCAAACAACAACATGGTACGTTGGAATAATTGAAATTTCTTCATTAATATTAATTAAAGATTTTGGAATAATTGAAATTTCTTCTTTAACTTTAATTAAAGATTTCAAATTTCAAAGCCTTGAAAATAGATTCTTTCGTTGTTGGGATTATCGTCACGCTAAAAAAATGAGAGCGACGGGAACCACATTGCTGCCGCTGCCCTTCGGGCACGCCTCCTATGCTTATCACTCACCTACGCTCTTGCAGCATGCCTCCTTCGGACAATACGATTAATAATATATGAATTTAAATTTAATTAGATCGCATATACATTATATCGAACACCAAAAAATGAATAATAAAACAAAGGTTAGAGTGACGGACTGATAAATTTGACTACTGTATTGGCTCTTCTATCCGTATGTGACGTGCATATAAACAAGTTGTTTTGTGTTTTATCTAAATGATATATTGTTGTTTTATCCTATAATTCTTATCAAATATGTAACACAATCAAACAAGTGTCATCTTATTATATATACTCTATATTTTTGAAATATATATTTCGAGTTGAAAATAATGAAAAAAATAATTTTAATTGAATCAATAGAATATGCATGTCATAAAATTTGTCTTTAATTATAAGCAAACCCTAAGACGACTTGATAAAAACTCAATAACAATCGACTAGACAAGAATTTATTATTTGATAGGGTATATAAGGAAAACTTATTTCAATTTTGTGATGATTATTATAAACGCCTAATTACAATTTTTTTTAAATGAAAGTACATAATAACTTGTATTGTATGACTTTTTCGATCTCAGAATATATGAATTAATCTCTAGTTCATTCCTCATCGTAGTCTTTTTCATATTTAAAAGTTTTAAAAGGAGGATTATATTCCACATCTTGAATTTTGCATGCATTGATCTATACTAGTGAAATATATATAAAGTGTGCACTTAAAATAGTATAATACACTCTACAAAAATTCAATTAACTATTTATATATAAAATTTCTTTGAAAGACTACAAATTTGTGATACTCAGACTCTTCAAAATCATTATTAGGAATTAATGTGTTGACTTCTTTAATAATGATGTATATTCTGAGAATTCGATATATATTTTTAAAGAGTTCAAGAAAAATTAGGATATGTTGTGAAAAAATCAAACTTCCATTAAAGAGTAGAAGCAAATGAAAGGTTTTCATAAAAATTACCATAAAATCGAAAATGAAGTTTTAATTCTAAACATACCTAATTAGCAACATAAATTTAATTACAAGCATATACTTCTTGTGTGTATGTATTTGTGGTACGGTTGTAAATACCTAATTAGCAACAGAAATTTAATTACAACCAACTGGAAGGACAATTCAAGAGCTATATCACAATGTAAATAACTTTTATATCATAATTGTTAATTTAATTTGTTGTAACAAGTAACTCCACGTTATTATTTTCCAATTTACTTATCTCATATATTACCTATCTTAGACAGCCTAAAATAACATAAACAAAGTTTAGATATTCTTCAAGAGTAAATACATATCAGTCCCATCAAAGAAAAAACAAAAGTGATTTATAATGAAACCCTTAAACATGACTAAAGTACTATAACAAAAAATTAAAGAAGAAGGTAATAAATAATGTGATTTTATCTTTGTGTATATTACAAATTATATAACAAAAAAGAAAACTTACCCCTTTCAAATTTAATTTCATAGAAGTATCAACAATTAATTAGGAGAAAATAATAATTAGCCATTCATTGCCGCTGCAGCATCATCAAGATTCTCACATCAATAATAATCAATAGAGCCAATATATAGGAGAAAATTAATTAATTAAATTAATTAATTACTTTCACCCCAAACATGAAACTCTATATTTTATATAAATCTATGTGAATCTTGAAGATGCTGCATCTGCAAAAATTGACTGAAAAAAACCCTAAGGCTTTTGAAAATAAATTGAAGATTTATTGGAAGAAAAAAAGGAGAGGAGAAAGGGAGAGATGGATGATCAAATGAGTCTAAAGAGGGTTCTATAAATAGTACTTAGGAGTGGGATAATAACACACGAAAAAAAAGAGTTTAATAATATACATGGTAAAAACAATTTTTAGATTGTCACATCATATTTTTATTTGTCATAGCAAGTAATATGTTTTATTTTTAAGATTTTAAATCACAAGTTTTAAATATGTCAATTTATCTATAGATATTCTTTGAATGACTTGATGACCGATGTAACGTTATATTTTGAAATAAAGTTTAAGGTATTTACAGTGATAGTGTTTATTCTATCATATTGTTTAGGGGCTTAATTATATATATATAGATTATAGAGTAATGTAATAATAATTACACCATCAGATCACCTTTATATATTGTAATATAAAACACTACAAGAAAACCATGAATTACATGGGAATTTTTCTGGGGATTAGTATGAAAACTCGCAGAAAACTTATTTTCTTATAAATGTTCATACTATTTCCCAAGAAAATTCTCATGTAATTTACAATTTTTTTTCTTATAGTGTAATCTGTCTTATTTTAAAAATTAGTAACTTCATATTTTAAGATGATTTACTTGTGTATAATATATTTTTTTTACATAATATATACTTATAACTTAATTAATTGATGATTAAAATATGTTTGTATGTAGAATTAACATTTTTATTAAAGGTGATTAAAAATTATGAAGAAGTAAATACGCGGAACCCCCCCCCCCCC
>NC_028640.1:4263276-4264962 GCF_001406875.1 Solanum pennellii
CCCAAATAGATTCAGTATCTTCTATTTACCTAAAAAAAAAAAAGAGGAGAATTTTACATTTGAACTGATTTTCCGTTAAAAAATTGATCAAATGAACCTTGTATGTGAATGTAAAACTAATGAACCTTGTATGTGATTGTAAAACTAAGTATATTTGTTAAGAGTTATAGTGAAGTGATAAGAAATTCTTAATTCATTCTTAGTCAAAGATTTCAAATTCGAGTCACTTAGATATGAATTTCGCGTTTGTTCGTATACAATATGAAACTTTCCGATGGGTACTATGATGTTTTCAATTCATGTGATCGATAATGCAATTGTATTTTACCTTATGGATGTTGTGCATTATAAGTGTATAGAACTCAAAATTTTAATTTTAAAAATAAAATAGGTGTAGTAACAGTTAGACATCACAATCCATAGGTTACCAAAAAACTTATATTTTTTTACTGAGTCATCTCAATTTCCACATTCTGCACATATAATTATTGCTACTTATTATGGAAAAATAATAATTTACCAAGTAAAAGGTGACGTTTAGGTTTAGAATATTTGTTGCGTCCTGTACAAGATGTTTTCAAAATTGACATCCTTATTTATGGGAAAATTGACGTCTCAACTTTTCTCAATAGTTTTTAAGGTTTGTTTGTGTTTAATTCCTCGTTTTAACTTTAAAACGTGTTACTAGAATTTAAGACTTGTTTACTCATATATTCAACGTTATCTTTTTAGTGTTTCGTTGATATGAGATTCACCTTAGTGATCCAACATATTCGCTGAGGTTTATCCTCCCATGATTTAAGGTTTGTTTGTGTTAATTCCTTGTTTTAACTTTAAAACGTGTTACTAGAATTTAAGACTTGTTTACTCATATATTCAACGTTATCTTTTTAGTGTTTCGTTGATATGAGATTCACCTTAGTGATCCAACATATTCGCTGAGGTTTATCCTACCATGATTTAAGGATGCAACCGAAGTGGCTATCACTCTATTGCTTATAAAATAGCCAATATAACATAATAAGCTTACAAAGCTTAGGGAAACCCCCTTTTAGGGTATGTTCTTTTAATATGTTCGAATGGTTAAAATTTTAGAAATATTTTTTCTAGAAGAAATAATAAATTTCTTCAAAATAAAAATAAATGATTTCCCTAGTGAAAATAGGGAAAACGTATTTCAGAAGTATCATTTCAAATCGATTATGTGTTTTCTCCGCACCTCATCCCACCTAGTATACCCCATCCCCATCAACTCATAAGTCATGGTCTCGATACCACCTTCACCTCTACCTCCTATAATATTTGTCTAGATCATATAAAATTGATTCATTTTACTTACATATCGTAACGAAAAAACTATTTATTTTTGTAAAAAAATATTCTAACACTTCCTAATTAATTTCTATTATAAGCACTTTTAACCTGCCACAAAATTTTTAGGCTTTTTGTTGTGTTTTACTCTTTGTAAAGTTAACGTCAAGTATAAGAACTTTTTGAAATTGACATCCATATTTATGGGAATAAACGTGTGAAACTTTATCATCTTTTCTAAGACTTGCTTGTGTCAAGACTCAAGAGAATAAGTATTTAGAGGAAAAAGAATTATATAATTCTTTTTTATCAATTAATGCTATTATATATATATTTTTAATATGATTATGTAATAAATGACTTAATTATATAAAT
>NC_028640.1:4265219-4267429 GCF_001406875.1 Solanum pennellii
TATATATATATATATATAAAAGAGATTCAACAGTATATTGTTGTTCATAAATTTTATGTCAAGTTTTATTTATTTATTGTCGTGGAACTCCAAAATAACCTGTAATTGCTGGGATAGTTTTTGTCACAATCACTATCCTTCGAGTAGAACTTTGTGGTGAGCAGTTTATGCGCACTGAATATACATCTAATATGTAATAATTTGTAAACCACACAAGAAATGTAACTCACTAGACAAGCCACATGAGATAGATTCGACTCAGAAATCCAGTGTGATCGAGAAGCACCGTATAATTTTCGGTTCTTAATGAGGTACATATATTATATTTTTGGACGAACGTCAAATTAACATAATGATATTATTAATCAACATCGAACCTCCATAATGTGGTGACAAAACTTAAAAACCTCCAAAGTAGTTAGTTAAATACCAACAAAAATAATATCGACCATTATATTCTGAAGTGCTAATATTAGGGAAAATGGTACAACGGGTGAATTATTATAGAGAAAAAAATATTGTTTTTTTTTTGGAAATTTTGAAAATAACCTTTTTACCTTCATAAAATAAAAATAAGGTTTATTTGTACTCTAATCTCTCACACTAATATGATGTTGTTATGGGCCATAAAGTCGTAAATCATTAATTTTGAGTTTCTAGCTTTTTAATTACAAATTTTGAAATCAAGCCTCTTATAGCGGAGAAAATCCTATTAGAAATGTTGCTTTCAAAAATAAAATCTATAATTTACAAATTTAAATTAAATCTAATTTTAATACGAATATCGAACATTAAAAAAAATTAATTAAAATAAAAAGCACATGCAAAACTATTGTACCAAATGACAAAACCCAAACATAGGTGGTTGGATTTTCGAAAATGTCAAAGGTTTGAAGTTGATGAAAGATTAAATCAACAAAGTCTAAAAGGAAATGATGTTGTCTTGATATATGCATTAAACATTGAGGCAATATAATGCACCATAATTTCATCGTACTACTTTTTGTTTTTTTTACTTTTAAGTTTTTTACTATTGCTCTAGTAGAGTTAGGTCCATGTTCAACATCTCTCCTTTTTTCCGATTTTCATTCGATGCTCGTTATTTATTTAAGGATTTGATAAATATATATTTACATAGAAAAATTTTCCCTTAAAAAGTAAAACGCGCTTTTATAAAGAAAACTTACAAATTAAATTTAGGGTCGATATATGGTTGCGCATCAGTTGGTTCGATTTAATTTTAAAGTATATAGGTTTGACTTATTGAATATCAGGTTTGTAGATATGTCACACCTTTATAGAAACATTAAGATATTGACTTATTGATTGTTGGTTTATCGGTTATCGGTATAACCCTTAAGATTTGACACAAAATAAATTAATGAAAATCACATAGAAATAAGGTGACAAATCGAATGAATCATGTATATGAGTTCACAAGTTGCATCTTGCTCAAAAGTAAATACTTTTACATTGTAGAATAACCAAGATTTTGAGATAGCCGGAAATAAAAGTAGGAACCTAAACTCTAAGTCAAGGACTTTATATACAAAAATGGTATAAATATAATTATTTATTTCACTATCGGATTATCGGTGAACATGTTAAGAAAAAACCTCAAATCGTTAAGAAGCGATAATCCGATATAAAAAAAATCAAAACCTTATTTGAATCGCTAAACCAATAACTCATAACTTGATCACTCCAATATTTATATATACTATAATCTCATAACCTCTACTCACCATAAAATGCCTATGTAACACATTATAACAATCTATTTTGTCTCGTCAACAAAATAATTTTAATCCCCTCCAATCCTCATTAATCATGTAAAACTGTAGGTCCACACTATTTAACATCCATTTGTTACTTAATCACATTCTGAACAATCTAGCTCGACATAACCATGTATAATCTTCCTTACGTCATTTATTGTAACCCAATCAAAACTTAATATTTAGAAAAGTTAATAATAAACCCATAGTAAGTAGGTGCTGAACTAGTTCACATCTCATAGTCATATTTAAACTCAAAGGCGAAATCACTACAACCATCACCTCTGAATCCAATGTTTGTACGAGAGGTCTTATTGTTCCTTTGCCTTTCTTAAAATCTTTCCACGACGGAAATTTCAAATAACTTGAACTCTTCAATACACCATAATTTTTCTCCTTTTTGCTAACTCACTTACCAGTATTTTTTTTTTT
>NC_028640.1:4274299-4276065 GCF_001406875.1 Solanum pennellii
TTAAGGGGCTATGTAAGTTTAGTTATCCTAGTAAAATGATTAGTACTTGTGTGGTATATACGATATTAGAGTGGTTAACAATTGGAAGTGGGGTGATTAAAGGGATGACTAGATAATTGAGTTGTAACTTTGGAAACTATAATCAGTAAAGTTATCATAACATGAATGGAATTCTTAGAAAATGATGCACCAATTAAGGTTAGAATTTCTACTATAATGTTACCGATTCTTACTTGTTTAGAGTTATTGAGTGTGTTACTCAGGTTATCAACCTGGTCTATGAAGTAATAGTGTCTCCTAGGATGAGAGATCGAATCAATTTGGTAGTGTATTGCAATTGTTTAATGACGGAAATATGTGAGTTATTTGAGTACGATCTTCTTGATATGTATAATATGTTCTATTGGTGAGAAAAGACGAGTGCCATCACACCCATTTTTGGGTCGTGACAAAATGGTATCAGAGACACGTGATTTTATTTGTTTTGCTCTACTTATGACAATAGTGTCACAGGTTCATCATATTGGTTAATAGCTATTGGATAAAATTTTAGAAAGAAGTTTACATACGTTCAACTCGAGTGTCATGATAAATTTTTCTTTTGCATGTGTGATTTTGAGTTTGATAATAAGTACAATTAAATTTAGTGAAAGATATGATAAGGTCGATGGAGACGCGGTCAATGATAAGCTAAGATACGTGAGTTCATAAAAATCTTCAAGGTATGAGCAAATGTTGATAGATAAAGGAATTGGGTTACACAACTAAATTCAAAAATTCATGTTTTTCATGGTGAAGGTTTGTGGTAGTGGGTTTAGTCAAAATATGGATTGATAACGTAAGAAATGACCGATCATAATGGATGTGAATTGGTTTAGTATAGACTCACTAGGAATTTATCAACAATTTCTTTTATGAATATTGGGTTTTTGATGTGGGTGAAATTTTAGTTCAAAGTTAAACCTATAAAAAATCTGGTATATTGAAGAGTTTAAGGTATTTAAAATTTGCGTCATGAAAAGAATTTAAGAGATGTGAAGGAATAAGACCTGTCATATAGACTCTTGCTTTGAAGTTAAAGGATGTAAGGATTTTCATATATAAATTATAATATGACTCGGACCCGAAAGTTATTTTTTTGATAATTTTGAATAGTCATTTAACTATATTAATTAATTTGGGGGTAATTTAGTTATTTTTAATAATAATGGGTCAAGTCTGAAATATTAATATCGGTTAATAAGGAGTGTCACTTTTAATAACATAAGTAATTTAGAAGAAAAGAAGATAGAAAGGGAAACAGAATCTACCTGTGAGTGGCAGCTGGCGTATCTTCATTCTCGTCCAGGTAGGAGCAAACTGCAAAGCATGCTAACAATATATATATATTAGTTTATTAGAATTGTAATGTTTTGAAATTGAAAGGAGTGAATTCTAATTGCATATAAATATGCAAATTGGCATATCTGTAGTACCTTTTTCGTTGTACTTGGAAAAAAAAAAAATAATGGTTGCCTTTCATTTTGTTGACCAGATGAGTGCCCTTTATATATATATATATATATATTTTATAATAATTCCTTACCAACAATTAATGATAACCATGGGAGAAATATTATTTCCATAATTAATAACTAAAACATTAATATCCTATAACTAGGTCGGTAAGTATTATTTTGTAATTGTTAATTGGGCAGAAACCAAATGTATTGATGTCTTTTAGTAAACTTTGTGTATTGCTGGAAATTTGAAGAAAGAAAAAAAAA
>NC_028640.1:4280186-4293100 GCF_001406875.1 Solanum pennellii
TTTTTGTAGGTTACTAGCCCGGACTTTGTGATATTTCCCTTCTCCTTGTCTGAGGTTTCTTGGAGATTTGTCAGGTAGCTGTTTCCATCGCAGCAGACTTTCTTCTCCTTAATTATGATCTTGTTCTATTCTAGAAACAAGTTCATTTGAGACTTGAGTTTTTCTTTTGAATCAATTGTAATACTTTAGAGGCTTGTACACGTGACTACCAGGTTTTGGGAGTTTTATTAAGTTACTTATATTTTATTTCCGCACTTTATTGTAATGGTTGAGTTTTAGGCTGACTTGTCTTGGTGGGATAAGACGAGTGCCATCACGTCCATTTTTGGGTCGTGACACAAAAACCTTTTTTCGCTTCAAATTTTTTATTTTAATTCGATTTTAAACTGCCCCAGGTTAGACATGTCTAATATATTTCATAGATGAATCTATGGAAGCTTATACATTTTAACTTATTTTTTTGTTTTTGTATTTCCGATACTTGGAAAAAATTGACATGAATATATATTCCTTTTATATACTTTCTATTTTCTTTTTTAGTTTGTCCAAAAAAAAATGACACCTATATTTATGTATTAGGAATAGTTTAATTTGAATTATTTTTATTTTATTTTTAATAAAATAATTTATGGTCAAATAGAAATATCATCGATATAAGATTTGTTTTAAATCAGATGTTATAGAACGCCTTCGCTGTCTTTTAAATTTGTGGCAAGTCAAATACCATCACATGAAAAATGACTGGAATGGATATTTTATCTTCATCTTTGACATATAAATTTGAACTCTTATTTGATGTTAATCATTTTCTTTTTTAATCCTTCTCATAATCAAATTGAGACTCGCGAGATTAAAGTTAAGAATCGCGAAAATGAAATATCAAATATACCGGGTTTCAAGTTAGGTTCTACCAAGCCCACTCTTAGGCCCAAATTATAATGGCCCAAACCAAAGTGTTTGAACCCCTAAAAATCATTTTTTCAGAGCCCAAGTTTATTAGACCATTCACTCTTCAAAGTTGCTTACCCTTAATTAAGCCTAAATCTTTGTGATTTTCCCCCTTTTCTTTAATAATAAGTTACATATTTTGATCGGTCGATAAAAAAAACAATAACATTCACTTGCTAAATATATAAAATATATACACAATTATGTATAAGAAAATATGTTAATATACAAAAAAAAAATGAATATATTAGCTCTTATTTTTGTGGATGGCTATTTTTTTCTTATTAGGCACAAAGTACATTTGAAACACTTAAACCATATTAAAAAGCAAATCATCCTCTTGACAATGAAGCATTTCTGAAGATTGATTTGTATATCTACCTAAATCCTCTTAAGTGCCGACTTTAGAAATGAGCTTTACAATATTCAATTCGGATTTAGTCGGGCTTCAATACAGATATCAAACATTGTGTAGAAAATATATTTAAAAAAAATATCTGTATATTTATTTTCTCCTTTTTTTGTTAGGGAATGATTAATCTCATTTGTTTCAAAATACAAAGTTACTAATTAAAATACAACAATACATTATATGAATAAGAAGCAAAGAATTCCTTTACTTCACTTCATAGCAAAAGTTTAAGGCCGATCCAATTTTCTTTTATTATAATGATGGTGTCGAGTCAATTTGTGCATACTTTCACTAATTTAATGGGTTAATTTGTTATCTTTCACTAGCACAGGTGTCAGGTGATCGTCAACACTTAGATAGAGAGGAGAATTTTTTGTTTCCGCTGGAATTTGAACTTCGCACCTTAATATTCTCAATTCACTTCGTTGACAACTAAGAGAATTTTTTGTTTTTGCTGGAATTTAAACTTCGCACCTTAATATTCTTAATTCACTTCGTTGGCAACTAAGCCACAATCCTTGGATAAAAATATTAGCGGTGAATTCAAAATTTTACTTTTCTTTAGGTGTTCTAGACTACAACCATTTAAAAATGGTATAAAGATTGCTTAATTTTAAAATGCTTTATTTACTATTAATAAACCACATACTACCTGAATTTTCAAGTGAAACAGTGAGAAGACAAACACCATTTCACATTTCAAAATATTAATTTTAAATTTAACCTATTAGGTAACAGAGTAATCAATCCATTAACAAACTAAAAAAGTTCTATAATTGAGAATATTTTGTAAACTAAAGCATAAAATCCTAAGTATGCTCTATCATATTCCCACTTTGCTTAATTAGACATTATTTATGTAGTTTAAATATGTTCAAAAGTTTTGGCATTATTTCTTATGTCAAGAAAGATTCCACTCATTTGTCTCTTTAATTTATTTGAATAAAATAATTACTAATCTTGAAAATGAGTCATCTAAGTTCTAATGATATACTCTCTTTGTTTCTAACTTTCGAATTATGAGATGCAGTTTAACTCGACATAAAATTTTGGACTAAAAAAAAAAGAATTTGTAGTTATTAAACTTTTGAAACTTATTTTAAAATATGTTGATTTCATTAGTATGACTATAAAAGCTTTGTGTTAAGAGATAATCGGAAGTTATAAGCTAGATAGATATTTAATTAGTATTAAGAATATGTTTAATTTTTGCACTCTCCCACAATTTAGTCATGTTGGAAAAATCCTATCATTTTTTAAAAAAAATTATATAAGACTTGGATAATAGTGTGAGAAAAATGCAAAACTCAACAAATTATGTCTTATCTTATGAAAAAAAAGACATGATTTGTGACCTAATCTTCATAATTAACTGCTCACCTAATATTCTTAACTTCTTCAATCAACTAATTATCACCCATTAATTAATCTCCTATAATATAATAAGAGTTCATGACCAAATTCCTTTTTCATCAACCAATAGACCAACACTTATTACCATTTGTTGACATAATAACCCAACGATACATGTTGTGATGGGAATTGGGATGGTTGAAATCCATACATCCTCAATTAAAAGTATCGATTTCGAATTCTAGGAATGAAAAAATCTTGTCGGTGATACCGTCCTAGGAATAACATTGCAAAGTGCAAATTTGAATTTTATCAGATTCCAATACAAATATCGAACATCGGGTGAAGAAAAAATAACATCCACCTTACCGCCCACAAGCAACCAAGAGGAAGAAAAAAATTTAAAAGTTCACATGCTTGAACTAAAAGTCAAAATTTAGGACGATGGCATTATGTTTAAGCATATATTTGTTAAAATTTAAGATGATGGCATTGTATTCTTGATCCATTTACCAACTGTAAAAGGAGAGCTCGATGCACTAAATTTCCGCTAGGTTCTTGGGGAATCAAAATCGCATTGAATTTATTGTAGTAAAAGCAAGCAACATGCAAGGTTGGAGAAACACCGAACCATAACCACATTGGATCTATTATACGTAGCACATTTTTACGAGGTTGGATCTGAGTTATAGTAATCGAGAGATTCTTGAGGGCCTCTATGGGCCCAAGTTAGCACCTTACATGTCGTGCGTTCAACTCACACATTACAAGTTGTGCTCTTACGACTAGACCAAAAACGGACGTGAAAATCAACTCGTACCGTTACGGCTAGGCATCTCTCCCATCACTATTGTTGAATATGAATTATAATATTAAAACCTTAGAATCGTTCTCGTTTGTATAAAAAAAAGTTGCAACGACTTAGCAACATATAGTAGATTATTATACTTGGTTAACAAGTTTGTTAAAGGCATGATTTAATAAGACAAGTCAACTAATAAAGAGATATAAGCAAAGTACATTTTCTCCTAGGAATAACAAACTCATCATAAAGTTGACAAATTCAACATCAATTCCAAATACTATAAAGTATGAAGTTAATCCAAATCATACTTCTAGAAAGTAGATGTACCTTTTGTTATAAGAAACGCAGATAAGTATGTGTCATCCAAGACCAACAATCTAAGCACGAATAACAAATATATAGACAAAGAAATTGGAAATAAATCACAAATAAAATGAAATATCAATCGTTAAGTTATCTTTTAAGAAGTACACAACATGTCTTTGAGACTTGATGACGACACTGAAGCGCCTGCTAAGCAAGGGTAAGATGTGATACCAATGGAAATTCTTCAGTGATCATTTTAAGCTACAACTTTAGGCATAGTCAATCACAGATGTAAAATACAAATGGAGGAGTAGGCCTTTCATGCCATAGGATCAATTTAATCACCTATCGGCTCACACTTATTCAAATGTCCCGAGAAAAATAAGTTCTGGGAAAAGGTTGTGTTACCGGGCTATTTTTGTCAGTTAACAGCTACATTGACAACGAACACTACGAGTTATTGCAATGGAGAAGATGAGGCAGCAAATTCCAAGTTCTGCTCCCGCTTATCCTTGTGCAGAGCCATGACATAACATTTGCGTTGTACCAATTACATTTACGCTATATTCAAGTCCATGCAAAGTTGCAAAATTTGTCTGCAGAACGAAGAATATTCATTTTTATTAAATTTACCCTAGAATCAAATCCATGCAGAGGTGCAAGATTTGTCTGGCTAAAACAAGAAAAAATAGTTATTTTCTGTTGAAAACCAAGGTAGCTAAACATTAAAACAATACCTTTGTCCTTCAGAAGGACCGGCACCATAGACGATTTCACTGTTGAGGGGCAGAGGCCAAGCCTTGCGGATGAACTTGCTCCTTCACGTGTAATGAGAAGGGATTTAAAGAGCTCCCTTCCAGGTTGAAGCTGCATACATGATACGACCTTTCCATCCCTGCAGCAGCCAATGACCGTCTACATCAATCACGAAATCCTTGTGGTATGCCTTTACACGATCTTTTGCCATCCTCAAAATCTCCTCGTTCAAAGGAAGCTGCCTAAAACCAGCCCTTGTATTTCTGACCTGCCATTGTTTATATGTTTCTGGTCTCTCAATCCTCTCAGCAGCTTCACACGCTACAACATTCATTGCCTCCCTGCCAAATATTAACTTTTCAACCAGCAATCTCTCAGGAATTTCACGGGGAATATTAGCTTCAAGCATATCAAACACGGACGAGTAATGAAAAAGTGCCTCCCGGAATCGTGTGATAAAGAAGGGAGCATTATAAGCACCGTTTACGATCCCCTGTATGTAAACATCAGGATTTAACTTCCGGATGAGATTCAATACAATATCTCTAGGACTATTTACCACCACAGTCTCATCGAGTAGATTCCTGAACCGATACATGCAGTTCACTGCAAGAACCTCATCCTTCTGGATCTTAAGATCCTCCACTTTAATTGTCTCCCACTTCTGTGCTATAGCTATGAACTCAAATGGAACATTGAAACTCTCAGCATAATCAGCTAACCTCCTCCCCGTTTCCTCAACCCTCTCTGCTGGCCGGAAACCAGGATTAGGAAAGTCTATCCCAGTTATCCGGAGCTTGGGAGGTCCACCTGGTCTACTGGAGAGACGTTGTATGAAGCAGGGCCACTGGAAGCCATACATGATTCCAAAATCAATAATATGTACTGTTGATGCCGTTTCAGCTACATTCATAATTGTTTTATTTGAGAAGAAGTTAGAGAGTTTTCTAAACGGGCAGGCAGCAAGAAATAGCTGGTAAGCTTTTAAGATATCAGCTGCTGATGTAGGCATCGAAATAAGATCCTTATAAATCTGAGTACCAGAACCAGCCATCCGTGCCTCAAGACCATTGGCGAAATAATGGGCCAGCCTCTGCATCCCATCCCCCGTCGGAGAAGAATTCTGCCTAATCTGCTTCAGAAACTCATTTGCTGTCCTTCGATCATCTGCAGCAACAGCTTGCGCACCAAGTGTCAAGATGGTTCTCAAGTCTACTGCATCTCTTTTACCCCCCTGTTTCTTTCCACGGGACTTCCTACCGTTAGATCCCTTTGGAAGGACGTTCTCTGGAGCATGTTTACTTGATACCACCTGCCAGGACTCACGAAGAGCAGATTCATTTTTCCCTCCACTGCATAGCAACACTTTATCAAACAAATCTGATCGAACAGCTGATTCATAGAAAACTGCAGATTGCTTGTTACTTCTCGCTTCCATAACATCAACATCATCATGATGAATGTTTTTCTTCCCTCTCGATGCTTCGGGAGATTTCTGTTTCCCACGATCCTCCATCTTCTCCACTGCATATTTTCCGTTTTCATTATCCTCCTTCACCACTACATTATACTTTACATCAAGGAGCAAACTATTGCCTGTAGGAAGGAACTTACTTGCTTCCTCGACACCTTTCTTAAATTGCATGATCGACTCACTATCACTAAATATGTCCGGAATCTGAATTGAGTTCACAGGCGAATCCACATGTGCATCAGTGACAGTTCCGGAGCTACTTGGTGAACTGAGCGATGACTGAGAAGTCCCAGAATCAACCACAAATTGTTGAGTATGTGAAGCGTCAGTATCACCAAGATCAGGATTCCAATTTGGGCATAGTAAGCCATCTGTAACATCACTTCCACAACTATAGTAATTATTACTACTACAGTCCACACCGCGACGTCCATCCTGACCTAAATCAAGAATGGGGGACAGAGGGTACTTCTCTCCAATAACTTCGTAAAACGACCTTTCAGCAGCTTGAAGAGCTGCAGATTCTTGAAACATACATGTTTTCTCTTCAATATTCTCTTCCATAAGCAGTTGGCTAATATATTTAAGCACTACATCACTAAAGTCATAATCCTCATGAGAGTTATCCATAGCTGATGGAACGAAATCACCGGGTTCCAGATTCCGTTCAACTAAAGCATCACTAACTCTTAGATGATTAATCAGATTCAGATCTTGAAAAAATGACTTATCATCATCCTCATCCTTTAATTGAATTCCAGATGTTGCATCATATAACCCCTTATAGTTTCTACTATCCATGACCATTTATTCTGCAAGAAAACAACAACCCAAATCCCCAAAACACATCAACAACACATAATCTTTACTAATTATACAAGTGCCACCCAAAACAAAACAAAAAATCTCAAAACAACAAACTAGCACTATATTTAAGATTTAATAAAACACCCTTTTGTTTTAACACAAAAAATACATTATTACTCGAAAATGGGTAACTGAGTTTTAGCATAAAAATGAAATCTTTATCGACAAATTCATAAGAAAAAGCAAAACTAATGCTATCAGTATCAGTTTCTCTAAAAAGGGTGTATTCTTAATCTCATAAACAGCGCTAAAAATCAATAATTACAAAGATTAAGCATTCAATAAAGGATAAATTACTCCAAAACTTGATACAGTGTGTTACATATAATTATAATAATTATTTTACAGTATATAATGATGAAGAAAAGGAGAAGTACCTGTGATTCTGAGAAATCCCAGATGGATAAAAAAAAAGTGTAAGAAGAAAAAAGGGAGATAATCAGAGCGGCGGTGCTTGAAAAAATTAGTGCCACTTGCTTTGGACTCATATTTAAATAGGTATAAACCGTATAAAAGATTTGAGAGGAAGAAGATCTCAGCCATTGAAATCACAAAATCTGAGGGAGGGGGTGGTGGGGTGGGGGTAAGTGAGGGGGTGAAGGACTACTATTCATAATATAGTTTTTTTAATTATGTATTCCATATTCGATATTTATATTAAGGTCAGACTATTTTGAATTCGGGTTGTATAGGGCTGTATTATATTTTTTGTTACTCCGTTAAACAATCAATGTTCATTATACTATTTTGAAATGTCTAATAATATTTGTCGATTTGATGAAATCAATAGAAAATTTTTGCTTTTAGTTCCTAAATTAGTTTATCATTAGTTAGAGTCTTTTTCTTATTATATTTTTCAAGACATTATATTTATTACAGGGTAAAGGCTCAAATATGTCATTGAACTTTCATAAAAGAATCATTTATATTATCAGTTAAAAGTTTGATTCATTTATGTCATTACAGTTAAAGAAAAGGCTCATTCATGCCAGTATTTTTTAACAATGGTTTTGCAAAATTATTTTTGACACGTGGCCAATTGTAATTCGGCCACGTCATCAAATTTTTGAATAAAAAAATCAAAAAAAGATTAACTCAATTTTTATTCAGAATTTTGAATTTTTTTATTAAAAAATTGATAATGTGAACAATTATAATTCGACCACGTCATCAGTTTACTTAATAAAAAAATTAATTCAAAATTATGATTTTTTCAATTAAAAAAATTGATGACGTGACAAAAATGGTTTTGTAAAACCACTGTAACAAAATAATGGCATGAATGAGCCTTTTCTTGAATGATAATGGTATAAATGAATCAAACTTTTAACGAATGACAGAAATGAGACTTTTCTGAAAGTTAGATTACATATTTGAGTCTTTTCCCTTTATTATATTTAATTGATGATATAATAAATTACTCTTCTATTTATAATTTTTTAAGAAATGTGCAAAGTTAAATGTGGACAGCTATTATTGAATAGATGAAATAGTTAATTATGTGTATGTTTATAATAACGAAAAAATAATTAGTAAAAAAATAAATTTATATAGCATATATTTGATCTTTTTGACAAAGTTCACAGCTATATTTTTTTCTTGGTTTTCACTCAGTGTTCGAAACTCATATTGGAGCTCCGATTAAATCTGAATCGCACATTGCAGGGCTCATTCTGGGATAGCGCTCTCAACTGAATTTTCTCTATACTAGAAATATCTATTTAAGGATGAAGCAATCCTATCAATGTACCACAATCCATGTTGGTAGTTCAAAGCTATATTTAATCTTTCTTATAAGTGCCCCTAATTTATTTATTGTTGCATATACCAAAAATAAATTACAATATAGCTCCAATTTCTTACTCTTTTTTCTTTTTTATTCACATGTCTTTCTTTTAATTTATTTCACATGAAAAAATAGAATAAAAAATTTATTAAATAATAATAAGCAAATAATCCATAAAGGAGATATTTAAAAACTAAAATTAGCCATTGAATTAAAAAATTACAAAATATTTGTGTAAGGATGATCAAATATACCTATGAACATTATTAGAAAAATCAAATATACTTTTATTTAGATTTTTTTTAATTTAATTTTTTTTAAATAGTTTCTTTTACTTTTATTTAGATGAAAATAAATATTAGGGTCATCTTATATAAAATGAGTGTGAAACTTTAATAAATTACATAATTGACGGATATATCTACTCATTCCCCTTTTACATATAGGGAATATTTCGAATTCCAAAAAATCAGGTGGTATCTTTTTGTCAATAAATTTAAATAAGCATGTGCAAAGTATAATGGATTTTGGCTTATAACAATATTCTCTCCGTCCTTTTTTAATTGTTATATTAAAACTTTTAAAAATTAATTAAATTATATTAGTTTGAAATATTAAATAAAAAATTTAAATATCTAAAAATTATATAAAAAATATTATAAATTAAAATTTTTACGTATCAAAATAATAAAAAATACATCATATAACATTAATCAGAATTTTTATCGTTTAACTCTAAAAAATGAATTATAACAAAAAAAGGGATAAAAGAATTATTTGTGTTCCAACGTTTGAAATTGGTGAAAGCACTCCAATATAGAATTTAATTTTCAACACAAAATTTAATTTAATCAATTTTTAGTATTAATATAAGATACTAGGAAAAAGAAGTTGATATTGGCAACCTCAATTAAATAAGACAAAATAGGTATTCTAAAAGTTTCTTTATATATTTTACTTATTTGTCTTTTGCAATTATAAGGTTATAGTATCTTGTTATTCCTTTGCGATCTCATAATGTGTAGATCTTAGAAGTGACTGTTTTAATACCTACATTAGTAATACTATATATATGTAATTATATTCTTATTTTTATTCGCTCAAAACTAATAAATGTTAAATTTTAGTGTCTCACTAATTTGATATAAGATGAAATCATCAAAAATCATTTTCATAGTAATATAAGACAATTGCGTAAAGTTAAAATTTTACTAAGAAAAATCAAAATATATACAACACATATAATATAGTAAAAAGAAGCATCTCATTTGAATTGGCATGTTAATGGCTAACGCCTAACAATGACATTTCATCTCTCACCATGAGTAAAAAAATTACCGTTGTTTCATTTCTATAATGTTCTTTTTATCGATATTATTATGAGTAAAGTGATACGAGAGGATAGGTATTAAAGTTGGGTTAATGGGTTTTTAAATTAGTGATCGAATTATATTTAAATGAGTTGCGTAGGATATTAAATAGAAGTAAAATTTTAATTATATTAAAATATATTCATGTAGGAGTCAAGTGTCGTGTGTGTGAAGGTAATAGTCCTTTAGATTCGTTCTCATGGTTCAATGCTTCCCAGTAATATACGACATGTTCGAATTCTGATCGCTTCTACACGAGAAAGGAAGACCACCCTCTAAACCTAAATATTCCTTAATGACCGATAACATATAAATACCGTGAGGAAAAAATGAAAAGAACATTATTTAGGGAGTCTGTTTGTATATATATTCAACATCAAGAAAAAAATGTTAATTGACATTTTTTGAATAAAAATGGCTCAGCCATTATATGTAAGAGTTAATAATGCAAATTATTTCTTGTAAATTGGTGTATAATTAATTTGTATCACTATAATGTGGATTGTTATTTATCATTATATTTAACATGAAATAATTAATGTATGAATTATCACGTAATTTATATAAATATAGCATTTATTTTATTTATATACACAAAGTAATTAGCAACTAAACAATAGTAATAAAATTTCTATGATAAATTGATTCCCCATGCTAACCAACAAATTAGCACTAAAATTAATCGTTTTTATCATAGTTTATTAATAGGGAAAAGGGTCTGATTACCCCTCAACTTTGTCATTTGGAGCTGATATACCCCTCGTTATAAAAGTGGCTCATATATGCCCTTACCGTTATACAAACGGCTCACATATACTCCTGCCATTACAAAATGGCTCACATATACCCTTCATTTAACGGAAGTTAATAAATTAGTTTAAAATTTATATTTATTACTTATAATTTTTTTTAAAAAATTATTTAGGGGTATATATGATTCTTCTATCAAAGTTCAAGGTATATTTTAATTTTTTTCATACATAAATTATTTTTTAATTTCTTTTATTATAACTATTTGAGTTTCTTATTCTTATTTTGTTTTTTTCTTTCATTCCTTAGTTCAAAGAAGGAAAAAAATTAAACCATTTTTTTTGTGTGTATTGTAATTTAATTTCGTATTCGAAGAAAAAATTTGATCATCTACAATAAATTTTACAAGAATATTAGTGAAACATAAATAAATTTGACTATCAAAATAATAATTATAAATTAGTCATTGAAACAAAAAAGTCAAAAAAATATGTTTGACGAGGATTAAATTTACTCATATGAGATTATATTTTTTGGAAAAAAATAATAAAAATTTAGATTAAAATTATTTTTTTTATTTCCGTTAGAGGAAAAAGGTATATGTGAGCCATTTATTTACAAATAAGGATAGATATAAATCACCTTCACAACAAGATGTATATTAACTCTAAATGACAAAGTTGAGTGGTATATCAAATCCTTTTCCCTTGTTAATATGTGGTACCTATTACAATTCCCATAGTAATGTCACTCTCTTTAAATAAAATCCAAATAATAGTAGACAAAAATGTAGACACAAAATTCGATAAAGATATTGAAGTTTTGATGTCTCCTCAATTTTTCTTACACAAAATATTCTTCATTAATTATTTTCATAATTGTAGAATAGGCTCTCTGAATATTTTTACTTTTTCGCGATATTATTTTAAAATGTTTAAAAAGTTACATCTTATTTAAGATATTTATTAAAGTTTAAGTTAGTAAAAGTATATCTTATTTTTTTAAAATGAATGATTTCTTAATATATATGTGTAAGCTAAAAACATTATTTATTTTAAAATAAAAAAATAGAATAAAATGGGACCCATATCCTCACTAATGTCTCCCTCCCCCCCTAAAAAAAAATAAACCACTTACATTTGCACCATTTATGCTATGACTCGAGTTGAATGAGACTAATATATTTAAATTATTGAGTCGAGTAAAATATTAAAAGATTATTTGTAAAATAATGTCCCCCTACCCTTACCCCCGCCCCCCCAAAACACCACTTACATTTGCACCATTTTTGCTGTGACACGAGTTGAATGAGATTAATATATTTAAATTATTGAGCCGAATAAAATATTAAAAAATTATTTGTAAATTAAAATATGAGTAAATATTAACCAATTCAAATCGAAGATAAATAGTAATTTGTACTAGTCTAAGGCCCAATAACTCCAAATCGACTTTCTAATTTATGAAAGGGACTTTGTTTACATGCGTCCATCTAGGTTCTCCCTCCCAAGGCCCATTGCATAGGCATGGATTGTGACAACTGTCGGGATGTTAAATGGACGGATTACGTAAATAGATAGATTATGTCGAATTCAAAATGTTGAAATAAGCTGAATTGATAAATGAGCAGAATATTGATATGCTAAATTATTTTTTGATATTTTATTTGACCGTCATAAAACTCGTATCCTTATATTATGATGGTAAAAACATATCAAGTAAATAAATATATAGTTAAAAATATTTAAATAAAGTTTCTTAGTAATCAATCTGGGTTGACAGGCTTCATTTCAGCACACGTTTAAAATCTGCTAAACTTAGGGTGTGTTTGGTATGGAGGAAAATGTTTTCCATGGAAAATGTTTTCCTAGAAAATGTTTTCCTGGAAAACAAGTAGATTTTGGACTTATTTTCTCATGTTTGGTTGGTGAGTAGAAAATATTTTCTGGAAATGATTTTTCATGTTTGATTTATGAATGAAAAATGTTTTTGAGAGACATCTTTTATTTTTACTAGAGTAAAAAATAATTTATGACATTGAAAATATTTTTCAAAATCAAAATTATTATTTTTTTGGGTGGTGGTGG
>NC_028640.1:4293466-4327606 GCF_001406875.1 Solanum pennellii
AAAAAAAAAGTAATTTAAAATTGGAGGAGAGTTATGGAAAATGTTTTCCTTAATTTTTGAAGGGAAGTCATTTTCCTTAATTTTGAGGAAAATGAGTTGATTTGGAAAACATTTTCCGAAACTTTTGTCCCAACCAAACATGGAAAAATTGGAAAACATTTTCCCTTCATACCAAACACATCTTAATGGAAAAAATAAATCTAATTGATAAAATAAAAGAAGTGAGTTACTAAATGCTCAAATATAAACAAATTATACTCCTCTCTCTCATTTTATGTAGCATTCGTTTTTTAGTCCATCTCAAAAATAATTTTATTTTAAAGTTTTTCTTTTATCCAAATAATTTATAACTATAAAAATATCTAAAGATTATGTTAGACTACAAGTTTTAAAAGTTTTTTTTTTTTGGGTCAAAACACTAAACCCTTGATTAAAATAAAGAACAAGTACGAACTTCTTCTTGGACAAGGATCTTAAATGAGTCGCACATACTTCAAGGATTTCATGAAATTAGGAGACAGAGATGGATATATCAAGAGAAATGCAGGCAAACAACGAGCTATTTCGTTCCTCAACAAAATTAGTTTTGATTTTCAGAAAAATCCCATGTTGAGGGATGAACCTTGACAACTGATCTTATATATCACTCATCCCATCTTTTAGATTCCATTTTGACAGTTACTAATTCATGATTTAATATGTACAAAATGAGAAATTCATTCTCGATTCTAATAGATTTTTTTATGAAAGTCTTTTGTTTGCTCCTTTTTAATGGAAGTTGATTTTCTCAGTATCTTAATTTTTGGTCTAATTCTTCTTCTGATGATCGATTCAATTTCTAAGTAAAAAAATATATCTTAATTATATTTCGTATACAAGAACTACATCCCTAACCAAGCTTATGGATGAAGGTATGACTACAACTCCATCAAGGCCCTTTATTTGTGACTAACATATTCCCTTTTGATCTCCCTTATACTTTTATATCAAAGATGAAAAAAATTAATTCACTGGTTCAAATAATAGAGCATATTATAGTACTCCCTCCCATTTCTTGTATTATGATTTTATCTACTTGAAATGCATACATTTAAGGGTAGAGAAAATATCATATACTGGCCCCTCACTCTAAGGTTATCTGTCATCATTGACAGATATGTTTCAACATGCCAGCTACACTTGCTCTTCTAGAACAATATCAAATTATAAAAGATCACACAAAATGAGACGAAAAAAGATATTAAATTATGATTTTGTATCATGCACTAACTTTAACATCCTAACAAGAAGTATAGGTCCATATGACCTTTTTGGCCCAATATATGTGGGCCATTATCCACACCAAGTTCTCTAGATGGCTAATCATAGCCATAATAAAATGCATAGGGTTAAGTAGGGGTGTGCAAAAATTGAATCGATCGGTAAATCGAATCGAGAAAAGTGTTATTGTTTTGTTATTATTGAGGTATTGAGTTAATGAATTTTCAATGGTTTTGTAAAAAAAAATTATTGGGTTAGCGGTTTAGTATTGATTTCTAATATTGAGTTGTTATTGGATAAACAGATAATTCATCAAGACTAGTAATTTACTGCTTTTACTTTTATATAAATATTATATATTAATTTCTATATCTTACTAGTTACTATAGTCGTCCTTTAGCCTTCAATTTATGCTTCAACTTACAATTGAGTTCACAATTTCACATTATACAAAACGTTAAAATTTGAAGTAAGAATCCTATTCTTCGTAATTTCTCTTTGTGTTACACTTGTATAGTTCTTTTCATGTTTGTTATTATTGTTTCTATTTTATGAACATTCGAAAATTACATTATTGTGTTTTCGCATCAAATTTATTAGAAAAGTCATATATTTGTTTTATAGTATTTTCTTATTGGTTAAACCGAAAACCGAACCATTAAGGATCAAAATGGATAAATCAAAAAGCGATAAAAAATATCTTATTGATTTGGTTATTGATTTAACGTATCTAAAAACCGATAAATAGAACCAATCGACCGATGCACACCCTAGGGTTAAGAGTTAACAATATTTTATTTCTATTTTTTTCTTATTCTCAAAATGCAATAATTCATTAAAATTCATACGATCACAGATACATCAGGAACTTGTATATAATACATAGCTCATCGTTTGTGAATGATAAATGGGAGAGATGTATTCGAAAGGGGAGGAATGTATCCTAGAAGAATAAGTATGTGTCTGAGAAGGGATACAAATGTATCTGAGAAGGGATACAAATGTATCCAAGAGGTAATTTTTGTAATTTTTTTAAAAATAAACAAGATGTGTATTTATGTAATTTTTTCAAAATAATATTGTGAAGAACTAGATTATCGATTACGAATTTAATTGAATTCACTTATTTTAATTTTATAAAATATCATAAAAGTGCATTAACATGTATAAATATATCATCTAAAATTTAATAAAATTCAAAACTTGAAATTTAAGAAGTGATTCAAAAATAAAATTCAAATTATTTTTTCAAAACTGCTTTGTAAAGTTTTTATTTAAATTGAAATTCTATCAAAAATAACACCTCTACTCGTAAAAATAAAAAAAATATACAAATTATTTTCTTAAACTTATAAAATTACACTAAATTAATTATTATTATATACTAATAATTTGTAGGATCTAGTAATGATTTCACCATCACAATTCACATATCCCTTTCATTTTTTTAAAGCACAGCTTTTGACTAGTCTTTTTTGGTCTATCTTGTGTTGTAGTAATCCTTTTTAGTATTTTAATATAATATTTTTTCTTTATGGTTTTAATTAGATCTAGCCGATAGAATTTGTCAAGACATATACAAAAATTAAGATTGTTCACTTTTGACAAATTTAAAAGATGAAAATTATTAGAATATATATCTTTTTGTGACAGAAGAATCAAAAGATTCTATTGGTCCAATATGAATATTTAAGATAGTCCAAACTCCTATAATTAATTAATTAATAAAAAGAATATTATTTTATCCACAGTAAAAAGACAAATGTCACAGATCTGATATTTTTTTTGATTAAAAAGTGAATGGATAAGATATTTATATAATTATTAAAATTAAAAAATAAAGAAATTTGCCAGGCTGGTTGCATCACTGGTTTGCTTTAAATTTAATATCAGACCTTTTTTTTGGGGAAGTTGGATGAAGGTACAGTGGTCTCATGTTGTATTAAATAAAGTAAATATTTATGACCATAAAAATAAAAATGTGACTTTATTTAATTTTATGTTCGATTAATTTAAATTTATTATTTTATATGAAAAATAATTTCATACTCATAGCTTAACTTGTGATCTCTAATTGAAAATTGAGAAGTAATTATCACTTCAGTTTAACTTCAAAAGTCGTAATTAATACAGAGAAGTCTAGTATTTAACAGAGGTGAAATGTTAAATTTCTGAATTTGAATTAATTAAATCTCTCACTTAAGGATATTATTTTGCATCCTATTTTAGTAATGATATATAATTTTTAACACATTAAAATCTTATATTACTAATATTTATATAATTTTAATGAGCAATCAAATCACTCGCAAAAATAAAAAAGGATACTTGTCGGTAGATTTATTTTCTGATTACTTTACTTAAATTAAACGTAAGAAGTCAGTTGTAACGACCTTTTTTGCTTATGTATTTGTCTGTCCTAGTTTGGTCGCAACTTTAATTTAACACCTTTTATTTATATTCGATATTTATATAATTATATCAAACAAAAATGTTTAGCTAGAAGAGTGACAAATTAAAATTAAAACATATATATCGAACTTAACTATCGTCTGACATGCTAAAAAATTAAAACAAAGACTAATCTTGTATTTATTTGTTTGATTATTTGATATGAATATCGAATATAAATACTTTTTTTATTAAATCAATAGAATTATTTCATTGCCCATCTTTTGAAGCAACCTAAAGACTAAAGTTACGTAAGTCTTTATATCTCAAGCCACAAGTAACGTGTTGCTTAAAGGAAGGGATTACTTCACTGTCAACTTTTATTTATTTATATTTATTTTTTATTATTATTGTTGTGTTTTTATTTTTTTTTCTTCATATTTTTATTATTTAATTTTTATTCTTAGTTCAAATTTTTTCTAGTCATAATACATGAATCGATATTCAAAATTTTAACTTCAACAAACAAGTATTTTTAACTATGCATATCCAAACATCTTAACTTGATTTCAATCGGCAATTAACTCCAACTCGTTCCTATTGTGTCTCATAGACACCCGATGCTAGTGCGATACACAAATTTTTTGAAAGTATCTAGATAATCATTTTATAAGTTAGAGTATTCAACTAACACAGTAAAAACATGTTAATGTGTCATATGCATTCTTTAAGATTAGAATGTTTAAGATGAAGTTTGAGTCTCTTTCTCACGTAATGTATTCAGCCTATTCTTTAAGATTAGAATGTTTAAGATGAAGTTTGAGTCTCTTTCTCACGTAATGTATTCAGCCTTTACTGCTTGAAAGGTAGAGATTGTTTCCGATAGATTTTCGACCGAAGGACAAGTATATCATATGAAAGTTACAAAATGTAAATGAAGTAATGTACATTTGAAATTATATCCCCCAGTAAACAACCTAATGTACATAATAATACATTTGAATTGTTGTATATTCTTATCACATGCTAACAATTATATGAAAAGAATAGAACCAACATAAACAGAGAGATCCGTCCTAATGCCCTGTTTGTTAGACTGCTTTATTCAATGAATTCATTTACAACTACCTGTTTTCCAGTCACAGAGGAAAAACAGGTGTGTGTTGAGTTGCGTTAACTAGTCACCGGCAAGACATTTTCTTTACAATTCATCGTTGTGTTTCCCGTAATAGTATGTTAAACAATGAGGGATTCATATAGCTGACCCGACCATCTTGCTTGGCATTGAGTTGGAATCGTTGCTGTTCTCTAAGGTGCCAACGTGCAGCATCTGAGCCTCGGTCATTTTTGCAGGTTCAGCTTGATTCTTCCCATGTTGCTTAGACCAGTAGTCATGGGCAACTAAGACCCTGTCCAGAAGCTCCTGTGGTACCGGCTCGCCCCTTCTTTGCTGTGGGGCAATGCTTGCTGTATGGACTAATGTCTTCCATTTATCCTAATGTAAATCACGTCACACGAGATGATGAGAAAGAGTCATTCGATTTGCTAATACAGAATTAAGACAGTATAAGATCTAAGCTTATCAAGAACAATTCATGTTCTGATTTCGCCTCTTCATGCAATCACTCAGAGATGTCATATATTTAGTAAGCCAAAAAGTACTAAACAAGTTTACGATATCATACTAAGTCATTTCAGTATGTAAATCATCTTTTAACAAAACTACAATGATATTTACTTTGGAGCTAAGCATAGCATCCAGAAATATCAAGGATATAGAACATCAATTCCCAAAATTAGCCAAGTCTCCGAGTGAAACAAAACGATATCCTTTCTTCGTAAATGCGGAAAAGATAAAAATGCACTAATTAGATGTCTAACCTTCACGTCAACATAAGTTCGATGGTCAGCATACTCAAAAGCACGGATTTTGACGTCCCGCCATCTGCATGTAATCAGAGATCAATAAGAATGCAGTTGCTTGGAGGATCACAAATTTACAGAACATGATATTATAGTTCAGATACCTTCCAGTTCCAAGCTGCTCCACAGCTTCAACTAGAGCTTCTACTTCTGCGACTGAGAACGGTCTCCTTGTTCTACGTTGTGAATGTTCAGAACATCTATTTTTTGGGTTCACAGGAACCACCGGATGTGCCTCAGCATTCAGAGGAGAGAGAACGACCAAGGCTCTAGAATCAGAAATAGCTACATCACTTGGAGGATCGATAGGATTTTTAGGTGATAGCGCCAATTCATGGTAATCTTTATCATGCTCATCTAACCTAGTCTCTGAAAGAGCCGATGAAAAACTTGGAAGCTCTAGTTCCATGATAGGACTAGGTGGTCGCCTGAATACAAAGATGCTATATTAGTCCAAGCACAATAAACTGTCGTATGGTAGGCTATAATCTATTAAAATTATGATCTTTTTTTAACTTTGATAAATGTATAATGGAATAGTAGTCAAAAGCACAAAATGTACAAGTCCTCGACTATACCGAGTTAGTTCATGATCAGCAACATATGGTGACAGAGCAGGAAGATCTTTAGAATGCAACGATGGAGAAACTGGATAAGAACTTGGCTCCAACGTAAAACCCAAAGTATCGAGGTTTCCATTCTGAGAGATACCAGCCTGCTGTAGAGTTTTATTGTCATCTCTGACCTTCTTCCCCTGGACAACCATACCGACACGCAATCCACTTCCCAGAATAGATTTTACAGCCTCCATTACTGTCCTCTACATAACCCCAAAGTAAATTTTGTTTTAATCAGATCTTGGATATCTTCAAAATCCACAAGAGTATACTATAAATATAAAAATTAATAATGCATAGTTGATAAACCGGGTCAAATCCCTTGATATGTTGGTATGATTCCCCCGATGCAGAAGATTAAGTAGTTTTCATCATAAACCTAACTAAGATGCCTACCTTCAGGGAACCAACAGTTTCATTTTCAGGGACCTCTATAAAAAGCTCTGGTACTTTGAATGACTTGATGCTAAATTTTACTGAGAAAACAAATCAAACGGGTGTTAAAAAATATCAAACAATGTGTCAAATCAACAAATAAAAAAGTTTCAATGGTCTTACCATTAGAATCCTTCTTTCGATGATTTCTGACTGAAGCTGAATCCCCCGCTCCTGTAATGTCTCTCTTGATTCCCTTTTCAGGTGAGTTTGAAATGCTTTTACTATTGGCCTGTTGATCATAAGCGACAACCGAGCTATAGTGACACAATTTTCTTCTCTTTGATGGAATTTCAAATCGGCATCTTTCTAGTGCACATACTCTTTTCCTGTTTCTGTGAAAAGACTTCATTCCATATTCTAAAACACCAAAAACATGCAATTAGAAGATGAGCGATAACAAGGTAAAAGTAAGTAACAAAATTCTAAGAGGTATAACTCCACTTACTGGAGCATGAACGTTCCCAGTCCTTCAACTGAGGAGCTACTTTCCAGCGTCTATTAGTCAACATCTTTCTCATACTTTTGTATCCATTACGTGATGTTTGCCTGAAGGCTCTTATGTTTGTGTTGTGTCGATAAGATCCAAAAGAATTTTCGTCATCATCTCTAATACCTAACTTAACATTGTTCCTTTGCTTTCCAAAAGAAGGCCTAGGAACCGCCCTGTACCAGGGCAACTGTACACTACTGTCTGAGTTAATTGCGGAATTGTTATTCACACGTTTCTCAATTGGACCCTTCACACTGCTAGAGTTAGCCAAAGTTAAGTCTTCAGTCTGCTTGCCGTCATCAGTCAGCTGTTTTTGTGTACCTGTATCAGTTCTCTTGTCACAGACATCCTCAAGATTAGAGGATGCGCCTTCTACTTCAGTGCGAAAAATGTTATTCTCTATATGATTAGGTTTATCCAAGCTATACTTGAGATTTGGCTCTTGCACTGCAGGTTCCGGTAGATGAGCGCTTTCGACACAACTCCCCTGGTCAAAGCACTCTGATTTCACAGCTTTATCTTCTTTGAGTTGCTCACGTTTCACAACTTCCCTGCAATCGGAGAGCTTATCTTTTTCTATCACTGCATTACTGCAAGCAGAGCTTTCGCTCTCCTGTAATAGTTCACCAGCAACAGTCGCCAGTAATTCAAATGCACAAATTTGATCATTGTTTATATTTTTGTGCGAGTGTCTCCTCTGAAACAAATCGGAATTGCAGAGATATTTAGAAAAACATAAACGAAAAAAGAGAACGAGAACTCGTAACAGAATGGATAATATTCACAATTTGAGCTTACTTACTCTAACTGATCTAGGAGCTTTTGGTATAACAGGAAATTCAAAGCCACTGAAACCATGCCTTACTCTCTTCTTCGACGACATATCTCAGATAGCATGCCAATATGTGATGATCATGTACAATGAGCCATTGACACCAATATCACTTCAAGCTAGAGAAGTAAATAAAAGCCGGTTATAAATCATACCGTATAGCATAAACAAAAGGCCAAAATATACATCATTCCCAAATCAGAAAATTAAGTACATTCATTGATTACTATGCAAAGGCACGATAATATAATGACACTAATTGATTTAGTTTCAGGGTGACATTTGATCATTGTACTTTAAGCCCCTCAAGATGTTTGGAGTTGACAATTTGGAATGCTGAAATCATAAAAAAGATCTAGCCTGTTCCTCGAATATATCAACCTGCTAGTTGCAGCCAACAAGAAAAAACCGATAACAATGAATACGTTGCACGGACTCTCCAGAATACCTGCCAAACCCATGTCGGATCCTCCAAAAGTAGAATGCACTACTTTTGGAAGATCCGATACACACTCATCCGAATTCGGAGAGCCCGAGCAACACAACTTCAAAAGAAAACTTTCATTCCACAAAGCAGATCCGTCCCTACACCTCCAACTTCCAATCAACAATAATACAGAAAAAAACATACCTAAATCATTTTCCATTTTCACAATTTGATGCATCGAATTTCGCAATTTAAAGTTCAACACTCGGATCATCCGCAAAAAACTCGAAAAATTCTCGAAAAATCCGAAAAATAAAATATCTCTCGACAATTACCAATCAGTTACACCTGATCACTTTTCTAATGTTACAATTCAACAGTAAAAGAAGAAAAAAAAACTCATCCAACAGCAAATTCCAGTTTCTCTGTTTGAGTTATGAGCAAAAACCTCTGTAGAATCCTTGAAATTCACGCAATCGAATAAAATACAAATAAAAATAAAAATTCAGAAAATCCGATCAGATCTCCACAATGATCAAACTGAATTCCACCAACAAATAATCAATCAAACATATCGGAATCAAATACATCGAAAAACAACCAAAATTCAATTATTCAACCAAATTACAACCACTCAAATCAACAAAAAACATCAAATCAAACAAATGCAGAACAAATACTCCACATCACAAAAAATCAACCCAACAAAACGAAGTTCAAAATTACCTGATGAGAGAGATCTGGATGTGATTCTGTACAGATTCTTCGACAATTTGGTAATCAAACAACGAAAATTTGCACAAAAAATAGATGAAAATTAATTTATGTTGAATTTGATTTTAGTTTTTTTTTTTCTCTAAATGGATTTGTTTTTGGATAGAAATGAAAAACCTCTGGGTTTGAGAAATAAAATAAAACCGAAAGCAACAGTGCTAAAACCCCACAAAAATGATGTAAGGTAGTTTTTACGGGTATATATATGCTTTAAAATGTGATGAACAAAAAAAAAAAAATAAAAATAAAAAAAGGTCCGGTTAAAAGGGTATTATTGTCCGGTCAAACATTGGAAACATCTAATTTTGTCTGTAGTTAATAATAAGAGTAAATATTATTAATTGATAAATTAATAATTAAAAATATTATTTTTTTTTATTTTGTAAATTGAGCAAGTAAAGTGATATCTATTTTAAATATTTCCTCCATTTTATTTTACTTTGTGATAAGACACTTCTCTTTTTTAAAAAATAATTATTAGGGGTTTATTTAAGTAAGCTAAATTTATAAATTAATATTTGAAAATCAAAATTTGTTTGCTTGTATTTTATGTGGTCATTTAATAATAAAGATAGATAGTGAGAAAATATGATAAAACTATCTTATTTTTTTAATTGAACAAGTAAAGTTAATGAAAAATATATCTTTAGTATAAGGATCAAGTAAATATGAACTGGATGGAATAAATTAGATAAATAAAAAGGGATGAAAGGTAAAAATATTTTTTCCTTTATTTAGTATTTGAAAAGTCATAATATTACCCTCTATAATTAAGGTGTGTATAATATTCAAGAATAATTAGTTAATGAATTCTACTAATTTAGAGTTACATGAGAAAAAATATTTAATTTTATTTTAAACTTTTGAAACAATAAATAATTTGAGATAACTTTTATAAAAAATCTCAACAGATAATTTAAGCTGAAGAGACAAGCGTATTAGGGATTGACATATAGCGAATCCTCTTGAAAAAGAGGGGTATATATCTACGAAAACATAGACACATGCAATGTATGATTGTCGTCAGCTCGTATCATAAGGTGCTGAATTAAGTCTCACAACAAGCACAATTCTCATGTTTAGTTGTCATTGTTGAATTTTAATTGAATCTATCATTTTTAATTACTTATTTCATAGAAATATAATAACAAAAATTATGAGTCAAACTCAAATAGACTGAGTGATCTATAATCTGAATCAATTACCGATTATGTAACTCCATTTTCAAACTTTTCTTATGTCAATATCATACAAATATAAACAAAATATATTAAATTGAGAAATATTCTTTGGTTTCTAATTATGTATAATCTCTAAAATATAGGTCCAACAATAAAAATAGTATCATGCCTAAATTATAGAGAGGTGTTTAGTGTAATTAATATTTTAAAAGAATGCTTTATTGAAGAGTCAAAATGGTTGGAAAAGTTTTTCTAAAATAAATTAATTAATTGATTTGTAGTAAGCAATTTTTTTTTTGTACGGAGGAAGATGAAAAAACGTAAAAGTTGAAGTAGAATGTAATTTTTTTAGCATGAAAATAATTGTATAAAAATTATATTTATATAAAAATATTCCAACAATATAAATAAGAACTTAACCTCGTACTTTGTTGAGGATATATTTATGACAAAATCTCATAAACATCCGCTCTATATTTTGTGATTTTTGTAAAAAATAAGATTCACGTTACAAATAGTATTTTAATTAAATAAAGTAAATTACCCTGTTTAATTAACTTATACTATTTGTAACGTAATTACATATTCTTCTTACGTAATTTAATGAAAAAAGCATTTTAAACAGGACTGGTCAGTTACAATTAATTACACAAACTACTCATCAATAATATAAGTACTAGAGATACTTATAAAATGATTAATGTATTAACTTAATCACATGTTCATTCAAGTAGATTCGAGGTAGTTGTTATGACTTTGTGAGGGTTGTAAAGTAGACGTAAGTTTTTGTGATTGAACTTAAAAGGTGGTTGACCGATCAGGATCATAGTAGAATGGTATGCATTTTTTTATTCTTAATTAAAGATTTTGGATTCAAATTCTCTTGGATATCAAGTTGTCTTTTGTTACGAAGCATTTCCCCCCTATGTGTGACTTTCTTACACAATTCTAGTTTTAGTCGAGCTTCAATATAGAATATCGTACATCGAGTGAAATTAACCCCTCCAAAAAAAAAGAAGAGAAAAGAAGATGATCTGTGTATATGATTGGTTGTCGACTTGTCGTTTTGATGTGATGAATATGATTATTCATCCTTAAATAGAGGTATCAAATTTGAACATAGATTTTTATTTTTATTTTTTAATACATAAAAAGTGTTTAATTATCGAGAGTTATTTTTCGAAAATAATTTTTCTATCTCCACGAGATAGGAATAACAAATCTGCATACACTCTATTATTTTGAACCTCGCTGACATGTTTTGTTTATAAAGAGCATTTCTTCCATTAATACTCGAATGTTTTGATGGACAAATAGAATCATTCATTTTTATTTAGAAGTTTCAATATTAGATTTGGAATAACTATTTTTATGTTAATAAAGAACATTTTCTTCATCGATAGTTTTTATATAATATAAATTTAAATTAATTAAACCTGAAATATAGATATATCGAGCACCGAAAGTACATAAGGATTAACACGCATCCTCTTTGATATTAATATTAAATTCTTGGTCTTAAAGAGTTGCTAGTATTACTAGTATTGCTTAATTTGGATGTGACAATACATTACTTCATCAATTAGAACTTTTCAAAAGACCCAATTCCATCCAACTAATAATAAATGGATGAATAAATTAAATGTATCTTCTTCTTATCCATGACTTATCCATGACATTTTTAATTTGGAAATATTCAACTTCAAAGTTCAAATTTTTTTATTTAATTTATTTTGGGTTAGCTTTTCCTACTTTTGACAAAGAGAGAAAGACTAGCACCAAACAACTCGGAGTTGGATATTCTCACGGATTTTTATTCTTTAATTAATGATAAGTTGGTACCATATAATATTGGGAAAATTGGTTTAGTAGGTTGCACAATATTTGCCTTAATACTATAAAAGAAAAATGGTAATAGATCGATAAGTATTCATTTATTCTTAATTAGAGGTGTTGCATTTGAATATCGGGATGAAATGATAATATTTTTGAAAAAACAATTTGAATATATCAGAACTTTGATCGAAATTGTTGTGACAATCTCAAATTTTGGGCAAAATTTATTACCCACACTATTTAATAGTGTATTTTAAAGATATAAGGGTGTCAATGTGGACATCATAAATATTGTATCATTTTAAAAAATAATTTGTCCAACTGAGCAATTATATATTTTTCAAATACACTATTGAATAGTGCATAGGTAATAGATCTTACCCCAAAATTTGAAATTGTTACAACAATTTCTGTTTAAAGTTCAAATATATTTCAAACTTTTTTCCCTAATATTTTTTTATTTTTAATAAAAAATTCCAATTTAGAATATTGAGAATGATGGATATCAATAATTCATGTAGCACATCCTATTTACTCCATTATAATTAGGAGTGTACATTATTTGAACTAAACCAAAAAAATAAATCAAATAAAATTGAATTTTAGTTCGAATTATTTTTTTAATTTTTTGATTTGATTTTGGATTAATAATTTACTAAGTTTGGTTATTTGATTCGACTTCAGATTTAGAAAGATAAAAATAAAACACGATCCACTGACGAAAAAGAGGCAGTAGCATATTTTCTGAGTTTGCAGGTGCCACTTACGAAGGCTAAACCATAACCATGGCTTGGACCACGGACCGTAGGTAGGGTCCGTGGGTTGGCCACCCAGAATTCCTAGAAAAAAACATGACCCACGGTTGGACGTACGGACCGTAGTCCAGGTACAGTAGATTGTGACCCTCTAACTTAGTCTCAGACGCCAAAAGACGCCCTGTTAGGATGGACCGTCGGTCAGGGGATGTCGATGGCCTCGTCAGTTTTAAGTCAGGATCATTTTGTCTTTCTCCTACGCTTCAAACATTTAAACTATATCGTTTTACACCTAAACTATGTCGTTTTACTTAATTTAAGCAATATAATTTAGTCAGAACCTAACTAAAACCTTATTCTCCAAAAAAATAATTCAAACTTAGAGCAAAAAGCCCTGAAATCGAAGGATTTATTTGTGAATTTCGTCGCCAGATATGTGGATTTCACTAGTGGGTTCCTTTTATCCATTAGGTCTCCATAATTTAGTTCGATTCTTGATTTTTCATATCTTGCTTAGACCTAGAGTTTCTAAATCTTGGGATTATTGTTGAGATTCAGTTTCTATAGTATTTTCATAATCTAATTATCATATTTTCTTGGAATAGTTGTATAAATCCTTCCGTAAAACTCAGAATCCCAGTTTGTGTAGATTTTCTTAGTTCATGAGTTACCGTGCGTCGATTTTCTTTCTCAAGAAAATCAATGACAACTCAACGAAGTGTGTTGAGTTTTAACATTTTTTGTAGTGTGAATAATTAGTAATGAAGATGAGATTTTTTTTATTCGTATTTAGTTGATGAAAAATTAGAAAGCAAGTATTTAAGTTAAATCCAAATAGACTACATATGAAAAAAATATGTTATATCGTTTAATTTAATTAATTGTTTTGAAAACAACAATACACTTTCGTTGGTTATTTTTTCACATATTAAAGTAGAGGAACTTTAAAATAATAATTAAAATGATGTTATCCATTAGTATTTTTTTAAAATGAAAAACATATATAAAAATAAATAAATCATAAAATTAGTATTTTGTATTTGAATGGTATATAAAATAGAGTTGAAGAATTAAAATGGAATAAAGCTAAGATAAAATGTCAAAATAAAAAATGGGTCGGGGCAAGTTAATCATGATGTGTGAAGTACACACATCCACTTTGTTAATTCTAAATGGAACATAAAAATTAGAATTGAACTGTTACAAAGAAACAAGATTACGTTGGAGCGTTAAAATGAAATGCAGTTCCACTAGATCTGTCTACTTGTTGTTTCAGTGAATCTTGTGTTTTTTTATTTTATTTGATTTGGGGTATGATTTAAATGTGCCATTGATTTTTTAAAAAATTTCAAATCATTTAAATTATTTAAAACTATAACCATCCCTAATTAAAATTCAAGTATGTAGGAAAAAAAAAATTAGGGTCAACCTTTTCTCCCTTTATACTACCTAAAATCTTTAATTTTATGTATTGTACTAGTGTTATTTATAATAATAAAGAATCAATTCAGTGTATGATATGTTAGCCAAATATTGCAGTATATTACTTTGGATGTTGTTATAAATTTTTTATTTATTAGTATGAAAATTTGAATAGTTTACTTTAAAGTTTTAATTTTTTTTTTATACAAACACAAGTATATAAAAATTGTTTCTAATTGTATAAAGTAGAGAAAATTGAATAAATACATATATTTTTGTTCTCCTCTCTCCCCTCTTCCGGATCTCGCTCGCCACTCTCCAAATCTCGCTCGCCACCCTCACCTTTCTCACTTATACAAACAGAAGCGAAATGTATAAATTGTGTTTCTGTTTGTATAAAGCGTGAGAAAATGTATATACACATGCAAGTACATATATTTTCGTCCTATACACTTATAATTATACAATAAAAATACTCCCTGCCCAGTTTCTTTTGCCTTTCTCTCTTTCTCGTTTTATACAATTTTCAAATTGTATCTAATTTCTCTCTTTCTCGTTTTATACAATTCGATTCAATTGTATATTCCTTGTCAAGTCTCTTTTGTCTTTCTCTCTTTCTCATTTTATACAATTTCAAATTGTATATAATCGTTCTACACACTTATAATAATACAATTCGTTTTATACACTTCGTTTTATACAATTTGCTTCAACTGTATATGTATAGCGAATTATATAGTTTCTATGTTTGCTATGAAGCACAATTATGCAAACTTTGCTATAGCATACAAATATTAATTTTTTATTTGATATATGTGAAAGTTGTCCAAAAAGAAGTGAGAAGGCTAACTATTTGGGCCTCGCAAAGGCCCATTTTAGACTCTTATTCAGCCCACCCTTCTAAAACATATGGCCCAATCCAAACCAGATCAAATGTTAACCAATTTAGCCATATGACGACACAACATTACATACACACACCTATGTATAGACGTAAAAGTGACAAAATCAGTTCATAAAATTGAGATTCGCTCAACTTTTTTTAAGTTTGTATGGGTTATTAATCAGTTTATTTTCTTATGCGATCTATTTTGACATGCTCAATTGAGTTCATTTTTAAAAATAAGCTAATATACTGTTCAGAATGAATCATGAAAAAATTTGTCTTAACTTTTTCGTGTTAAAATAATTTTTTCCCTATTTGATATGTTATAGATAATCATATATAATCATAATAGAAGAAAAAAGTTTAATTAGATACTAAAAGAAATTATAAGAATACAAACAAAGATTTTTTGCTTTAGTTAAATGGATTAATGATAATATTTTTAGCAAAAACACTTTTGAGTAGAATTATTACAAAATAAGAGAATATTATTGTTCCTTGTATAAATTAGTGCATTGATTGCTATCAAAATACTATTATGAGGTGAAACACAGAGCAAAAGAAAAAAATGTATTCAATTAATTACTCTAGGACATATACTTAAAAATAAAGTGCATCACTAATAATATTCATCTAGCTAAATGCATTGATCTTCATATAGAAAAACATTCCTAATGAAGCCACAGACAAAGTCATGCAAATAATCTAATTTACAAAAAGAAAAAAGAAAAAAATTGAGATTTTAATTCTTTTGAAACAATTATTAAGTACTAAACTAAATAACTTATGTATATATAATGAATAATCTCTAAATTAAAATTAGGAAAATTACATAAATATACTACACAAATTTAAAATAATTGCAAGTTCATATCCAAATTCAAAGTAATTCCTTAAATACTCATTGAGAGTGATAATTTCTCTTAACTTGAAAGTAAATTAGTATATATATACTTGATTGGTATCATTAAGGTTTTCTGTTCAGAAATTACTCGTTAGTTAACGATGCTATAATATATATACACACACTCTAATTTAAGCACAATTAAGTGAAATTATCAGTCTTAATGATATCAATACAGTCTATGATACTGATTTAGTATCAGTTAAGCGAAATTATCAGCTTTAATTATATCAATACAATATATGATATTGATTTAGTATCAGTTAAACGAGAAGTATATAGTGTACTTTCCCCTTAAAATTACTGAATTTAGTTGATCAACTCGCATACTCCAAATTAAAACATAAGGTGAGAATCTAAATTCATCATAGAGTTTTTTATTTTTATTTTTATGAATTGAATCCTTGCATATTTCGATAACACATTAGCCCCTCTTAGTGACAAATCCACTTAATCAAGAAGTGCACTTGAGAGGAAAATGAAAAAAGGAAAAAAATACATAAAGTTGGGGAAAGTATGACGTATTTTTCCATATAATTTACCAATCAAATAGAGAATATGAAAAGGAAACCACTAAGGAAAATCATTTATCCATTGAATTAATTTATATATGTAAGTACCTACCATGTTGTTATTGTATCTTTACACATATTTTTGGACCGTGACCAAATTAAATTGTTATCCTTAATCTTATCTTGTGGCTAAGTGGGACATATTATATTTAGGTTTATGACCTTTGTATAGTTTAATATTATGCACAATCTTAAAACATGAAATATATTTAATTGACGTTGAATTGATGGCTGATTTCCAACTTTTGTCTCTGTGCAATAAAATTTTAAGAAATTAATGTTCGAACTATAATAGAAATGACTTTTAGCGATATTTAATTTTTCATTAATGATAAATATGTATTTTAGCGATAATTATCACTTTTTTTGTATATGTTCCTAAAGCCTTTAGAAACATTGATTCTAATGACACTTAATTAATGCCGGTAAAGACTTTAACACTCTTTATTATTGTTAATATAAAGTTATTTTTATCATAGTATCGTCAAACATAAATTATAGGTGTTGACACCCAATTTTAATCCTCCCGTTATAAATTAATTAACGAGCTTCTCGACTCTAAGCAGCAAAATAATTAGATTGTGTAGAGTTAATTTGCATGTGTTGTTCAATTGTTCACAAGTCAATGCAATTGAAACACATGTCTAATAGTCAACATTATACCATCTTTCATTTATATAAGTTCTTGAAATATCCTTTAACTCTTGCCTCATAAGTAAAAGTAATTTATGTGCACATTTCATAAATTCATGAATTAACCCTAACTTGTTCTTTCTCCATTTTCTTTATTGGTTTTCTAGGACTCATTCAAAGAGAGCAATTAGTGAAACTAGCTTGATATTAGGAGTTGATAGTGATATTTCACCTTTAAAAAATGTGGATTCTTATGGATGAAATGAAAGGTGAATGTTCTATTAATGACCCCTCAAAGAATATTAAGTTAATTACATACAACAATAAACATAAATAGTGAATGGGGAGTAGTGAAACAATATGCTTTTTATTAGGTACTCATCATTATTTATAGTTTTATCTAAAAAAAGTTATGTTACTTCTTTAGAAGTTTCTATTCTTTAGGCATCTATATCTTTAGATATATATCATTCTAAAAAAGATGTGATTAAGTTGGTGGGGTGTAATATGGAAAATTGATACTCAATAAAGCCCACTTACTAGTAATATTTATTATCACTTTATCTAAGAAAATTTATAAGTATGTAAAGTAGATGTGGAATCAATCTCTAGTAAAAAAATCACATGAAGAAAAAAGAAAGCAAAATTTTGACCTATATAATTTGATAGTTTTATTTTGACTCGATATTTACATTAAATTATAAATTTAACTTTAGAATATGAATGAAAATGAAAGTATTTATTACTTGAGTTTTGACCATACATAATTAATGTTTTTTCCTCAGTACCATCCATAATTAAGTTATAAAATGAACATACATATAAAATAAACATATCATTTTGTACTTATTGATTTGATAATTTTATAATCAGTGTGACTATTGGAATATAAATGGAAAGTGACTTGTCACAAATTTTTGGATGGCATAATAATATCACAAAAGGTCATCCTGTTGGACTAAATAGTTTCAATGTGGTGCATTGTCTCAATGTATTCCAACTACAAGTTAAATCACAATATTATTCTTTTCTCTTCTAACTTTTATTAAAGTAATTCCTATAAATAGTTTTTTTTTTTTAAAAAAAAATGGAGCAAAAGAGTTGCTCTTTGGTGCCAAGCAAGAGGCCAATTCTTGAAAATCAAGTTGAGCTAACCTCAAAGGTAAGTTATTATAATTCATATATAAAAAAGGTATAACACTTTTAAGTCTACGCTGTAAGAAAACTGTGAGTTACGTAAAGATGTTTCTGATAAATCAATTTATACTTTCTTTTCTATATGAAGGAATATTGATTGTATTGAAGTGTTAACCTAATAAGGGAATACATGGGAGATATATATAGGAGATATAGGAAGGAGTACTAATCCTAATAGGACTAGGATTAAGGAGTACTAATCCTAATAGGACTAGGATTAGTACACAGTAAATACTAATATTATTTAATACTATTTATTTAATACTATCTGTTATTATCCCCCCTCAAGCTGAGCTGAGCGGAAGCGAACGGAAGCTTGGAACTGAGGTAATCGTGCTGTCGGCTCGGGAGAGGCTTGGTGAGAATATCAGCCGGTTGTTCTTCAGTGGGTACATACTGCACAGTCATGGTGCCGGCCTGAACTTCATCGCGAACAAAGAGACAATCGGTATCAACATGCTTCATTCTGGTGTGTAGGACGGAATTCTTGGCCACACAGATGGTTGATTTGTTGTCACAATAGAGAGCAGGAACAGTGTGAGTGGCGCGGAGTTCGCGAAGAATATATGTGACCCACATGGTCTCAGCAGCAAGAAGAGCAAGGGCGCGGTATTCAGCTTCAGTCGAGGACCGAGAGACCTTGGGTTGTTTTTTTGTACACCAGGAGATCAAGTTCGGCCCCAAAAAAACGAGAAACCCCGATGTAGATTTTCTGTCATTTTTATCATTCGCCCAATCTGAATCTGAGAAACCCCGAAGCTCCAAGTCCCCGGGTCGAATGAGTAAACCACGACCAAGAGTGCCAAAAATGTACCTGAGAATGCGTTTTAGACAATGGTAATCATGTTCACTTGGTTGATGCATGCGCTGAGCAACTCGGTTGACAGCAAACTGGATGTCAGGACGGGTAATGGCCAGATACTGTAGAGCCCCAATGAGGCTGCGGAAGTGGGTGATATCGGCAAAGGGGGTGTCGGCTCCATTCGTAGACGAAGAGACTGCCATCGGTGTTGGTTGACTGGTGCATTTTTCCAGTCCAGCTTTCTGCAACAGATCTCGAGCATATTTTGACTGATGAAGAAACAAGCCGCTGCCTGTCCGAGAAACCTCCATTCCCAGAAAATAATGTAACGGGCCAAGGTCCTTCATTTTGAAGGTAGTATGCATAGCTCGAGTGACATCCTGAATGAGAGCTGCAGTAGAGCCTGTAATAATGATATCATCTACATAGACAAGAAGAATGACTGTACCGTGTGCTGAATGTCGAGTAAACAGACTCGTGTCGTGTACGCAACACGTGAAGCCGAGTCCCTGGAGGAACGTTTTCAGACGTGTGTACCAAGCACGGGGGGCTTGCTTGAGCCCATACAGAGACTTCTGGAGTTTGCAAACATGTTGAGGGAAGCGGGGATCAACATAGCCCGGTGGTTGCGTCATGTAGATAGTTTCATCAAGCATGCCATGAAGAAAAGCATTGGAAACATCCAACTGATTGATGAGCCAATTGTTGCGCACGGCGAGTGACAGTACCAGGCGAATGGTTTCCTGCCGAATAACAGGACTGAATGTCTCGGAGTAATCAAGCCCATACTCCTGATTGTAGCCTTTAGCAACCAAACGAGCCTTGTACCTGGAAATACTGCCATCCGCATTGTGTTTAATTTTGTACACCCATTTACAGCCCACTGGGTGCCGCCCATGGGGCTTAGGTACAAGAACCCAAGTTTTCTGATCAGTCAAAGCCTTAAACTCGTCATCCATAGCATGACGCCAATAAGCATTTTTTGAGGCAACAGAGTAGGTTGTTGGTTCACTATCGGGAAGGGGTGTATTTGGTAGTATGGTAGCCTGAAAGGTTTTGGGTTTAAAGATACCGGCTTTGCCACGGGTTAACATGGGATGAGTATTGGGGGGTGGCACGGGCGGTGGTGATTCGGGGGTGGCCGGGAAGGACCCAAAACGGATCGGGCTGGAGATGTTGTGGGTATGGGGTGGTTCGGGTTGGTTGTGAGTGTGGGTGGTGGTTGCGGGTGTATTGTGGGTGACGGTCGAAGGGGTGATGAGGGGTGGTTGGGTAGTGGGTGGAGGTGTGGGGGAAGGTGGTGAGGGACCCTGTGAGTATGTTGGAAAAAGGGGAAGGACGCCAATGAATGATGTATTTGTGGAGGAGGAAATAGACTCGTAGGGAAACTCATTTTCGACAAATTTGACATGACGAGATATGTAGACTTTATGAGTTTGTGGGTCAAGACAGCGATAACCCTTGGAGGTAGGATGATAGCCCAAAAAAATACAAGGACGGGATCGGGGTTGTAATTTGTGAGTAATATGAGGGCGTAGCCAAGGGTAGGCAAGACACCCAAAGACGCGGAGGTTGGTATAATTGGGAAGTTCTTGGTAAAGGAGTTGATAGGGTGATTTGTTGGAGAGAGTGTGACTGGGCATTCTGTTAATGAGGTAGTTTGCGGTGGCTAGAGCTTCTACCCAAAAGGAGACAGGGAGATGAGATTGATGTAGAAGAGTAACCACCGTTTCAATGAGATGGCGATGCTTACGCTCAGCCACCCCATTCTGTTCGGGAGTGTATGGACAGGAGGTTTGATGTATAATTCCCAGGGATTGCAGAAACTGGCCAAAGATGTTATTGACATATTCCTTTCCATTGTCACTTCGAAAAAGTTTAACATGAGAATTGAATTGTGTTTTGACCATTTTTTCAAAAGTGACAAAGGTGGTGTATGCCTGTGATTTGTGTTTTAGTGGGTACAACCAAGTGTATTTTGTAAAATCATCCACAAAACAAATATAATAGCGAAAACCAGCAAATGAAGGAACAGCAGTAGGACCCCATAGGTCAGAATGAATAAGTTGAAAAGGTGCAGTTGTACGCTTCTCAGATAAAGTAAAAGGTAATTTATGAGATTTAGCAATTGAACAGGAGTCACAATTGTTTACATGAATGGAAGAAAAACCTAATTGAGACATTAAAGAATTTATTATTTGAGTAGACGGGTGACCCAGACGACTGTGCCACAACAGACTGTGGCCATCAGCCGAAAGAGCCACCGGAGCCACAGGAACGCTTTCTGAAACTGGGTGGGCAGACGAACTTGTGCCAGGAAGAACGTACAGACCATGCTCACAGGGGCCCTGAAAAATCACCCTCTTGGTAGTATTGTCTAGGATCTGAAAATCATTAGAGGTGAACAAGAGTGAGCAATTATTGTCTTTTGTGAATTGGTGAACTGAAAGGAGATTGGATTTAATAGAAGGGACGTGGGTAAGGTTACCTAGGTGAAAGATAGCGGTGGGGGTTTTAATGGTACCCGTGCCAGTGTGAGAAATATTAAGGGACTCACCGTTGCCAACAGTAATACCATTGGAGCCATGATATGGATTTGGAGCGTTAAGCTTGGATAGATCAGAAGTAACGTGCATGTTGGCCCCAGTATCCAACAGCCATTCAGAGGAAGGGCCGGCTTGAGATGCATAATTGGCACGGTTATCACTATTTCGGCTCTCCTCATACCGAAACCAGCAACGAACAGCGGTGTGTCCTGTTTTCTGACAGATTTGACAAGTTGGACGATCCCGCTCGTAAGTGCCCTGCCCGCCGCTGGAAGATGACTGCCCGCCGCTGCCGAAGGAGTGCAGGCTGTTGTTGCTGCCGTGCTGCTGACCGTCGTACGGCGGACGACTGCCCTGCCGACCGCCGCGCCCGCGGCCTCCGCTGTTTCTGCCGTAGCCGCCGCGGCTCCCCTGCCGGCCGCCACCACGCCCCCCGCGATAGTTCTGGCTTGCGGTGAGGGCGGTGGCCGGCTCCATAACAGCGGCTTCTCGGAGAAGAAGTTTGCTCTCCAGATCCACGTTGATTTCTTCACTTTTTAGCCACGAGGAGAGAGTAGCCAGGTCAACGGGCGTTGGACTGATGCGAACCGCCTGTTTAATGGAGGAGTAAGCTGATGGGAGCCCCCGAACGACGCACATGACGAGATCTTTTTCGGGAATGATTTCGTTCACGGTGTCGAGGGCTGTGATGATGGTGGAGACCTCGTCTAAATACTCCGCCATAGTTTTCGTGCCTTTGGTAATTGTGTGGAGACGATCACGCAATTGAAAAATATGAGAGTGGGAAATTGATGCATAGCGTGTTGCGAGGGCCGTCCACAGGGCTGAAGCAGTTGTGTAGGATCGGACGTGTTTCTGAACCGTGGGAGAGATGACCGCAATCAAACATGATCGGATCTGGCCATCCACGGCTTTCCAGGCGGCATGGGCCGGATTGGTTTTTTCTGATTTGTCCGTGGCGGTGATGACTGCCGGCGGCGGTTCTGTGCTTCCATCGACGTATTTGAGAAGGTAATTGGCCTCAAGGGCTGTAAGAACGGTGATTTTCCATGTAGGGTAATTTATGTCTGATAATTTTTCGGGAATCAGGGCATGAAGATGCCTGAGAAGGAGTTTAACGCCAGAAGGAAGTGAATCGAGAGGATCCACCTCGGTTGTCATGGCTGCCGCCGCCCAAGAGAAGAGAGGGAACGATCGGTGCCCTAAAGAGAGAAAAAGAAAAACTAGAGAAAAGAAGATCTAGGTTTTCTGGCTCTTGATACCATGAACGAATATTGATTGTATTGAAGTGTTAACCTAATAAGGGAATACATGGGAGATATATATAGGAGATATAGGAAGGAATACTAATCCTACTAGGACTAGGATTAAGGAGTACTAATTCTAATAGGACTAGGATTAGTACACAGTAAATACTGATATTATTTAATACTATTTATTTAATACTATCTGTTATTACTATATAGTGATAAGTTAATTGATAAATTTTATTTTTAGTTCTTGTATATAAAGTTATATTACCATCAATTCTAAAGTAATTTTATAAATTTAATATAATATATGAGTAATTACGAGGTGAAATAATAGTAATTATAGTAATCAGGTAAAGGAATTAAAAGTACACAATTCAATTAATTAAAAGTTTCGTGTGCTTAGTTAGTTATCTATGGACTATAATATTTGAATTTTATCAATAAATTGAGGAACTAAAAAGTGCTACTAACCGACCTTCAATATAAGAATGTTTACGTAATTATTTTGAACTGCAAGGACATATTGATTTCTACTTCTAAAATATTTTTTTTAATATTATACTATAATAAATCACATTTTTATAATTGATTAATTACTTCAATTTCAGAAGTATATATGCCATTTTTAAAAAAGGGAAAACGACCTTTTTAGTCCATGTATTAAGGCTATATTTTTATCTTAGTTCTTATGTGATCTAACTTAGCATTATTAACCTTCAATTATATCAAGTGAGTGATTTTGATCCTTTAACTAACAAATTTTTAAAAATATTAAATAGAGAGTTCACTGCTTAAAGAGATAGTTCAGATATTTCATTTTAATTCTCATTTTTAAAAACAAACTAAGTCTTCCATGTCTCTATCTTGAAGAACAAGCTCATCAATCTGAGCTACAATTTCAACAAAACCAACTTGATAAGCATTAACCCTCCCTCTTACATCGACGAACGATAGATTTACTGCAAAAATTTTTTTTTAAAAGTTATATGTTTTCTCAAGCAATAACTTTAAAAAACTCAAATTACTTCTTTTAGCCGTGAATTCTCTGTTAACTTTTTCGAATATGTTAATTGAAGGAAAATCACCCACTTGATAAGGTCAATAGTGCTAATTTAAATAATACAAAGACTAAAATAAAAAATTAACGTTAATATAGGGACTAAAAATATCATTTTCCCTTTTAAAAAAAAACTATATATAGGAAAATAAATTACTAAATATATACTAAACTTTACATCATTTCCTAAGTCATTATCATCATTTCCTTCGCATATGGAAAATAAATTATTGGACATTTTCCTAGGGAAGTTTTTTTGGTTTAACAATCCGATCGACTAATTTAAACTTACATTAATAAGAGCCTGTTTGGCTCAGCTTAAAAGCTGATCAAACTGACTTAAAAGCTGGTTTTTGACTTATTTAGCTGTTTGGTAATACTCAAAATAACTTATTTTAAGTTAAAAAAAAACTTATTTTAAGCCAAAAGTTAAAAGCTGGGTAGGGGTGTTTTTTTTTAGCTTAAAAGTTGTTTTAAGTTGACCACATTTTTATCTTTTTACCCTTAATATTTTTATACAATCTCCAAATTACCCACATAACCCTAACATCTCTTTCTTCCATTTTTCCCTTTTCACGTTTGGCATAGCAACTTCAACACTTTTATCCAAACGCGTAACTGCTTATTTTAAAAATAAGTTTCAGCACTTTCAAAAGTACTTTTTTAAAGCTGCTTTTATTAAGCCCATCCAAACGGGCCCTAAGTCTATTATGGGATAAGTCGAACTTTTTCTATTAATATTTTTTTTATTATCAGAATTTAAATGTTGAGGCTACTATATATCTATTTTAGATCAAATTGGTGTATTTTTCTAAAATATCTCACGTCATTAGTAAATTATCCATCACCTTATAATTATAATTAAAAATGTTATTTTACCAATTGAAAACTTAAATGTATTTTGACCTCTCCCACATAATCATTGGGTGGACACATTTTTTTGTCCACATATTTTAACCGTTGATTAATACTATGCCTTGGTCGGCTGGAAAGAGATAAAGTAATTGGAGGCTTTGAGCATGAAAATAAAAATAAAAATAAAAATGTGGATGACAATTATTTCCATTATTTGATATATTTTGATGATATAAATAATAATTAAAAAAAAAGTAAAAGAAGGAAAGAAATGTGGGTAACAATTGTTTCCATTATTGTGAGATCGATCTAGAAAATATGAGTCGACCTAAAGTTATCAATTTTAAGGTACGTGTTATTAATTTATTTTTGCAATGATTGTAAAATTTATCTTTAAGAAAATCTCACATCGAATTGATAGAAGAAATTTAAGAATTGTCTACGGACAAATTTTGATGAAGCAAACACTTTTTGGATTCAAGTTAAGGGGTCAAAACGTTTAATTGTACGATTTGCTCTTCAAATGTGATGACCCTTAACAATCGAATTTATGCTTTAATGGGGAGTAAGTAATCGATTTCTCAACAAGATCAATTTTTCTAATCAATAAATTCCCTTGAAAAACATAGGTGGTCATGCATAAATTCTTGGGCGTAACTAGAATATTATGACGCGAAATTATAAATTCATACCCTATAAAAAAAATCATTTAATTTGAGAGACAAAAATTAAAAACCACTACCAAATTGGAAAAAAAGTGCAAATTAATGACCCGAAACAAAATCTCAAGGCCCAAAGCTTTGGGGTCAAAGCGTAGTTGGAAAAAAAAAAGGAAAAATAACTTAAATACACAACTTTAATTTTTATATTCTCTAATTTTCCCTACTTTTTTTTAAATATTACATAATTCCCTTTTTTTTATTTTAGTGTAACTTTTTAGATACATTACATTCTCTCTCCTATAATACACATTTATCCATTTTAATGCCTATTTTTTCTCCATTAAAACACTCAACCTCTTAAATCAGTTTTTGAATTTTAAATTTTATCCATTTAAACACTCAACCTTTTAATCAGCTTTTTGATTTTGAATTATTAAATTTAATTAATTTTAAATAAAAGACCAAATTTTGAAATTTTGAATTTCAAAATTCAAAAAATTTGAAATTTAAAAAAGTAAAAATTTCAGGAAGCAGGACAACTTCCATTAACTTCTACCGTTTTGTTCTTACTCCATCAAGTTTCAGTTCTTTTTTTTCCTTAATCATCTTCATTCATCTTAACCCAGCATATTTTATTCTTTTCTTCTTTTTATTCTTAATCCATCATCGTCTATTTCTTCCTAATCTGTAATCGTTTGAACCCAGCATCTTTTTATTATTAATCCATCATCAATTCGTATATTCTTATCTTTTTTGTTTTTGTTAATTGTTCTATTACATCATAGTAATGGATCCGTTAATTAATAGAAGGATATATGATTCCGACGATGAAAATTGGAAAGAAAATAGGAAAAAGTCTTTGCATGATCCTATGAATCTTCAGAAGGATTCAAACAAAGACTCTGGCGAAACATCAAAATCAAAGGTTGTCAAAATACAACAAAAAAGGAAAAAAGAAGCAGCAAACATTGTTGTTAGGCCTACATTGTCTCGGGTTAGTATTTTGGTACTTAAAAATGTTGTTTAAATTAGTAAAAATTTTAAGGAATCAAGTGTGCTTGCTGATACATTTGAATAAGTGTGTATAGTGTTTTAGATGGTGAATTGATACATGAATTTGTTGTGTATCATAATATTTTATATGTATCATGAAGTTTTTGAAAATTATTATAATGTATCATTCAATAACTTTAGTAAATGCGTCTTCAACTGTGCTTGATGATACATATAGAATCTGTGTGTACAGTGTTTAGTCAATGCACTGATACATGTAGTAGATATGTATCACATGTTTATAATGTATCATTCAATAACTTTAGTAAATGCGTCTTCAACTGTGCTTGATGATACATATAAAATCTGTGTGTTTGTTGTTTTAGTCGATGTTTTTGATACATGTATTAGACATGTATCACATGTTATAATGTTTTATTTAATTCACTGATACATGTTGTAGACATGTATCACATGTTTTTCATGTAGTATGAAATTGTGAAAACTGAAACCATGTATCAGTAAGATATTAGTTGTTTTATTTAGTATTTATATTTCTATATCGTTTTAATTTGCTGTTTTATTTTCAAATTGCAGCCACTGAAGTACAAGATTAAAAAGATACCAACACATCCCATAAGGTTTGCTGTAAATTTTAACAACAATTTCCTAAAGGACTTTGAAAAATACATAGGGGAGAATGTTATCCAAGAAATTTTAGTGTTGTTACAGTGGATTTTTCAAGATGAATACTTCGATTTTGATGAGACATTCCAGAATTTGGGTGAACGAATTGCAGTATGAAAGTTACAAAATCGATGGAATCGTTGTTGCAGATTCAATTTCGTTTTCTAATCTCAAAGCAGCAATTGCAGCCGAGTTGGATATTGATGTATCAAGGAAAGAAATTGAAATTCGATACATTGTAGAAGGTAACTCCTGTCCGATGAAACTTAAGAACGATATGAGTGTTAAACTATATTTTGAACTGAAAAAAACGAGCCTGGATTTTCAGTGTATCCATTATGTATTGACACAATTGAAAAGAATAGTGGTACTGTACATAACTTTGATGGAACAAGCGGAGAAATAACGTGTGTAGAAGGCACAACAAATGATACACAGGCTTTGGCTATTCATCTTGAAAAATCCACGGTAACAACACTAAAATTTCTGTAGTTCCAAATTTTAACAGACTGTTTAAAAAATTTGTTTTCAAAATAGATGATATAATCTTTGATTTTCAAAATTTGAAATTAATATCCAATTAAGTGCTGATTTAATGCTGATTAATGATTTGTTACCACAAATTAAGCTGTTTTAGTAACAACATTAACTTTACCGTTTTTTCTCCCCTATTTTTTCTTAACAGTTTTAAATTACCATGTATCATTTACCATGTATCACTACGGTCTAAAGTATCACAGCTCAACAAATTTAAGGGATTTTTTGTAATTACTAAACTTGTCGGGACAGAATGTAATTATTGAATTACACTATGGGATTCCTTAAATTTATACAAAAAAAAAATACAACTTTATGGAAATAAAATGTATACTATAACACTAACATATCCCTTGACTAGTCATACAAAATTATCATATAAAGCATAATGCTTTGATTACGTATAATCTATATATATATATATAAATGAGGATCATAGAGGAGGTGATGTGGCACCTCTCTATGATCTCCATTCATTTTTTCTTATTTTTCTTTTTTTATTTGATATTTTTTTTATTTTTTTCAATTTTTTTTTCTATAAATTTATACCTCTTTAATTATATAAATTCTATTCTTAAATTAGTATTAATAATATTCATAACCATCAAACCTTTCATTTTCATAACCTCTTAAACCTTTCATATTCATAACTTCTAATTATTTAATGTGAAAGATTACATTAACACTATAAAATCACACTAAAATTGTGTGTTATTTTGTAGTCATCTTTGGGTAGAGAATTAGTGGAAAAGATGTTACAATATTTGTAAGCTTTGAGGTGCTTTATTTTTTCAAATATTATTTTATATATTACTTTTAATTAGCAAGTAAGGCTAATATGTCATTATATTTTTATTTCTTCTAGATAAATTATTTTGTTTTGTTATCTTTGAAATTTATTTTATGACTAATAATGTATTTGTTATTAGGATGAAATGAAAATATCCACAGATGGAGATTAATGGATTATTCTTTATTCTTTTAGGTCCTTAAGAAGTAATGTTTCTATTATATTATTTCCTTCTGAATTATTTATGTTTTGTCAAAAGTGATTATATGTGTTTAAATGTAATTTTCTCCTTACTCTTTATCTTTTTCTTCTTTTGGTAGATAACTTTTTAACTTATTTAATCAGATTTGCCGATTATATGAGATATATCTATAATGAAAATGGTTAGACATTCTTGCATAATTTGAGTTTACAAGGAAAAATAATTTGATATGTCTAATATAATTACTTTGTTGAATTATACAATTAATATTATTTGTTTATGTTCATGAAGATAGAAATCCTGAGTTTTTTTCAGAAAAAATATCTAATTTATTCTCCTTAGACCTCTATATGATTCTTAGATAATTAACTATATTATAATGATAACACTCTTCAAAAATAATTATTTGTTTAGGTAAATTCATCTCTTACTTTTTTATTAATAATATTAGTTTATTGTGTTTGTGGCTTATAATATTTTAAAACATAGAATAGAAGTATAAAATGAGTAAATAAATATCGATATGCTACTTAAAGAAATACGTACATATACTTTCATAGTCCGGTGAAACAATTTTTATTAACAAAAATGATAGAACATAAGAATGTAAAGTTAATTTATAATTTTGAAAATACACATGGTTTTATTAAAAATAAATTATTTAGTAATATGTAAAATTGCAATTCTTAAATTTTTCATTTTTGTTGTTTTTCTTAGAAGATTTCAAGTTGTTTATGAATAAGTCTTTTTATATTTTCATATTTGTTATTTTTCGGGAGTTCTAAAGTTATTTCAAAATTAAGATTAATTTGTAATTTTAAAATTTTAGTTGGTTTCCTACCTTTCTATTTACTTATAATAAAATATTTGTCTCAATAACTCTAATTTGTTTGTCTTTTCATTTTCTATAATTTATGTTCTTTATTAGTGTAATAATGTACAAATATTACTCTTATTATGTTACTAAAGCTCAAAGTCATATTATTAATCCTCTTAATTACTGTGACTTTTTATTCTTAGGAATTTATTATATTAAATAAATATTTATTTAAAATGTGAAATATACTTTTTAATATTTTGTGTTTAAGCCAAACAAAATTAAAAGAAATAGGAATTTTGTATGTGTCATTTTCTTGAATCTTTAATTCGTAGTTAATTCTCTCTAAGTTGTTCCAAAATAATTGGATATCTAAACCTAAGTATAATAATAATAATAATAATAATAATAATAATAATAATAATAATAATAATAATAATAATAATAATAATAATAATAATAATAATAATAATAATAATAATAATAATAATAATAATAATAATAATAATAATAATAATAATAATAATAATAATAATAATAATAATAATAATAATAATAATAATAATAATAATAATAATAATAATAATAATAATAATAATAATAATAATAATAATAATAATAATAATAATAATAATAATAATAATAATAATAATAATAATAATAATAATAATAATAATAATAATAATAATAATAATAATAATAATAATAATAATAATAATAATAATAATAATAATAATAATAATAATAATAATAATAATAATAATAATAATAATAATAATAATAATAATAATAATAATAATAATAATAATAATAATAATAATAATAATAATAATAATAATAATAATAATAATAATAATAATAATAATAATAATAATAATAATAATAATAATAATAATAATAATAATAATAATAATAATAATAATAATAATAATAATAATAATAATAATAATAATAATAATAATAATAATAATAATAATAATAATAATAATAATAATAATAATAATAATAATAACAAGTATGAAATTTAACTAATTAAGATTGTTAAACTTTTCTTTATTTAAAATTTAATTATTAAAAAGTTATTAATACAAATATTAAATTAATCTAATATTGTACAATAAAAATAATAAAAACATGTGATGATTGGGTCATGACGAGGACAAGTAATAGCGATTGTGGATAATGATTTATAATAGTGTTGACTAACTATATAGTCATGAATACTAATTATTAATAGCAATCCGAGTTATACATTGACGAAAAATTATACTAAAAATATAATTTAAAAAATTACAATAAGCATAAAAGAATGATTGGATTTCAAGTTTACATAAATATAGATAAATTATACTAAGAAAATCTCAAATAAAAAAGAAAAAAATGATCACAAGTTTACATTTAAGTAGTTCTAATATTAACCAATTCTTATTACCTTCCCTTTTTTTCTATAAAATTTATTTTTAATATTTAACTTTTCGAAGTTCACATATATTGATTCCTTAATAAATTTATATTTGATCTGAATATTTTTCATAGCTTCTCTTATATAAAATTATGTGATTAACAAAAAATTCTTTTTATTAAAGTAATTATTGATATTAATATGCAATTTTATTTTAATCCTTTTCATAACCGCGCAAAGCGCGGCTAAGTACACTAGTTAAATAGTAAAATGCATGGAACTCAACATCAGTGTAAATTATTCCACTATTTACATGGGATTTTTTTTGTTTGATATTTATAGTATGAATGAATATACATTTTCGAAGTTATACTTTTAATAATTTAGGTACAGTATTTGAATTTTGACTTCTTCATTAAAAATATCAATTTTTAAAGACCGCAAACTCTTACTATAGAAAATACAAACATGATATTAATGATGTATATATAGGAAATTCATAATAAATGGTGTCTGTCTATTATCAGGTTAACTCATTTTTAGTGACTTTTTTTCTAACATATAACTCTCAAGACGATAATTTATATATACATATATACTACTTTTTTTCTACATTTTATTAATATTATATATATTTAGTAAAATTGTAAGGTGACTCTGCCTCTGCATGACACCAAAAGATTAACAAAAAATTAATAAATCTTAATTAGGTATATATCCATCTCTATAGAATTTGAAGGGGCATAATTATTAGGTGTGGGAAGGTTGACATTTTGGAAGAATAAAAGGACATTAATCGAACTACAAAAGATACGTATATTAAAATTTTATCATATCTATCTATAAATCTTAAAAAAAGAGTTTATCAGTTATTAGAGAAAGACAAAATTTTAAAAAGAAAAAAAGATCCTACTAGTAAAAAAGCATAGGAGCTAAGTGGATATAATGTGTAGTTTATTATTTCAAACACTATCAACTTTGCCAAAGCTATGTCTTTTCATTCTCATTAGTGGATGAAATAATAAATAATAACCACATGACATGCATGAATTTAAGTTATACATATTGATAATAGTATGATAATCATTTTGTTTACCATCTATTTTAAATTATCAAATTAATGTTATTAAATAAAATTATATGTTTTTTTAAATTGATTTGATTTTAACTTTTAAAAATTATCAACGTATAGACTTTTAACTTTGACGATAATCTCATAAAAGGAAGAATAATATATATGTGTATATTCTATTTCTCAAATTTCATTCGTAAGATTATATATACTGATATATGTTATTTCTGTTGTTTTTAGGAGTAATTTTCTTAGATGGTCACCCATGTTTGAGAAATTACCTAATAATATCACTTATGTTTGTTTTAGGACTACAGTATCACCCAGCTTTACCTATTTTCCTCAAAATATACTTGACACAAAAAAAATATTCTCTTTCTCCTAATGAAATGCCATGTCACATTTTATAAATTTATTAATGATATTTTTATAATTCTTTAAATGTATGTATGCTCCTAATACTAATTTATTTCAAACGATTAACCACCATTTTAAATTGAGGTTTATTTTAATACAAAGAAAAAAATAATTTAGATAGAAAAAAAATTAGATAAATACGAAATTCGTGGATAGTAATATTTAATTAAGTGTTTTTTATTATTAACTTGAAAAATAATAAGTTATAAAAGTAATTAATTAGTAAACTTGTGATATTTATTATATGCGTGATTTTCTTTGCACAAAAAATCTTTTTGTTAATCGTAAAGATAAAATCATGTCGATTCTCACAAGAAATTGAGAGCGGAGCTAACCTTCGGTTACATAGAATTTAGTTATATTTATGATTTTAAAATTATTAAAAATATATATAATATTGAATTAGAACTCTCTACTCTAAAGAAGTAAAATTTAAAACTTACATGTAAGCTTAAAACTAGACACAAGTTTAAAACTATGCTAGCACGAGCCAAATATCTATTATTTTAATTTATGTGTTATTGATAGAATTTAGAAAGTTAATTAAATTTTAATATGATCATAGATATTTTAAGTCGTTAGTTACTTTTTGTTTGCACAATTTTAATGTAAAGAGGTCCATAATTAAAGTATTTTTTTCGTCATCGATGGTTGATTTCATACTCAAAGTAGCTACAAGATATTGCCGACATCCAAAATAATAAAGATATTACTAAAGAATATGAATTTAAAACTAAAAGATATAACCAAAACAGATTCTATAATTTTAGAAAAAATTATCCACTAATTAACTTAAAATAAAACAAACTAAATATTTTTTTCAAATCAGAGAAGTACAAACAAATAAATAAAAAACATCATATGAATAATTTGAAAAGCAGGGACACAAACACTTAAAGAATCAAAAAAATATTATTAATAAATAAAAAAATGTGACATGACATCCTAATAGGAGAAATAATATTTTTTTTGTCAAGTATATTTTGAAGAAAATAAGTAAAATTGGGTAATATTATAGTCCTAAAACAAACATAAATGATATTACTAGGCAATTTTCCAAACATGGGTGACTATCTGGGGAAATTACTCTGTTTTTAGTTATTACTCCTTTAATTTAGTATTGACATAATAATTGTGCTTTTTGACTTGGCCTTAATTGACTCTGAATGTGCATCAGTAGACACTTAAATTATTCAATAAACATTCATGTCCTATGTGGTGCCATACGTGACTGTTCTTGTAACGACCTGTTTAGTCGTTTTGAGCAGCAGATTTATTTCTGGAAAAACTGGCTAAGATTACGGACATCACGACGGACCGTCATAGGCACGACGGCCCGTCACAGATGTCTCGTTTCAGCATACTTAGAATTCTGAAATTGGGTACTGAAAATCGACTCTCTGTAATCGGTGACGGACCTGCAGGACGTGCCGTCACATCCACGACGAGCCGTCGTAAGCTCCCGTTGCAAAACACTTCAACTCTTGAGAAATTGGTACGGGAAACGAGT
>NC_028640.1:4329770-4366240 GCF_001406875.1 Solanum pennellii
GTCTTGATGCCTTGAACTTCCGGCATGGACTAGCTTTTTAGTTATTTTTGTTCTTAGACATTCTTAGTTTAGTAATTTGAGATAGATGTTCTTGTGATGATGACTTCCAGATTTTGGGGAATTAATAGATGTTGATTTGTTTTATTTAATGAGTTTAAGTCTTCCGCATTATTTTCTGTTGATATATGTTAAAATGATAAGGGTTAGATTGGTTGGTTCGCTCACATAGGAGGGAAATTGTGGGTGCCAGTCGCGTCCCCGATTTGGGTCGTGACAGTTCTGCAACTTGCATGACATCCTATATGTATTATATATGCACATATGACACGTGTGTTGACAATTTAACTTTCAGATAGTCAAATGTCTATTTATATATATTCAAAATTGAAAAATATAATATCAATTGAGACCAAATTAAAAAACATATTTATATTATATCTTATCAATTTGTAGTCATTTAGCAAAGGAAGGAAATAGATAAATAGTAGAAAAATTGATTTACTAAAAAGTTGCATGGGATATGAAAAGCTTTTTATATATATATATATATATATATATATATATATACACACTCCAACTTGTCCATCTGTTTGTTAGCTACGTGGCTTCTTTTTATTGCCTTTTGAAAGTATTAATGTATTTATTACAACTTCTTTCAATTTTTTTCTTTTATGATCCACCAAGGATTATTTGATTTGATTATGTGGTATAACTAATTTAGTATAAGATTTTGCATAAAATAATATAATATTTGACTAGTCATAATAGTTGTACCTAATAATTATATATATATAAATATGTGGTAGTTATGATAAAATTTATACATTTAATTTTGTTTTAAAGAAATATGTAATAAGAATACGTGTATTGTATTAATGTGATGATAAATAAATTATTTAAAAACAAAAATGTTCTGGAGTAGCTTACTCTTATATGACAAAGAGTTTATTCATCATTAATCATCACATAACAATTGATTTCTTCATTATTAATTATCACATATTAATTAATTTCTTTATTGTTAATACATATGCCATATAATTATTTTTATATTATAATATCCGAATAACTAATTTTTAAAACTATTATGCATGCACTAGTTGAATATTTTATTTTAAGAATTCGAAATTGATGATTATTTCTTCCCTATCCTAAAATAGTAGCAAAAGAAAAAGTCACATATTCAATGGAAAAAAACCTAATAAAAATTGACTTAATATCATAGAAAACATTATATTATATATATGTGAATTAATGGAGGTTTGCACTTCACCATTAATTACAATCTAAAATATAATTACATAATGAAATAATTGCTTTGACTCATAGTAATTAATTACTAATCTGAAAGTTTTTTAATGCGTAAAAAAATAATCACTTTTATGTACTTTACTTTGTGAGTGCACCATGACATTCTAGAGCATAACACGTTGAGATTATTGTAATGTTTTATTTTAATTAAAATAATTGTTTATGATGTTCGAATTAATTTTGAATTAAGATTTTCCTTGCCTACATATTTTATTAATCAAAGATTGTTCACCTTGGATATTTGATGTGCACTGAAAAACAAAAATACTTTGTAAGTGCATGAAGACGTTGACATCATATTTGTAATAATAATTTGAAAGTTCTTTATAATTTCATATACATTAATAATTAACTTTGTTATTTGACAACTATGATCTCAATATCATAGGATACATGTTGTCATTTTTCTTCTTGTGGTTAATTTTCTTTTCCTTTATTTTTAATATAAAATTCGAAACATCCTGTAAATAAATTTATGAAGACCTGTTGAATTAAAAGGGAGTTTTCATTATTTTCTTCTTCAAATATATTAATCTCTTCAATTTATTTTACGTGTCTTAATTATCTGATTGGGTAGTATGTTTAAAAGTATAAAAAGAAATTTTACACTTGTAATCTTACTTACTATGCTAATTACATGTATAATATAGATTTTAAAAAATACACTTAAAATCTCACATTCTTGATATTGAAAATGACATTTTAAAAACGGACAAAGGAAAGTAAAATCATTGAAAAGGAGGGAGAAATTACATTTCTTTTTCCTTGTTTTTAAATTATTAGTTAGAGTCACCCATTAAACAATCCTAAAATTTCAATATTACGTCATCTGAAATTTCTTAATCATTTTCATGTATTTAATTTTACCATACCATAATTATCAAACGAAGACTTCAATTTCCTAAAGTAAGTCATTTATAATAACTTTTTCATTAATTAATTTTCTTAATATTCCGTCGCGTAAACAAGTTTTCCTTCTCCAAAGTCATAACCCCACTAAGAAGATTTTTTTTTATTATATAATGATTGGTGCAATTATTCATTTATTCTTCATTTTATTAATATTTATACGAATAAGGGATAATAATTTTAGGATAAAACATATAATTATTTTATCCTACATTGAATAAATATTTTAAATTCAGTATAAATAATTTCATAATTATTTATATCGCAATTATGATATTATTTTTATGCATACTCCATATGTAACAATATCGTGGTAAAACAATAAAATGGTATATTTTGACTCCTCCAAAGCTTATATAATTTTTATCTTTTTAAACACGAAATCAAGATTAAAAAAACATAAAATTATCCATGCTTATCTAGTGCAATTTTATTCCTCATTTTTATACAAATTAACTTAATTCTTTGCAATCTTACAAATAAAAAAGATTGACTTGAAAGACAAGAATAATATCTTCATAATCTAGAAGCCTGTATAATTCAACCAATTAAGCCACATAGAATCAAACACGTATTTCATATTATAGTATCTTATAATATAATCAAACTATAATGTATTCGCAAATCAAATGACCTCTCGATATTTGAATACTCAATTTTAGAGTCCTTCGTTGGAATAACATATATTAATTTCAAGCCTCAAATTTTATTTATTTATTTAATTATCCAAATTTATTTTTTTATTTTAAAAATAATTTTTCTACGTATGAGTAGGTGTAATTAACGACAAAAAAGTTTGCTTCCGTCACTTATCTTCCCGCGAATTGACAACTAACATTTAAATATTTTCTCACATGTTCACGCGCCTATTATTTTCGTGTAATCCACGCTCTCAAATCATAATAATTTATTAATATAATAAATAAAAACAAAATAGACATATATATAATGGTAAATAATATATTTGGTCCATTAGTTGGTTAATAAGTTCTAATTTTCGTTCTTACTAAACTAATTTATCCTTGAATGTTCACTTTTCATCCCTTTGCTCGTAAATATTCACATCACAATTATAACTATCATGTGTATATTAAGCTCGTCTCGTCTCCCTATATTTTGACGATAATATAATTCTAGAAATATTATTTTTTTAATTTTCTTTTTGAATATTGTCCTCGAATAATTGTCTAAATTTCAAAAGGCCAACTATACACATGCGGCAATTTGTGTTCCCATATTAAGGACCAATGAACAATGACAAAATTGAGTGAGAGTGACTTGGACAGCATATTTCCCATGGGGTGGGGGGTGGATAGCCAAGAAAATAAAAATAAAACTAAATTAAGTTCGTTTTAAAAATATTTATACAATCAGATTACTTAAAATATAGTAATAAATAAATAAAGATAATGATAATTTATATGATATAAAAAGGACATATACACTTTCACTTAACTAATAATGAATGCTTTGGTTTTTTGACAAATTTATACGACTAGATAAAATTTCTAGTATTACGAATTAACAAACGTGTATATATATATATACTAAAAATAAGAGCTTACGATAATTGCTTTTTATGCAAAATAAAAATAAAACAAAACAAAATGAGATAATTGTTCTACATGGCTAGTGATAAGGCCAATTGTCAAAAAGCAAATGGGGACAGAATTACTCTATTTCTAATAATTCATACATATATTTGATCTTTTATTTTTACTTCTCATTTCATATATAATATTTATTTTAAAGTTTTAATTCAGATTCAAATGACATAATTTTTATTACGATATAAATGTATGTTTTATCAATTTTTTTTTCCTAAAGCTCAAATACGAGATATTTGATTATGAATTATGATGGTGGGTCTATTATTTTTAGAAATCTTTTTATATGAGATAGACGTTATAATGAATTTAAAAATAAAATACAGAATTTTATTTTATCCTGTATTTAATTAGAAGTATTATACAATCCTAAGATTATTCATTTCTATCATATATATCACAGTGTAACGTGTTTTAAACAAAAAAAACTAATATTATAGTTTATAGTAGTGGGAATATGACAAGTTATCATCCTAAAATTCTAATCTTGATAGAGTGTAGGCACCCAATTATACATAAGCTAATACCACTAACATATTTCTATATTATATCTGTATCTATTGATACCCATTACCCGTTAACCCCCTACCCCCATATAGAATTATATATATATATATAATGTATGTATATGTGCAAAATTATAACAAGTTGGGATGGTTGCACACCCATGATTATTATTTTTTGTTTGGTTATATCAAGAAGTGTAAATATTAGGATTTTTCTGCCATTAATTTGATTCAAAATTGAATCTTGATAAGATTTTCTTTTATCTTCTTCTCACAAAATTGAATCCATTTGGGTTTTTTCAGTTGAGCTGAGATTTTGCTGTTTGGCCTTTAAAAGGTTTCATCTTTCTCTCTTTTCTACTGTTTTTGTTTGGTTTATTTTTGGAAAAAAGAAAAAAAAAGAACTTATTTAGCATTTAATTAAAGTCAAAAGGGCTTAAAGTTAAGTTAATTTGATTGTTTCTTGAAGTTTTATCCTTTTTCTTTGAAAAAGTTGAAATCTTTTTTTTTTTTTTTAAATTTCATTCATGTGCTAATTGCAAGAGTTTTGAGCAAAAAATAGTAAATTGATGATTGATTTGAGCATATGTTGTTTTGGAAATCGAGGAATATAGTCTGTGTACACTTTATCTTCCTCAGAGCTGACGACTTAGTAGAATTATACTGAATATGTTGTTGTTATAGTAAATTGATGATTGGTGTATATAGATATAATGTTTTGAGCCTTTTAAGATGAAAAAGATTAAATCTTTAAATAGTTTTTAGCTTCTTGATTTGCTTATAGGTGTTTCCAAACCTTGATTTCTACATTAATTTTTGCCCCATTTATCGGTAGGTAATTTTAGACTGTTGTTGGTATATGCTAGTAATACAGAGAGGTGAAAAAGGCTATAAAAGTTGTATGAAATGGCTTAAAATCTTGATTAAAATATCAAAAAGCTACTAGAATTTGATGCCTGCACTTGTTACTTGTACAAGAACTTGCTTATTTATAGTCCTGTTGCAGCAATGTGTCGTAGATTAAGATTATTACGTAAGGTTTCGTTAAGGATCAGTCGATTTTCTTGGTATGATGGACAGTCTATTTCCTGTGTGGACATGTTATGATGATCAAATCCTGTTGAAATATGACATTAAGGGGAAAGTTCTAAGAAGTGGCGTGTGATAGATTATAAGGCGAATTCTTCATATTAGCTATAGTCAAGAGTAAATAACATGGATTTCGATAATATGGTGTTTTGGTTATCGATCCATTACCTCCAAATCTAGTGCTTTATGACTATATGTTACGAGATGTGTCTTTCTCACAAGTCTTATTACAAAGTTGCTATTGTCAATTTGCGGTAAGTATTAGCTACTTGTCTACATCAGTGTGTGCATATGGAAAGCTAGATAAAGTTCATATATCTTTTCTCATGCTTTATATTCATCGCTGCGATTAGCTTTTGTGCTTGTTGATTTTCATGTCAATGATAGCTGACTTGTGTCTTTTAAATGTCAGTCCGTACAAATGAATTCTTCAACATACACTCAGTTTGTTGCCTCGAGAAGGATGGGCATATGTGAGCCGATCCATCAAATTGGCATGTGGGATGATTTCAATGCTAGTTGTCCGAGTACATCGACAACCATGATTCTAGAAGTTGAGAAATGCTTAGAGGACCAGATACCGATGATGGACAAAAGATTAGACATTGAGGTACATTTCTTTTTTCCTTTTCTCTTCTCAATCTCTTTCGATCACTTGTGTTTTAGCTTTATCAATTAAAAAAAGAGATTTTTCTCTGTTTTAGTTATGCAGCAGATTGTACTGATCAATATAGTTAACGTGTCTAGACAGAAGATACTTCGCATGGAACAGTAGGGACTTCTAATAGATATGAAGCGGAAACAAGTAAACCCATCGAGAAGGTAAAGATGTGTTCTGTTCTTATAATCTCGTATCTTAAATGAGCGTTTTGTTTGTTACGCTGTTCTCATGAATCTAAAAGTCTTTTGGCATGAGGTGTTTAGAGTTGATTGATTCATAGTTTCGACTGTTTAGTTCCCGTTTAGCAAAAACAGAATTAGGCCACCTATACATTTTAAACTTTCTTGGAGCTGTAGTCTCTGGTTTTTCAAATAATTAACGGTTCCTCGCATAGTTATATAGGTTTTAAGCTGTGATCTTTGAGGTTTCGACATTCAGGATTTAGATGCCCACATTTACGGAGTATTGTTTGTGGAGAAAATTGAGCAATGAGGCAGGAAGCAAGCAGGGAGAGTGGTCCCTAGTCTTGGTTTTCCGAGCCTGATTCTCTATGGCATGGATGTCTTTGATTGGACGGGGGCATATATATAGAAAGTGTGCATTGAAGATACCATAATAAACATGTATCGGGACTGGAAATGCTGAGGTGACGGTTCAACTAGACCAATTAGTTAATCCTAACTGTTGTAAAAGGTCTAAGTTTAACGAAAGACAAACACGTAAATATACAGGAGAGGTAGGGGAGACAGATTAGATGCGACTGCATGACTTCTGTTGCGGAGGTTGTTTAATTTCATTGACATGTTGACAAGTATCTCCAATGTACATTTTTTTTTTCGGGCTTCTTGTTTCCAAGCAAGAGCTTTTGTTTATATCTTCTGTCTATTTTCTCAAGGTTCTTGTTTCTTTTTCGATTATTCTTCTGTCGGAAATGAGAAGTCAAAAGTGTAAAATTTCTGTTGCAGTAAAATTTATGTCCAAGCCTGATATGCAGGTACTTAGACGTCTTGCTCAAAACCGTGAGGCTGCTCGTAAAAGCCGTTTGCGGAAGAAGGTATTCCTTGAGTTTTTCTAATTTTAGTATGCAACATTATATTCCTAACCAAACTTACTCTTCCTTATCGAACCACACGATTTGGTGTTCTGATCAAGTCACTAATTTTCCGAGTTTACATTCTGTTACTTAGGCCTATGTTCAGCAGTTAGAAAATAGTAAATTGAAGCTGATTCAATTGGAACAAGAACTAGATCGGGCCAGAAAACAGGTAAAGGGACAATTTCTGTGTTTTTTTTTTAAATTTATGAAGCTGAGATTTTGATCCTTTTTCGGTGATTAATGCCACAACGTTTTACATTTTAGGATGAGAACGAAATCTAACACATTGACAAACATTTTGCTACAGGGTCTGTATGTAGGTGCTGGTTTAGATGCTAGCCAGATAAGTTACTCTGGAACTGCTAGCTCAGGTTTGTTGGTTCGCACCGTGTTGTCAACTTTTCATGTACTTAATCAAATTTCATGCTTGAATCTGTCGGAGAGATTGAATTATGCAGATGCACTTTAGTCAGATTAAACATAAAAATGATATCATTGTTCTGCTTTATCTGTAAATAAGACTTACGGACTAGAGACCTATAGAAATGAATTTGGTTCTTACCGGATTATTTTACATGTATTTCATTAATCATGTGTAACTGGTAAAGTTGCTGCCATGTGACCGAAAACTCACGGGGTTGAGCGGTGGAAACAACCTCTTGCAGAAAAGCAAGGCAAGACTGTGGTATAATAGACCCTTGAGGTCCGGACCTTCCTCGGACTTCTCGCATATTCGGAGCTTAGTGCATCGAGCTACCTTTTTTATTCATCCTATTTGTTCTACTTATCAAATACTTCATGTTGCTTGGACTCTCCTGAAATGCTACCGCACCTGTGTCAGCTCCTCAAAATATGCGCTCTTTGGAGGGTCCGACACACACCTGGTAACATTTTTGAAGAATCCGAGCAACATACCAGTTCTGATCACATTGATAATCATTAGTAAAATGTGTGTTAGATAAGACCAAAGCTAGAACAATTTCCTCTCTTTGAACTTTCTCTAACTTCTCGAATCCACAGGAACTGCTGTATTTGATACGGAGTATGGTCAGTGGGTGGAAGAGCAAAATAGACAAACAAATGATTTAAGGAATGCTCTGCATCATTCTCAAATTAGTGAAGCGGAATTACGCATTATCGTTGATGGTTGCCTGAACCACTACTTTGAGCTCTTCCGCGTCAAGGCTACGGCTGCTAAAGCTGATGTCCTTTATATCATGTCTGGCATGTGGAAGACATCAGCAGAACGCTTTTTTATGTGGATTGGGGGGTTTCGTCCATCCGAGCTTCTAAAGGTAATAAACGCTTCAGGTCGGATTCATTTTTTACTTTTCCTAACCAGCATATATGGATTATACACTAATTATACATTTGCCGGCTTAAGCGGTTGTATGGACAACTATTTAGGTTAATTATTCCAATATTAATCTAAGTACATCTAATATTTATGTTGAAACTTAGTATCCATTGCTTCGAGAAAACGTTTGTATCATTGACGCCAAACATATGATCTTTCTTTCCTTAAACTCGTGACTGATTAATCTTCTTGTTCTTCAATGTTTTCGATTATCAACGTTTCTTATACAAGTTTTTTTTTGCAGGTTCTCACACCACATCTTGAGCTCTTGACAGAACAACAACTCCGGGAGGTTTGTAACCTCAGGCAATCGTGTCAGCAAGCAGAAGATGCCTTATCACAAGGAATGGTAAAACTTCATCAGATTCTCGCTGAGGCTGTTGCAGCTGGTCAATTAGGTGAAGGGAATTACTCTCTTCCGCAGATGGGGCCTGCCATCGAGAAGTTGGAAGCTCTTGTTAGGTTCGTAAATCAGGTAGTATCGCATATTGGATTTTCTTTCCTTTCAATAGATGTTCTATCTTTCAAAGTGATATCTATAAACTTCATGTCGTATGCACCCGTAAAAGATTGTGAGTAAACTCTGAGAGACAATTTGTGCTGAAATGAGGGAGTGATTAGATTTTTTGTTTTTTATGGAAAGGGAAAACGGGGGAGGTAATTACAACATAGAGAACCGAACCCTCACAAACAAGTTAAAAGTTCAGGTAACCAACCAACAAAGCTACTAAGATTCCCGAGGAAATGATTAGATAGCATTATTTCTGGTATGCTTAAATTCGTTCATTTGGTGTAAGCAAGGTAAGATTTTCATGAGCGGAGTGTTGTGGCTGAGTCGTTTATGTGTGGTAAGTCTGTGATGTGGATATTCGAGTCGTTGTCCTGACTTGTCTCTGTTCCGTTTCTGGAAACAGGCAGATCATCTCCGGCAAGAAACACTTCAACAGATGTCCCGCATCCTGAATACGCTCCAAGCAGCTCAGGGCTTACTTGCCTTGGGGGAGTACTTTGAACGGCTTCGTGTTCTAAGCTCACACTGGGCTACTCGTCTTCATGAGCCGGCCTAATGAAGCTATAGAAGATCCCTCAATACACCATTCGACGAGTTTTGCCTTCAGAAACTATACTATGTAAGCTAAAATTTAGCTCTTGTTTATGTCAATAAAGCTCTCAATATGAATATAGGACATTATACTAGTTGTACAAAGTGTCTCCAAGAGTCTATTGTGGCTTATGTTTCCGAGCAACTTTTGAACGCGTTGGAGATGAGAAATTGATATGTATATAACATACGTCGAGCAATGGCATGACTAATATCATGTTGTGATTTCTCGTGAGAATGTCTTTTCGAAGATTTGCATCTAAATATTTACTTTTACAGGTTTTGGTTCGGAAGAGTGTTGCTCACTTAGAGAGACAGATCCAGGATTTGAACTTTAATGAGTTCAGCCTCGCAATGAACTCATACAAGTAAAATCATGGATTTGATCCAAGTACGTTTGTTGAGTTTTTTTAGTAGGTTTTAAGTTTTAACGTATACATATATGAACTCCGTGTCTAAAATTATGGACCGTGTCGAAAGTTATGGATTCAGATAAACGCGTAGCCAATTGGCTACGTCCGTTTTGCTCGCTTGGTAGTTGGTAGGGTGTGCATAATCAAGTCGATCGAATGTTATGTTTGTGCCATTTCTTATAAGTATTATTATCTCACTATGTTTTTGCTATAAGCATTTCATTTCATGTTTTTGATATTGGACACGACTTAACAAGTTAATCTAGATAATTCATTAAATTTAGCTAAAATATAATCCAAATGATCATTCTAACTTACCTTTTTTTTATTATTATTTAATAATCATATATCTATCATATATCCTATCTTTTCATAATAACTCTACCTCGTACCCTATTTTTTTTTTGTAGTTTATCATTCAAATTTTATGGTTGAAGGCAGGGGCGTAGCCATGTGCATGTGAGGGTGTCTTGGAAAAAGATACCATTCATACAAGTAAAATAATACATATAGTGATTAAATAACATATTTTGGACACTCTTAATATAATAGGTTGTTGTAGTCTAGCATTTTCAGACCCCATAAATAGGTTCCACACACCTTGAATGAGTTAGTGCTTGCGTGTTCAACTCTGCTTTTAAATATTTAAATTTGCTACGCACCTGCAAAAGCTCTAACCCACCCCGCTCTACCAAGACTCATATAAACTATACATGCAATCGATAAGTAGGAATAGCCACTAAATGTTGAGCTCTAGATACAACTAAACCAAATTTTTCAGTCATGTCTAAATCATTTGGTAGCTTCCAATCAAAACAATGAACCAATTGTGCTATTACAAAGCGAACGACTATGAGCCCTAACTGTAATCCAGGACAACTTCTTCTTTCAGAGCTAAATGGTAAAAGTTGAAAATCACGTCCACGAAGATCAATATCACTTCCAACAAACCTTTCTGGCATGAACTTCTCAGGTTCGGGCCAAACTTCTGGATCTCTTCCGATTGCCCAGGTATTTACTAGAATTCTTGAACCTCTAGGTATATTAAAGCCATCAATCATGCAATCTTCCATTGATTCATGAGGGATGAGTAGTGGTGCAATAGGGTGAAGCCTAAAGCCTTCTTTGATGATCATGTCTAAGTATTTTAATTTTTCCAAGTCTGATTCTTCCACAATTCTATTCATTCCAACTACTTGTTCCAACTCCTTTTGTAATTTCTTCATTACTTTTGGGTGCCTTACAAGTTCAGACAAAATCCAATCAATTGATGTTGCTGAGGGTCTATAGAAGCTATTAACAAGTCCTGCATGAAGACGATCGAGTCAGAACTTTTATTAAGGAGTTCTAACCCTATTCGAAAGTTATGATAAATAAAATGACTATAAACTATAAACATATAGTTAAATATATCCCATTATATTAAAATTACCAATAAAATAGCCTTGATATGACGACGATCGAATTCGAATTCAGCTTCACCAGATTGCATGATATTCATCATAGTATCAACAATATCCTTAGTTTGTTTCTCCTCTTTGGAATTTTGAACATGTTCATCAATAACTCTCTCTAAAAATTCATCAAATACCTTTGCCAATTTTTTCGTACGAGGAATTAATCCTTGAAAATCAAACTTATCTAGAAAAGGAAAAAACTCGCCAATATTTGGTGTTGCTGCTATAATCAAAGCCTCTTGAATAACATCTTTAAAACCCCTTTCATTAAATTCATCATCCATATATTTTTTTCCAAATATCATTAAACATGACATATTAGCACTTAATAAAGAAAGATTAGCACTAATATCAACTTCATCATGACCAGAAGCTGCCCGATTGATAAAAGTCACAAAATTTGTAACTTGTTGTTTTCTCATTTCTTGAAATGATTTGGACTAAGCAATTCTAACATGCATAATTTTCGTATATTTCTCCAATAAGGTCCATATTTTGCAAACGTTAAATTTCTCTGATTATACGCGACGATTCGCATAGCTCTATTATTTGGTCTACTAGCAAAAATAAGATCATGTTTTTTCAAGAATTGTTCAGCAGCATGAGGAGATGAAGCAACAATTATAGGAATAACACCAAATTTCATGCTCATTATTGGACCATATTTTTTGGCTATTTTATGAAGATCTTGGTGGATATTTTTGCCAATCATATGGAGATTTCCTATAATTGGAAGCCCTTTTGGACCAGGAGGGAGTTTTTTCTTCTTTTTTATGAATTTATTGTGTAATTCTTGAAGAATGTATAGTATTGCAAGTAGTGCAAGAACTTGTAAAAATATTGAAGCCATGGGATATAGAAATTTATTATTTTTGTGTGTTTTTTGCTTCCCAACTTGCAAATACACTTATATACAAGTTGGCTTATTGTGTGTGTTGTAATATCAAACCATATAAATGAAACTTATAATAGAGATAGCAATAGGGCGGCGGGGCAAAAATAAAAAAGATATAGATTTGACGTTTGGACAATAATAGTCTGATTTAAAGCTAACAAAAAACAGAAAAAAAGTATTTAAAGTAGGAATTCAAAATGAGTCTTTTTGGATTTTAGAATTTTGTTTGGAACATAGAACTTCATTTGAAAATTTAAAATTTAGTTAATAAAGACAGTTTAAGGATTTTAAAAAATGATTACAAATATCATTTGATTATTGATTAGAAAAATAGTTATTCATATATAATATAATAACTAATATAATAATGTGTGGGCGAAATCTAATCCTTATAGTACATGTGGTTCAAAGTTCACAAAGGGATATCTCACATAAGATTTTTTTTTTCGGGTCCAACATATGTTATTTTTGTTTTAATTTATGCATCATAGATATAATTTTGAGTCAATCATTATTTTTATAGATATTTTATATATTTAAGTTTTAATTATTAGAACTTATACACCTTCTAGTTACTTATACATAATATACATAACTTTTTTTTTGTCTCAAATTATGTGAAGCATATAAATTTTCGAGAGTCAATCAATTTATTTATATATTTTTTATATTTTAAGTTAATCATTATGATTTATAATATTTTTATATAATTTTCAGAAAATATATATGTTCCTTATGTATTACAAGGCGGAATTATGTGAATCAACTATTAATTATTATGATTTATTATTTAAGAAAATATTTACGTGACATGTTAATCCTTTTATCCTAATTTAGGTAGGATAAATGAAATCTCGGATGTCATTTTTTTTAATATTTCAAGTTATTAATATTATAATTATTATAATTTATAGATTTTTTAATGAAATTCAAATATATAACTAATTAGAAAAATAAAATAAATAAATAAAAATATAAAATTACAAAAACTAAAATAAAAAAGAACAACTTTGACCTATAACAAACACAAAAATCATATTTATATATTATAGTTTGCATAATAGCGCTCCATAACAAACTTTATATTTGCTATGTCTATATATATATATATATACACACACATACAAAGAAAACAATTGTATAATCTATTTTGGTATACATATACAAAAGAATCAATCGTATAATATGTGTTTGTATAAAGCGAGAAAGAGAAAGACAAAAGAAAACTAGGTAAAGAAATATCGTATTTGTACAATCATAAGTGTAGAGGACGAAAAATATATGTTTTTGTATTTGTATATATGCAATTTTCTTTCGCTTTATACAAATACAAACACAACGAATACATTCGTATTTGTATAAAGTGAGAGAGACGAGTGAGATCTGGGAGAGGAGAGGGAGGGGAACGAAAATATATGTATATATTCAATTTTCTCTCGCTTTAACAAACACAAAACATTTTATACATTTTCGTTTATATAAAAGCAAAAGAGGCGAGCGAGATTATCTAACAAGAACAAAAGTGACAAGCAAGATTCACCACAAAGAGAAATGAAATAGTTATAATTTACTACGAGGTACGATTCAAATAAAATATAATTATAATATTGAATTAAATTAGCACATAGACACCCTAAAAATAGGAAAAGAAAAAAAGAAAGATATGATGGCCCACACAAAGTCAGTAATTGTGGCTTGGCTGGACAACATCACATGATGAATTTAATTTCTGTTAAAACAAAAAATGGTGAGGTACAAACCTTGTTAAAGCATAAAATTTATCATATAAAGTATTAAAAATATAAACAGACACGTTAATCATTAATTGCCCACTTCTAGCCTCTTCAATATAGTAGGCTCTAATGAGATGTACACAATATAGGGCCTTCACCTACTATTGATTAAAATGGTAAAAAAAAAACTGTCTTTATTTATCATCCTTAATTATGAGAAAAAAAGATGATTAGAATGGTAAACAAATTGTCTGGCTTTATTTGTCATCTTTAATTATGAGAAAAAAAGATGATTTATGAAGATACTTATTATATTCTACGTTTGGAGAATAAATATCCTTCTTAGTAGGAATTCAAAATGAGTATTTGGATTTTAGAATTTTGTTTGGGACATAGAACTTCGTTTGAAAATTTAAAATTTAATTAATAAATGTAATTATAATTACATTTAAGATATTCCTTAAATAAGTTGGGTTAAGAATTAAAAATTATAATGTTGTGAACGTTGTTTGGTTGTGGGTTAGTGTTAAAGAAATACAAAAAGTCTCACATCGGTGGTTAATGAGATGAGTCTATTCTTTATAAGGCTTGGACAATCTTCCTCCCTTTGAGCTAGCTTTTGGGATGTGAGTTAGGCCTAAGACCTAATTTCACATGGTATTAAAGCAGGGCTCGTCTCACCCGACGTTGGGACCCCCAAAATCAAAATTGTTCACGCACTGGGCGTGAGGTGAGGTGTTAAAGAATGCCAAAAAGCATGTTGATATTATATTTCATAGTCATTAAGAAAAATTTTGGGGCAAATACTTAACAATTCAATATTTATTTTTTAGTAATCGGTTCAAAACTAACAAAAAAGAAAATGTTAGTATGTTTAAAAGAATACTATAAAATTGCATTATAATGCATTAAAAAGTTAATAAAGTTGAGAGAATTTATTTTCTTTCCTTTACACAACACATATATGAATTTCTATAAATGTAGATAATTGAAAAAGAAAATAATATTTTAATTGCCAAGAAATTTCCAACGATAGGTATTCTTTTGAGGAAAGCAACTCTACATTTTTTGTCAATAAGGTTAAGACGTAAACAATTTTTAAGGATCTCAATAGGTAATAAGAAACTAATTAAGAACTCAAATTATTCAACTTCAAGAATAAAAAATTTGTTGAAAATAATATGATTGACGTGTAGGTGAATGAACCTAATATTATGAGAATTCACATACCTCTCAAGATCGAATCTTAGAGAAGAACCCTTCGAATTCGCAAGAAATCTTCAAGAACGCCTTGACTTTTCTATTTTCTCCTCTTCTTGAACTTCTCTCAAAACCCTAGTATAATTTAAGATTTGCAAAACTGAACCAAGCGGTTTAGACCCCTAAGTATTATCAAATTTCGTTTATATCTGATTGGGAAAGGAAAACACCAAAATACCTCTTTTAAATTCGGATAACTTTCCTTATTTGGACAACCCGACTTCAAATGAGCATATCTCCCTCATACGAGCTTTAAGCTAACTTGGCGTCGTTGGAAAGAGGATTCCAATACCTTTCATGCACTTGATATCTTAGAAACCACCTAAATCATCTTGTACTAAAAGTTATGGTCGTTTGAATTTGACCCAAAACTTATCTTTAGCATAACTTGCCAAAATTTCAGATTTTTTATATTTCCAATTTAGTTCTTTTTATTTTTAGCTCTTTTAAATATAGAGGTGTTACACACTTGTCCCAATACATCGCGTCCTGATACATTATCTTTGTTGATACAAGACACACATGTCCCGATACTTCGGTAAGAGTGATGTATTTGAGAATAGGAGAGAAAGTGAGGAAAATAGGAATTTTTATTAAAAAAAATTCAAATGATAGAAAATTTTTAAAAATATGATAGCATAAATTATATATTTAGGTAAATTTTCCTTTTTATAATACAAAATTTTCATCGGAACTATACAATTTTGTCAAATTAATTGGTAGAACTCTAGGTCCAGCCCTGATATAACAAATCCTAGCCATGCTTTTCAACAATATATCCAATAAAATTCCTTAAAATGTAATTCAGGAAATGTACAGAGACCTTGATACTATCGAGATAGAAAAATTATTTTTAAAAGATTCTGGGCTCAACTACATCAAGTTCATATAAAAAAATATATAGCAAGTCATAAGGAAACAATGAAAAGTTTATCACAAGGGAGCAACAACAACAATAAATTAAAAATAATGCAATAATAGTCAAAACACAATAAAAGGATCCTAACCTTGCTTTTTGAAAAGAAAATATTAGCAATTTTATCATTATTATATTATTATTCCTACATGGACTTGTCTCTCAACCAGGCAACCCCTAAGCTCTTATGACCTTTCAACAAATTATATATATAATTCAATTCCTCTTATCCCCTTGAGGAGCCTAACTCTTATACCATGGCTTTATTTTGGACCACATTTTCAATAGGTTTAGCTCTTCTCTATCTCCTTCATGAGCTATGGAGAAACAACAAAAGAAAAAAACTTCCACCAAGTCCCAAAGAGATCCCAATTTTGGGACATTTTCATCATTTGTTAGGCAAAAACCCTCATCAAGATTTGAACAATTTAGCCAAAAAATATGGTCCAATCATGTACTTAAAATTAGGGTTTGTTGACAACATAATTGCCTCTTCTCCTCATGTAGCTGAGCAATTTCTCAAGACATATGATCAAAATTTTGCTAGTAGACCACCTCATGAAGCTGCAAAATACATTTCATATGGCCAAAAGAACTTGACTTTTGGTACATATGGTCCTTATTGGCGAAATATGCGAAAATTATGCACATTAGAGCTACTTAGCACTCTAAAAATCAATTCATTTCAATCCATGAGAAGGGAAGAGTTGAATATATTGATTGAAACTCTCAAGAAAAAATCTCATGAAAAAATTGTGGTTGATTTGAGTGAGATTGTAACACGTTTATCGGTCGATATAAGTTGTAGGATGATTTTTGGGAAAAAATATAAAGATGAGGAATTTGGTTGCAAGGGATTTAAGAGTGTTGTTAATGAAGGGTTACAATTAGCAGCAGCTCCTAATCTTGGAGATTTTTTCCCCTTTCTTGGTAAATTGGATCTTCAAGGATTAACAAGAAGAATGAAGGCAGTTAGCAAGGTGTTTGATAATTTTTTAGAGAAAATTATTGATGAACATGAAGAGAGTGATAAAAAAGGACAACATCAAAACAACAAGGATTTTGTTGATACTATGTTGAACATCATGAAATCTGGAGAAACTGAGTTTCAATTCGATCGTGGTCATGTTAAAGCTATTTTATTGGTAAGTTTTTGTCTATCGTCTACGCATTTTAAGTTATATACACCGTCACTAGGAGAAAAATTTATGTCATGCATCATGCCGTCTTCATTATTTGTTAAGATTCTACCTTTTAAGCATTTGTAATAGGGCTTTAAATGTGTCATGATTTTTCGTTTGACATGGTAAGTTGCATGAATTTACACCTAATAGGGGTGTCAATGGGCTAAAATATTATTCTTTTTGTGTTTTGATTGATAGAGAGGGAGGGGGAATATCTCGATCGTAGAAATACTACGATCAATATATTTGACAAGTTACATTATACTTTAATAAAGTCACAAATTAAGATAAAAGATTAGTTAGAGTATTAAATATTGTCTCGCTTTGTTTCTTTGTTCTATTAGCCACACTATTATTAGTTGTAGTTTCTTATCCTTTTAAGTTTGATTATTTTCTCTTTCATTTTTTCGTTATTTATTAATACTGCGTGAACTATCATTTTCTATTAGATAGAAAATTTATCAAAAATAATATTTTTATCTAAATATATATATATATATATATATATATATATATTATATCCTCTTCAGACTGTACTCTATGAGAGTACTCTTATATATTTAATTGTTGGCAACTTTCGTCCACAAGAGTCATTTTTTCCCTTATGAATTATGATCATCTGAAAGATATTTTTGACTTATGACATAACCCCTCTTAATTTTTTGGTCCACTCAATAATTTCAACTACCCCACTCCTTTTTTTTTTTCTTCATGCTATTTTAAATAAGGAAAAAAACTTAAATATATCATCGAACTTTTAGAAAAGATTTATTTATGTTATTCATTAAAAATTTGATTTATTTATGTCATTACTGTTAAAGAAAAGACTTATTCATGACATTTTCTTTAACTTCGATTTTTATAAAATTATTTTTTACACACCAAATAAGGTTTAACACTTTTCTATTGGTGTTTTTGGATCAAATGTACATTTTTTGCTTCTACATCCCTAAGAACACATAAGAACATTAACAATTCCCAAATTTCAAACTTATTCAATTCTTCACGAATCACCTCAAATTTTAAGAATAGTTTTCCTCCAAGTTAGATATCAAAACTCAATTTCTTTTTAACTCCAATTCAACCTTACTCAACAAGATCCAATTGAAATTTCTTCAAAGTTTCAAAACTTCAACATTCTTTAATGGTAGGTTCTCCACAACTTCAAATCATTTAAAGTTATGAACATAAACTCAAAAAACACTAGTCAACAAAGATCTACTGTAAAAAAATACAAAAACAAGAATCAAAGAAAATTTTGAAATTTTGGACTGATTTCGTTTTCGGAATATATTTTTAAAATATTGATGAATTTTTTGAACTCTGCAAATGATGTTAGAATTTTGATTTTTTTTTTTAAAAAATAAATTAATGATGTAGCCGAAATTTGAGATGATTTTGTGAAGAATTGAAGATGTTGAAAATTTGAGAGTTGTTTATGTTCTTCATGTGTTCTTGGTGTTCTTAAAGAAAAACAAGCAAAAAGTATAAATTTGATCCAAAAATACCAGTAGAAAAATGTTAAACCTTGTTTGGTGTGTAAAAAATGGTTTCGCAAAACCGAAGTTAAAAAAAAAAGGCATGGATGAGCCTTTTCTTTTAACATCAATGACATAAATGAGCCAAACTTTTAATGGATGACATAAATGAGTCTTTTCTAAAAGTTCAATAACATATTTGAGTCTATTTCCTGTAAACAATAAAGTGTCAATATACCCTTGTACTATTAGAAATAATATAAATATATTTCCCATTGTATTTTCGGTTCAAATCTATCTTTTGTGTTATCTTTTTTTTTCAAATATGCCTTCTCATCATATTTTAACATAACAAAGGGTATATTTAAACTATTATTATTAACAGGATATGCTAATAGCTTCAATGGATACTTCAGCAACAACAATTGATTGGATACTCTCAGAACTGTTAAGGCAACCAAACATAATGAAAAAACTTCAAAAAGAATTTGAAGAAAAAATTGGAATGAAAAGAATGGTGGAGGAGTTGGATTTAGAAAAATTGGAATACTTAAATATGGTCATAAAAGAATCATTAAGGCTTCATCCTGTGGCACCATTACTACTCCCTCATCAATCTATTGAAGATTGCACTATTGATGGTTATTTTATTCCAAAAAAATCAAGAATATTAGTGAATACCTATGCTATAGGGCGCGATCCAAAGGTGTGGCCTAATAATCCAGATGAATTTATTCCAGAAAGATTTGTGGGGAGTAGTATAGATCTTCGTGGACATGATTTTGAGCTTCTTCCATTTGGATCCGGAAGAAGACGTTGTCCTGGTTTACAACTAGGACTTATCATAATACGTTTGATCGTGGCACAATTGGTTCATTGCTTTGATTGGGAACTTCCAAATGGCATGTTACCAAATGATTTGGACATGGGTGAGGAATTTGGTCTTGTTGTTAGTAGAGCCAAACATCTAATGGCTATTCCTAATTATAGGTTGTCCATGTAATTGAATATTCTTGAATCGAGGTGTGTGTGTTTTATTTTTCAGATGCGAATAAAAAACAATTTTCTTTATATTATTACTTAATAATTAATTTGCACTGACCACTACTACACATGTAATAATTTGATTTGAATGATTGATCTTTAAGAAATAAAAAATTAAAAAGAATGTAGGTATTTTTAAAAATAACTTATTTTTTTTACAAGTAAAAACTCAAAAATAATGACACTATTTAAATCTCTGGTCCCGGCGGGGCTCGAACCCGCGACCTTCGGCTCATAAGACCAACGCTCTAACCAACTGAGCTACGGGACCACCTGATGCTTTTTGTGCGTTTAAAATTTTATTGATAGTAACAAATTACTCATACAAGGTAAGAACCATTCATGATTGCTCGGTATTTATATCAAGTCAATAAATGCATAAAAAATAGGATGTGTTTATAGATAGTAATTCACTACGTAATTGTGGTTAATTATCATTTATGCACACCTCAAGCTTGGTGATTAACCATTTCTCATGTTCTCGCATCGATTGCAATGAAATGATTAATTTATGAAAAAATTACTGAAATACATATATTATATTTTTCTTATTCCAATATTCCCTTCTATTTTAAAAATCTCTAAAATCCCTTATTTCTTTAATGTATTCGAGCTACATATTAATGCATTCAAACCGGTATTTAATGTATCTGAGCTACATATTATATATTCAATTTATTTTATAATATATCCGAACTAGTTTGATTGCTCGTTAGGAAGTGAAATTATTATGAATTAAAACCAGCATAATATAACTAATACCCATGTATACAATGGTTTCATTTTTAGTTGATATGTAGTATAAAATTCACCACCAATATTCAGTTACCAGTCCAAAATCCAACATAACTAAACCGTACATGACTATTCTTGATATTTAATAATACCTGTATAATTCTAACCAACAACCAAATGACTTTATCGTATGAGGACTTCAAAGTTGTCACATACGTAAAAGGAAATGAAACTACTCATCAGAAGGGAGAAATTAAGATCAATGTGCTAAAACTATAGCCTTATTTTCTATTTCATGGCCTCTTATGCCATAACACAAGCATCATTTTCATCAAAGCAACAATACAAATAGAAATACGAATGCACCCTATTTCACCGCACATTTCCGAAGCCTATAGATCAAAACCAGGGAAAGAAAATATTTCAAGCAAATTTTCCAGTGAACACTCTTACTCTTCTCCTAAATCTAGACGATGGCCTTTGTAAGCGATCAATAATTCCTCTGCATTCTCTGTAAATCTCGATACGTACTTCTCCAAGAAGTTATGCTCTGTCAAACACATCATATCATAAAATTTTGGGTCTTTCTTCATAAGCTTTTTCGACTTTACCAGCTGAAAAACTTGATATCTCGGAATCACTCTTTCCTTCATACTAAACATCAACAGAGTAGGACGCTGTACTAAAATTGACTTCTCTAACTTCACTGTTTCCAAGAAGAACTCTAGTCCGAGTCTTATTTTCTTCTCTGAACCACGGAATAAGCATGGTGCCCTCTTAAACATTACCATGCACTCACTTTTGGAGAAACCAAAACTCTGAATCAACAGTAATTTCCTCGAAATAGATTCTTGACTCATACAACTTAATGTATGAAGGCCATGCACCAACATTCTTGAATCAGTAGAAAACCCGATATCCATAAGTTCAGAGACAAGTTTTTTAAGCTTAGATCCATGTGTAACAAAAAGATGAGGTTGCCTCTTCAAGAGTGATGATAGTTGAGACCCAACAATTCCAACGCTTTGCAGATATGAAATATTAGGAAGCAGTCTCAAGTGAGGAGATCCATAAATAACCCAATCACACCTTAGCAAAACCCGAAACCAATCACCATTATCAGTACTTTTTATAAGGACATTATTGAGAACTTCAATGGAAGGCTTTAGTATTTTGTCCAGGCTACGTGTTAATAATATTGTCTTTGTGGACAGAAGCCTACCCAGATCAGAACCAGTGATACCCAATTCTTGTAATAGCTGGATCTTTGGCTTGAGTATTTTTTCAACATCAGCAAGAAGGATTTGGGGGACGGTACAAGCAGCGGATTGGATATGTGCATCTGTGAATCCAACGGACTTGAAGAAATGTACAGCCAATTTAGGTTTTTCAACACTTGTGACCCATGATAAACGACCGGATATGGTAAGGGCTTTAGGTTTTGGAAAACCCAACGTGTTTATTAGGTAGTTGAGGAGAACAGGATTTTCTTGGTTTGCATTTTGAGCAGACTTTTTGGTTACTACCTGAGATAGAGAGGAGAGAGATATGTGGAAAGAAGAAAAAGGACCAGTAAGATGATGTAAGTGAGTAGATAATGAACGGAAGCGCAGTTGGATGGAGATCATGAGTCCTTCTCAATCTTTTCACGGGAAACAACGAGAAAGACTTATAGAGACAAGAAAAATATGAACTTAAAGGATTTAAGAGAAGACTTTGAACAAAGCTAGTCAAAGTAGAACACATAAGCTACCCATGCTTTTCCTTAAACTTCACCACTTCCCTGGAAAGAAAGGTGAATAAATATCAACACTTCGATTAATTTATAGAAAGGAGTAAGCTATTGTGTTATATGAAGCCATCCTATCTCTACGAGTTGAAATGTTTGAGACCTATAAACTAAAATCGATAAAAACACAGTAATGGAAACTCATTTTAAAACTAATTCAAACAGAGTAACACATTAAGTTCACAGATTACACAAATAGTTACTCCCTCTACCACTCTTAAAAATTATTTTTCACATTCCGATATAAATTGGAGTCCTTAGTTGCCAGATTTACGCCAAGTTTGAGTATTTGTCCATACATTTTGCCTAAAAATTTCATCTTTGACACATTGATATCTTTTTCCTCATTCTACTAAACTTTTCCAGGAACTTCACAATGGTATATCAATAAAATTACACAACTTACGAGCTAATATCACTATAAAACACAAAGGAGAATGCAAAATAAATCATAAAGCTAAAGAAAAACTCAGAAAACCATACAATGGAATTGAAAGGGGTTTAGGGTTTTTGTTTCCAAATACAGAGGATGGAATTACAGAGAAGAAAGCAAAAGAGAGGATGACGGACTTACAACTCGATTTGGCCGGAGATGATATCGCCGAGTAGCTGGTCGGAGATAGAAATCGCCGAGGAGTTAGCCCGAGAAATATATGGACGGAGAGTTGGAAAATGATATGGTCCATTGCTCTTATCAAACCCAATAGATAAAGTTTGGGCCTATAAGTTCGATATCTATTGGGCCAACTATATTTTCTTCTGGCCCAAATGTTCTTTTTTATTCAAAATTATACTACCTCCGTATAGTTTAAGATCGTTAGAAATAATTAATATTGAGGGTAGAACAGATAAAAAATAATTATTTTTTCTCTATCTATTAAAAGTGAAAATTTATTTCTAACAAGTAAAGGTGAACGATAAAAATATTTCTAACTTGTTCAAAAGAAGAAAGAGCGGATATAAATTGAAAAAAGTATTCTTGTATACACATTTTCATTTTGTTTGTCTTTTTTAAAATACAAACTTTTCTTTTAATGATTTGTTTAACTTAAATTTCATACTTTTAAATCTAAGTTTTAATTAAGCATCTAACCACGTCTATTATTGTAAAATAATAGATTAAAGTTTCCAACTTGGGTGTTGGTTAGCGGAATTTTTGGCTAATTATAAAATTTCTTTACATTGTAGTGTGGTCCAACAATTTTTGCTGCATGAATTAAAAAGCAAATAGCCTATAATAAATTGTTAAAATCATTATATGAAATAATATAAAAGTTAATTGTCATAGCCTAAGCACATACATATTCTTCTCTTTGGCCAAATAAACTATATATGTACCGTGTGAACTTATGTCATATAAATTCTTCATTTTTACTCCATTTCGATATGGAATTTGCATATTGTCCATGTGCATTTCTTTTTGAAAAAGTTGAGCTAACTTATAAAAATAATTATATTTATAGGGTTAATAAATGTCAATAGCTATAAGTATGTTATTTATTATAAATGACTATAATTTATGTCATTTTTGTTATATTTTTGTATAGTTTTTTTAATTTATACATTAATATATCTTTAAGCACTGGCGAATTTAGGATTTTCTTTCAGGAGATTCGAAAAATAAAAATAGAAACGTGTAAATAAGTCTTTCGAAATGGGCCCTTTGAATTTTTTTTGGGTTAAAAACCACACTTTTGACACGTTTTTAAAAATTGTGATACATCATACTCAATTTTCTTTGTTGTCTCCATATTTCTTATTCTGACGTCGGAAAGTATTAATAATTTTTTTTTGTTAATTTTGTAAGCAAATTGTTGAATCTGTGAATGAAGGTTAAGTATTTCGATTTTGAATAGGTGAACTACATGGCAACAGATACAATAGTTGTTAAATAAAAAATGAATACGACAATATAGAATACAATGAATATATTGTTGTTAAACACAAAAATGAATATGTTGGATACAACTATACTTGTATTTCCTAATCAACCTTTTATCTTGGATATAGTACTTATGTATCTAGATATAACTGTATTCGCAAATCAACATTTTAACTTGTGCTTATATAATAATACAAGTATTTATGTATAGAATATGAATACATTTCAACACTGTTGTTGAGTAAAAATATAGATACATTAGACAAATGAAAAAAATAACAATTTATGGGTATCAAACTGTATAAATATGAATACATCAGACAAATGAGCAAAAAATAAATACAATTTATGGGTATCAAATTGTATAAGTATTCTTCTAAATAAAATTTTGAAAAGGCTAACAATATAGTATTGATGTACCCAACTATACTTGAATTCCCTAATTAACTTTTTAAATTTGACAGAGTGCTTATGTATCAAATATAATTATATTCATAGATCAACAGTTCAACTTGTGGTTATATAATAATACAAATGTCTATGTATATAAATATTTTACTATATACAAAATTGATAATCAGAAATCCTCGGTTTCTTTTTTGTTCATGTTCTTCTTGTACTCATTTTTAACAACTATATACATGCGAAATCAGATTTTTTAACTATTTCAATACAAGAGGACAATCCATGATGACGATGACACATATTATATGTATTGAGATATATAAGTGAATGATATTAAACTAAAAATAATAAAGCATAAAATCTCAATTTCATTTTCCTTTTGTTCCTGCTCGACTGCTCTTTTTTCACATCCACTTGAATCAGTATATTATACATATATATAAATCTGTGAAAAGACGTTATTTTGAACTATGACAAAGTTTCCTAGAATAGGTTGCGTGGAACAAGTTGCGTAGAACAGGTAGTAACAACATGTTTCAGTTAGTCCAACTCTAAATGGGATTCCAGAAATATTTTCTATTTATTTAAGGAAAACTGAGCGTAAGTTTTCTTGAGGCAGCGACTACCTATTTAAGGAAAATTGTGTTCAAAAGGAAAACAATTTTTATAAGCTAATAAGGAAAATCACGTAAGAAGTTTTCTTTCAATGCAAAGTACAAAGAGAAGTGCTAATGCTACAAGGTTTCTTTTATGGCGACAGTGATAAAGGAACTATTCCTACTTGTTTAAGGAAATAGCTTGAGGCGACATAGTTAAAGGAGAAACTTATTTAAGGAAATTATACGTAGAAAGGTTTTTTTTTCAAGACGAGTCCAACGAGAAATTCTACGTGAAGAGGAATTTCGAGTTAAACAAGGAATTGAAGATGCGGCGAAGACAAGTTCGAGTTTAACTAGGAGTTCCACACAAAGTAGGATATGATTTCTAGTTGAAATAGGTTTTGGATTCAAGTCCAAATCTATAAATAGGGCGATAGATTCGCTTGAAGAAGATTGCGCACTTACATAGAGAGAAGATCAAAACTTGACGGACGATAGAAGACTTAAACCTGGAAATTTTTGTCTTGGGTAGTTAGGAATTAGAGTTTATGATTTCTTAGCTTGGAATTAGAGTTTATAATTCCTTTGGTTACAGAGGCTTGTAATCTATTGTTGATGTTCAAAGTTTAATAAAGTGGAGTCAAATCCTACAGAGGTGTAGGTCGTGATTATTACCCTTGTGAGTTGGGGTTTGCAATAAAATATTGTGTCATTATTTTATTTGTTTCACAAAACGTAATTGTTGTAATCTGCACAGGAACATATAGAATAAACCTGTTCCTTAAGCAAATTCGGCGGTCAGAATTCCAACAAAATCATATTATAGAAAATCCAAAAACTACACGTTTATACAAATTTTAAAAAAGTTATACACAAAAAGATTGAATGTATACGATGACAAAACTGAAAAACCAAAGGAAATTATCGTCAATACAAATACAAACAATCATATACAAAAAAAATCAAACAAAGAACTGTTAACCGCGAATTATGCAAATGTGGTGAATTATACATATACAAACGTGACTAATTATATAAACTCATGTCAGCCCACATAATTAAGTATAATGTAAGTCGCTAGTAGTAATTATAACAAACTATAGCTATGAGTAATTAAATACTATAAATTTGCTTAAACACATAATTTTTTCATTATTAAATATGTAAATTATTATATTTATGTTAAGCTCTATAATTGTTTTTCTAAAAATAATATAATTTTGTTACACTGTGTAGTTCATTTTTTAATCAATCTTCCAGAAAATCATGAGAAACAAGACGAAAAAATCACATTCGTACATATTAGTTTCATTTTGTTTTGATTCTTTTTAAAAGGAGAATTTCGAAAAAAAATGATTTACCTATTTTAGCTTAATTTAAATTCTAAATAAAGTGTTTAAATAAATAAATATCTTAATACTGCTATTTTTACTTTGTAGGAATACTATTTTTATATTCTGTTTCCACCTCACTAAAAAATACTTCACCATGTCATTGTTCTTATCCTCACACTAGTTAACATATCCGCGCTTCGCGCAGACACTATTAGATTTATAAATAAATTTTTTTGTTTAAAATTTATTTGGTATGTTATCTTTAGAAACATGTAAAGAAAGAAAAATAATTTCATGAAAATTTTCTTTTTGTTTATGCGACTGTAGTAAATTCTAAATTATATTTTAGGAGGGAGTTAAATTATACAGTATTCATAAAAAAAATATTAATGATAAAAGTTACTCTAAACAAATTGATAACCAATAATTAATAAATTAGAAAACATATCATATATATATGTGTGTGTGTGTGAATGAAATTCCTAGAGTGGAAATATACAATTAATTTCAAGTCATGCTAATCATATTATTTTATCTAAAATAATTACATCTTTTAGAATCTATTGCTTGTAAAATAATAAAAGGTTGACTTTTATTTTGGTGAAAATCATCTTCGGTATATTGAGAAATCATGTCAACACTACATAAGCAATTCAATAGGAGTATCATATTTTCATTATTCAACTAAACAATATACTCTACTTAATTTTTTTAATTTAACATGAATCTAATATGAAAAGCAAACATTCAATATTTAAAAAAAATAGCAACACAATAATTATCATTACAGAACGAAAAAAAAGCAACTGTTGCAATATACCAAACTGTTAATAAACACTTATAAATTTATAATATATAAAAAAATACTAATAAAATACAAAAACTCTATAGAAAATCTCTTTAAAATTGTTACTTGTAGCAACTAAGTAAGATAAGAAAAACTATATAACTTGCACATTAATTACTTTAGGGGGTTATCCACATGAAAGGTTTTGAAGTCATGAATATTATTAATTAACAATTAAAAATAAAAGTTACATATATAAAAAAAATGTTAATTATGCAAAATAATACTATTAAGTAATTATTTGAAGAGGAAATTTTGAAAATATATTTTACAATATCACACTGGTGAAGAAAAATAAAAAACATGCTAAATAATTTAGAGAAAAGATAAATGTGATCGGAAGTGATAGAAATGTACCACATCATCTTATTTATTTCTAACATTCTAACTTTATATGTAAATAGATATATTGGTTGTAAGTAAATAATAAAGAGAAAATAACTTAAAATATATTTTTAAAATTTTTATTCCAAAATTATAATCATAAGAAGATGAAAAAAAAAAAGAAAAAGAAAGTGGAAAATTAATCTATTAGGATTGTAAATTAGATGTGAGTTATGGATGATTATTATTTACTCCTAATAAAGTAGTATGTGAAAAGTTTTTATTGTAAATGTTTCTCTATTAATAAAAATTATTTTTAATTAATTAAGTAAATTACTTTTACAAAAATTAATTAATTTAAATAAGAAAAAAGGTCAATAAAGAGAAGGTAAATGTCACATCACTTTTTTTTATGTTTCTCATTTTCAATAATTAAGAGAAGTTAAATAAATTACACTTTTTAGTTTTAATATAATTAATGTGACTAAGGGAAAAAAATTTCTTCATTCTTTTCATTAAATAATTTATTTATTCATTAAATTTTTTAAAAGTACTACAAATAATTAATTTATTTTTTGTTTAGTCTATGACTATTTTTTAATATGATAAACTACATCATATATTTTTTAGGGATATCAATATGCAATAGCTATAAGAAATGTATCATGTGCAATACTATATTTTTCAACCGTGACAAAAATTAAAATATTAATTAGAACTTGACGAAAAAATTACATAAAAATAAAACTATATAACTTTTCATCTTCATTCATAATAATAATAATAATAATAATAATAATAATAATAATAATAACAACAATAATAACAACAATAATAATAAGAAGAAGAAGAAGAAAAAGAGCAAAGTAAAATGAAGAAAATAATGTTAATTGAGCTTTCTAATGTGTTAATTAGTAGAGTTTCATAATTTAATTTTTGTTGAATAGCATGAAATTATATATCTAACTAAAAAATATAATCAAAACAATACATGAATGAATTAATCTTCAAAATATTTGGAAATCATTCAAACTTTTTTACTAATATGACCATCTTCTTGATGAAATCTTGAAATAATTATGATTCCTTCTTCATTTTCATAAACTTGTACCAAACTAATGCAAACATCAATTTGATGAATCTTGAAGAATATATCTATGATCTTTATCAATATGAAGATCATATGGTGAACTTATAAAGTACATGATTGATGAAAAAGATGAAGAAAAAAATGTAAAAAGGAAAAAACTATACTAATAAAAAGAAAGAATGAGAAAATGAGAATGATCATTGAACATAGATAGTTGTTATTTATAGTTTGTGTAAACCATAAGAATAATTAAAAATAAGTTGAAAAGACATATTATTTAAGTAGGGAATGTAAATAGATGGAGGTTTTGTTGTAACTTATTAGGTATAATTAGAATAATAAATATGAATGAATAGAATAATAAATATGAATAATTTTTTTTATTAATAAACAAATTATTTAATGAAAAGAAATGAAAAAAAAATAAAAAAAAGGAGGAAAAAAAGAAATTGAAATAGAGGCCATAGAGAGGTGCCACATCAGCTCCTCTATGATCCTCATTTATATATATATATTGATTCCACCTTCTAGAACTTTCCTAATCACTGCATGACATAAGTATAGTCAACTTCCCTTTTCACAACATGGTAAAAATGTAGTCAATTTTCATTTTCACAACATAATAAAAGTATAGTCAACTTTCCTTTTCACAAAATGGTAAAAGTGTAGTCAATTTCATTTTCACAACATAATAAAAGTGTAGTCAACTTCCCTTTTCACTACACTTTTACCACGTACACATTATAAATAGAAAAAGACCTAGACCTTAAGTTAAATCATTTATAATGACTAGAGACACTAAAAGAAACACATATATGCATGAAGAGTTGAATAAAATGATAGCTGAATTCAAGTATGTATCGATCCACGCTAGCTCATCCCAGAAGTGGTGTAAGGCACCAATATCTTATATGGTCATTCAATTAATACTTTTTTTTTACATAAAGGCATTTAACTTTCATTTATAACATTAAAATCATTCAACTATAAGTTTCTCACAGACTGTCATTTAAATAATAATTTCTTTTTCATAGAAAGTCATTCAACTTTCTTTTATGACTTTAAAGTCACTCAACTATTGATATTTCATTAGAAAATCACCTAAAATTTAATGAAAACATATTTATATTGGTCGGGCGACTTCCTAAATGATATATCAATAGTTGAGCGACTTTGAAGTTATAATAAGAAAGTTGAATGACTTTTTATGAAAAAAATTATTAGCTGAGTGACTTTCTGTGAGGAAAATCTATAGTTGAGTGATTTTGAGGTTATAAATGAAAGTTAAGCGACTCTCAGTAGTATAGGTGATATGATAAAATTATCATTTTATTTAGCGCTTCTTAAGTGGTATGTCAAATTAAACATAGACAAGTAAAGATGGAGGGGTGGAGTGCTCGTCCATTTTAACAAATCAAGACAATTTTTTCTTCTTCTCACACTTAATACTCCCTCCGTCCAACGATAGTTGTCTACTATATTGACTTGACATATTTCTTAAGAAACAATAAATAACAGACATAATATTACTATTTTACTATTTGACTTATATTAAATTTACTTTTTCAGAAATGTGTTAGATGATAAATAATATTTTATAACAAGAGTAAAATAGACACAAAAAATAAATTATCTCTTGATTTTTTAAACTGGACAAGTATTGCTGGACAACTATTAATATAGTGGACAAATATTATTAGACGGATGGAGTATTAAATAACTACATAAAATAGTAGTAGTGGTAAATTTAGAATTTCAACCATTACACGATTAGAATTTGAATATAAAATTTGATGCTTTGGAAAATGTATTAGATATTGAATACTAGTATTTAATAGCAAGAGTAAAATAGATAAAAATAAATAATAAATTATCTTTTAATCTTGTAAACTGCACAAATATTATATTGTTGGACATCCATTTTATATATAATGAACAAGTAAAAATGCAGAGAGGAATTATATGACTTTTTTGGGGATATTGTTGTCCAATTTGGCCTTTTAAATGACATGCATCACATATGGAGTTTAAAGTTTCGAACATTACTAGTATATAATTTCTACATCGTCAAATCGTCCAAATGATATATGCAAACTTCTTTAAATTTATGTGAGATTTGAAATTTTAAAAATAAGACACGTTACATGTTATAACAGACAAAAAAATGATATGATGTAACTTACGTTGACAATGTATATTACTTAAACTCAAAATGAAATACAACTTCATTTCTATTTTTTGTTCTTCAAACTCTTAAAACCATACCATTTTGAACCCTTTGATCTTGGAATGACAATATCTCAATGGGAAACTCACAATTTGGCTCAGAGGGATTTGTTGCTACAATTTGACCTAAACCATCAAAATCACAATCTTTTACTTCTTGTTTGTTTTTCTGAAAAAATGCATTCATAGCATATGAAACTTTGGAAGCATAACTTAGTCCATCACATGAAGCTCCTTGTTCCAATTGTGAACAATCTGAAACTTGACATGCTAAATCATAATTCTTATTCACCAAATCCATGTTTGTTGTGTCCCCATTGAACTTGCACCATCGATTTGGCATTTTCACAATGCCCTTAGCTTGAGTAGGTAACACGTCACGGCCCTGTAATAAGATATGATAAAATCAACTCATGAAAATATAACTTCACTCATTTTAGTGCGGTCTATCAAAAAGTTGGACTTATTTAGGCTAAATATGTGACCAAATTGACTAATGAGACCTTTTAAAATCTTTCAATAAAAATAGTTTTTGTTTGATATTTTATACATAGTTATAACAAATTATTAGTTTATAAAAAAAAACAACAACAAAAAAAAGTTTTGGTTAGGGTTTGGAAATGGATTATGATTCATGGAAAAACTTCAAGAAGGAAAAAAAAGTTTTTCACTAATTAAAGTCATGACGTTTAACTTGAGACATTTGAAATTTTATCACTATATAATGACCATTTTTCAAATACACTATTGTTATTTCGATTCAATTCAAATCGATCATTTAACATGCGTACCTGTAATGATAAATCAATCTTGTACTTTGGATTGCCATCTGCCTGGTAAATACCCCAATGTCTTTGAAATGAACCAAACATCTTGTGAAATTTATTCTCATCACACAAGCTATGTAGATATATGTCAATTGGCCCTGGCTTCATTGGTGTCCCTTTTTTTGATGTTATAAATTTCAATAACCCTTTGTGAAATCTCTCTGCATTTTTAATATTTGCATGTGGATATCCATCAGTGGGCCATCCAATTTGAGCAATCATAATTTTCATATTTTCATATCCTGCTTTTTTTATTGCCCACGCAATGGAATCGATCATTAACTCCACAGCGTTTGTGTATGTAATATTACCATCTTTGATTTTAAATCCGCTATTATTATCAAAGAACGCAAACTCTATGGTGTAATTCATTACGTCTTTAACGAAATGAATTGGGAACATGATGAGAACAAAGGGAGCTCCGGTTCGATTGAACTCCGCTAGTGATTCGATCATTTGTGGTTTTATGTCATCGCGAAAGTCTGACTCCGATGGAACTTTTGTGTGATTCAATACATCCATACCATGTGCAGTCGTTGTTCTAACATGACCTAAACCCATCTCATCGAGACTTTCTCGCATGAGTTTTAACACGGGCACCACATTGTAGTTCGTTACTTGTTTTAAGAACGTATTAGAAAATGGTTCGGACCCCACCGTTAGTTCCCTGAATAAATAAAAAAGGACACATATGTCAAAAATATTTTCGACAAGTCAATTTTCAAATAATAATAATATAATAATGATAAATTACTTACACTATGTTTGCACCTTTGTTGATTGGATCCTTGATTCTATCATTTACCCAATTATATGCAAGGTCTTTCCTATTTGCTTGATACATAAATGAATTTCCCATCAAAACACTAACACTAATATTAGTGCCTGAAAATATTTCAATAATATCATACCCTGAAGTCATTAATCTCAATTGTGAAATTTTATTTTGTAAAAGCAAATCAACAACCATAGATGGAACCAATTGTTGTGTTTGTTGCCTTCCCCATGTGATGCCCACAAAACTATTCACTTGTGTTGCCATGACCAAACATATGCCTATGGTAATTATTAGCCTCATCTTGGGCGATGTCAGAAATTTTAATAAGAAGATTTGATAGAAAAACCTAAAATGTTACGATCACGTATATATAACAACGGTTAAAAATTGTCTTTTTTCAAGAATCAATAATTTGTATGTATAAAAAAAATTGTAATTTTTTTGTGTTTACCTTGTGGAATACAATATGATTTTCGGACGAAAGATTTAAGTTGAATTAGTCCCCTTAGGATGATGTAACTCTGCCATTGATGATACCAAAACAATTTTTGCTAAAAATGTTTTTTTTTTCCAAAGAAGTTTAACAATTTGTTTTTATTTTTACCTTAATTCCGCGATATAATTTACCGCTGAAATTCAATTAAATCCTTTCCGATCTTGCAACTAGAATAAATTTCTATGGGTTCTCCTAATTAAATTTGAAGATCCCAAAAAAGGAGGTTGCCTTTACATGGATAAAAGAGGTTACATATGAGTTACCAAATTTAAAGATAGAAAAATGTGAATTTATTTTTAATGTTTTTTAGGGGATCAGTTTTGTCATAGAAAAAGGAAGGAAAAAAAAATAAAAACAACGTGAAATATGGGGTAGCCCGCTTATTATGGGCTTGCATCTAAAAATATGTATAAAAAATATCTATATTAATTTGATGTAAATATCTAGTAGAAATAATATTTATCAATACCAATCACTCAATTTTTTCAGTTTAGTTTGGAGCCATAATCATAATTCAACTTCAATAATTGTTTTAATTTGATGTAAATATCGTTGTAAAAATATCGTAGTTCGTATTGATTAAAAATGAAGAGGAAAACCAAAATTTGAATATTCATCGTTGTAAAAATATCCACATATACCTTATTTACTATAACCCACTGATAATTAAGTCAATCCGTAACCCAAAACAGACATTAATGAGTGTAAAGATAGAAACAAGGTGGAAGCGACAATTAAATAACAGAGATAGAAGAACAAGGCAGAAGCAAATCAATATATATTCAATAAAAGATCCATTACTGAACCTAGAATTCACAAGTACAAAGTTTCTAAAAAAAAGGAGTAAGTTCCAAAAGCGAACCCAAAATACAAGACTCATCTCAAAATACAAAATACGAGCCAACAAAATATAAATAAAAATAGGTAAGTACAGGATGTCATGTGTTCACCCTCGCCTCCAAGTTGAAGTTGCATAAGGCTCGAATTTGAGCACTGACAACTAGTGCTTGGACCTACATCATAAGACAAATGCAGAGTATAGCGTGCATGAGTACGAAAACAACAAGTACTCAATACACATATTCATGGACCGACTGATCGACCAAGAAAAGTAATAGCAATATTGTTATTTCCATAGATGCAGTTGATTTTGATAAATGACACTAAAACAGTTATTCATATTCTTCGCAGGTAAAGACATAAAAAAGAGATATGTCTTGATTCCCAACGCAAACAAAAAAAAGGAAAGAAATAATAAGAGCTTCCAGAATCAATCAAGCATATCTTGATTGATATGATGAAATCAAGGACCTTGGAGGCAGACAAATCAAGACAAATTACTTTGCAATAAATCAGGGATTATGTAATTACTAGCAAATCAAGGACAAATCAAATCGCAAGAAATAAGGGACAGTACAATAACTATGGTCACTATGGTTACTGAACTTCAAAAAGGGAAAACTTAATATCTATGGAAAGGAGCATCAACAGTGATTGACTAAACCAATCACTAAAATTCAAATCTCACTACTGGAAGGAAAATCGCTCCAACAAAGAAAGCAGTCTCATCAACGAAGGAAGCAGATTCTTACAAGAGAAAATAAAAAATGAAAGATCAAAAGAAATCAGCAGATGACAACTAGACAACCTCTGATTCAAGGCGGAAATCAACTTGGCAAATTCGAAGTAAATCAACTGAAATCGTACTCAATCAAGGCATCATTACAAAAACCTTGATTGAAATAAATTCCCCTGGGTTTTCCAAAATAGAGCTAAAATACACCTCAACATTCAGCGTATAAATGAAGACCTCAGAAGACCAATAATATCACACACTTCACTTCAACTTATATTGTAATCTTCTTTTATCTTTCATAAAACTCTGTACACCTTAGAGTGAACAATTGTAAAGAAAAAAAAAAGATCTGAGTGTAGGTTATACAGGTAGAGGTTGTGTCAAAGAAGAAGGTCTGATTTGCATATAAGACGGGCTCTTAATCGTAACATTCTGTAACACTCAAGTTCTCAACAAGCTCTTAAGGAAACCCTTGTTACCCAAGGGGACTGAACTAGGCACCACATCGGTGATCCGAACCAGTATAAAAAACACTCTGTGTTATTTACTTACTGCAAGTTATTATTACTATTTATCTGTTTTACTAACGTGCAGGTGAGTCGACTAACCAGAGTAGAAAGTCGACTTAAGGAAATTTTAATTCACCCCCCCTCTTGACTTTCAAATATGAAATACTAGAATAAAATACAAACAGCTGTCAAAGAGTGGAATTTAAAAGAGATGCACATCAGTGTACAAAGAACAAAAATAAAATAAGTACAACTAACTAATTGAACCTAACTAGGCCCCTATAAATCCAAAAGATACACTCGTGTGCAAGATAAGTACTAAAAATCCGAACGAACCTCTATAGGCCCGACGAGTACAGAGAATGGCTAACACTACTGAGAGCGGAACCCCGTGAGTCCACAACTGGAGAAAGTGTAGTCCCAACCTCGAACCACATATAGCCTCCCAAGTAACCAATAAGACTACGACTAGATCAAATCCCAGACATGAAGGACCTCATGTCAAATCATCATATCGGGACAAAACTAAGGCCAAATAGCTCCAAATAACACAACTATATAAATAAAAATTACACCTCGGCAAACGTTGATATGGCAAAAAAGAAAATGAAGGCGTGTAAATATTTATTTTTATTTGTTTGATCATATTCTCATATCAATATGATGAAAAACATATTTTAATGCTAGTTAAAATTTATACGGCTCGACTCTTAAAACGAAATTTGTGACAAATACTTTGGACTAGAAAATAGTGTGCAATCGAGTTTTCCTGAGAAATTTAGGGGAACTAATGTACTTTGACAAAAATAAAAATAAATAGAAGATGACTTATACTCAGTGTTGTGGACGGCGAGAGGCGACAAAAGGCGACAAGGGCCTGCCTCGCCACGCGGCGAGGCGAGCGGCGAGGCGCTTGCCTTTTTGAATAAAGGCGCCAATTAATACCAAAAATTAAAAATATTTAATTGCATATTTTATCCAAAGTCTTAATAGCAATAACACGTATTAGCAAATATTCAATTCAAAAACCAATAG
>NC_028640.1:4367506-4375896 GCF_001406875.1 Solanum pennellii
AAACCACCCACTAAATGTTGTTTGTGTCGCGTTATTCCACCATTGAAAGTACTCCCACAAAAGTTACAAGTGACCGAATCTTTCGTCGCTCCTTGAGTGCCATAATTCCATCCAATGTCCCTCTTTTTGCTAGCATCCGCCATTGATTATCAAATTCAATTAATTCGCTGTTTAGGAATATTGGAATAAATAATTAGGTCTTAGGAAAAGAATTTTTTTAAAAAAATTAACACTGAGTCCTCACTGCCTGAGTCCTCACTGCTGCTTACGCAGCTTACCAAAATAAAAAAAAATGAAGAAGAAAGAACAGAAAAAATAAGAACAGAAGAAGAAGAAGAACAGAGACGCGACATTACCTGAAAACAGAGAGTCGCGAGGTCGCCGGCGAGGGAGAAGAGACGCGACAGCGAGGGAGAGCGAGGAAGCAGAGACGCGACAGCGAGGGAGCAGAGACGCGAGTCACGCGACAGCGAGGGAGCAGCGAGGGCCGGCGAGGGACAGCGAGGGAGCAGCGAGGGCCGGCGAGGGAGAAGAGAAGAGTTCATCGATCTCGAGAGAGAGAGAGTCGCGAGTTTCAGAAATTTTCGAAAGTAAAAAAAAAAACCCTAATTTTGANTCAAAAAGGCGGCGCCTTTCGCTCGCCATTTCAGCGCCATCGATCGCCAGGGGCTCGCCTTTTTCTCCTCGCCTCGCCTCGCCAGAGAATGGCGAGCCACCCTCGCCTCGCCTCGCCTCTCGCCTTTGGCGACGAGGCGAGCGCCTTTCATTACACTGCTTATACTGAATAATTTTTTCTTATAATTTAGGTAACCATAAAGTAATTAATTAACTCAAGATTAAGCACACATTTCCATCAAGAAGTTTGGCTGCAGTGTCATATAATGGACTTAGAACAAAATAGCACAATTCTGAAACCAAAAGACAGGGGCGGACCCACATGGGGCTGCCCGGGTGCTCGAGCACCCATTAAGCTCGTATCGAACTATGTATATTTATATCAAAAATAAGATAATATCGTATATAATAAAAGTCGAGCACCCAATAAATATATGTATTAGTTGGTATGGTGGTTAGAAATGGGTTCTCAAGGTCTTATATTGCTAAAAAATGTCCAGGTTCAGTTCCCTATATTTACATTCTTTTTATTTTAAATTCAACTCTTTTATTTTTACCTTTTCTTTTTCCCCCTTTCATGAATTGTCCTATTTCTAATTTTTCTAAAACAAAATTCTTTTTTCAAGATTATTTTTCTTTTTGATTTTTTTGGCTTTCTTATATAAATATAATTATTTTTCTTTTAACAAGTATTAAATTTATACATTTATATTTATGATCGATAGCTTAAAAAGTAACCTCGATCTTAATATCTTAAATTGTTTACTTCTCATGTCTATTATGTAACTTAATCTCCAAAAAAATATAAACAGTCATGATCTTCGATTACTATTAACTTTTTCTTCTCATCGGTCTAATTAGGAAAAATAAAAGGGAAGGAAAAAATGTGTTCTAGCACCTTTATTTCAGTTTCCAATTTAAAAGCGAAAGAGTATTCCTTCCGTTGATTTGCCTTTTTGGTAACTACAATTGTATGTGAAAGTATATTATTTCTCCTTTTTTTCTTGAATCAATCCAAATATTTCGATTGTCTATTGCATTGAAAAATAACACATATGTTAACGAATTTTGGCTCGCAGTTACGCTCTTTGGTTGATATAAGTTGAAAATAGTGCACCCGTAGTTATAAATTTCTGGATCCGCCACTGCCAAAAGAGCATGTTCTTCACACTCGTTAAATGAAATACACTAATTTTGCTTTGTGGTAGAGGAACAATTTGACCTAAACTCAAATGGAGTTAAAGTTCTCTACATTATTGGTATAAATAATTTTTACATCATCAGGTCATTCAAAAGATATCTAGAAATAGCTGTTTGAAATCTCAGAAATAAGATATGTTAATTGCTATAACATGTAAGAGAACCTGACACTGTAAAATTATCTACACTGACTCATTTGAATTAAAATAGAATTTCATTTCTTTTTCTTTTTTTTCAAATTCTTAAAACCATACCATTTTGAACAACTTGATCTTGGAATGCCAATATCTCAATGGGAAATTCACAGTTTCCCACAGAGGGATTTGTTGCTACAACTTGGCCTAAACCATCAAAATCACATTTTTTTAAGGATTGTTTGTTTTTTTGAAAATATGCATTAAAAGCATAAGAAATTCTTGATTCAAAATTGAGTCCATCACATGAAGCTCCTTTTTCCAATCGTGTACAATCTGCAGCGTTGCATGATAAATCATAATTCTTGTTCACCAAATTCATGTCTGATGTGTCACCATTGAACTTGCACCATCTATTTGGCATTTTCACGATGCCCTTAGCTTGTGTAGGATACTCGTCACGATCCTTTAATTAGAGATGATAAAGTTAGCTTACGAAAATTATTTATTTAGACATGTCTACATGGTTGGACAATGACCTATTTATTAATTTACGTCATTTTAAATTGCTCGAAATTTACCAATCATGCAATTGAAAAATAGTCACTATCATTATGATAAACTATTTATTTTTAATTACAAAATCAAAAAAATCGATCATCTGACACTCGTACCTGTAATGAGAAATCAATCTTGTACTTTGGATTTCCATCAGCCCTATAAATGCCCCAATGCCTTTGAAATGTACCATATATTGTACGAAATTTATTTTCATCTGATAAGCTATGAAGATAGATGTCAAGAGGCCCTGGCCTAAGTGGTGTCCCTTTTTTTGATGCTACAAATTTTAATAACCCCTTATGAAATCTCTCAGCATTTTTAATATTTGCATGTGGATATCCATCTGTAGGCCATCCGATTTGACCAATCATAATTTTCATATTAGGATATCCCGCTTTCTTTAATGCCCATGCAAGAGAATCGATCATTAACTCCACTGCATTTGTGTATGTAATATTACCATCTACGATTTTGAACCCACTCTTATTATCCATGAAGGCAAATTCCATGGTGTAATTCATTATCTCTTTAACAAAATGAATAGGGAACATGTAGATAACAAAAGGGGCTCCGGTTCGATTGAACTCTTGTAGGGATTCAAGCATAGGTTTTTTTATGTCATCGCGAAACTCTGTCTCTGATGGAAATTTTGAAACCTTTAACACGTCCATGCCATGGCCAGTCGTTGCTCTAACGTGCCCTAATTTCATATCGACAAGGGTATCTCGTATGAGTTTTAACACGGGCACAATTTGAATGTTATTTGCCTCTTTTAAGAACGAATTCGAAAATGGTTCTGAACCAATGGTTACTTCTCTGAAAGAAATGAAATCACAAAGTATAAGAACTATCAAAGACTACAATACTACTAGAAAAACGTGAAAAAGATTGTCCAAATCATACATAAGGCGCGTATATTCACAAACTCTGTAATCTGCATCGGGCTCTGATATCATGTCAGATTTTGCCCTTGGACCTAACTCACAAGGAGCCCAAGAATCCATTCATTTACTAGGGGTATTTCCATCCTAGCAATTGTACTAATTTTTGGGGCCCATATCTGATATCATGTTTAATGAATTTTAGTATTAGCTAACTCGATTCTGAGAAGCTAGCTAAGTTTTGGAATCGTATCCTGATCCAATATTGGATTTTTATTTTTATAACAATTCAAGTACAAATAAAAAGAAGATAGTTACTTACACTATATTCACACCTTTGTTGATTGGATCCTTGATTCTATCATTTACCCATACATATGCAAGATCATTCCTATTTGCTTGTGACAAAAATTGATTTCCCATAGTAACACTTAGGCTAATATTACTTCCTGAAAATATCTCAACGATATCATATCCTGAAGTCATTAATCTTAATTGTGGAATCTTGTTTTGTAAAAGCATATCAACAACCATTGATGGAACCAATTGTTGTGTTTGTAGCCTTCCCCATGTTATGCCAACAAAGCTATTCACTTGTGTTGCAATCACCAAAACCATGAAACACATTAGGCTCATTTGAAGCCTCATCTTCATCTTCTTTTTTTTCTCGAAAAATATAATTTTTTCGAGTCACCTCTATCGTTGCACCACAATAATTTTTTTCACTGCGGTTTAGCAACAACTATAAAGGAAAAAAATAATAATTTACATTTACCTTATATGCATGTTGTTTTGATGGGATCTTCCAAATTATATTTGAAGATCCCAAATTCTTCAAATACAAAGATAATAGATGATTAGAAATTTGTACAAATTCATGAAAAATAAAGTTGTTTCTCTCAATAATTTAAAGGTATGTGTTTTCATATAAAAAGTAAAAGAAAAAAAGTTAACGTTTCTATGCCCGCTTATTACGGCTATGCATCTAAGGTTATTAATAAAATTAAATTTATACGTGCGTGTAGTATATATATATATATATATATATACCAATTATAAAGCGTTTTACATAAAATAATAATAATTTTAAATGTCTTATATATATCTAATTAAATTTAAGCGTTTTATATGTAAAAAATAATAATTATATAAAACGCTTTATACAAAATAATAATAATCCTAAATGCCTTATATAAATAAAAATAGAACACATGTTTATATTTTTGAATAATTTTTAAGCGTTTTATATATAAAAAAAAGAGTTGATAATTTAAAAGCGTTTTATGTATAAAAAAATAATCTAAATGTTATTTTTATCGTACTCTGAGACTACAATATCTAGCTATTGAATTTTACTCATATTCAAAAATTTAATTTAATAAATTCCCAAAAGTTAGAACCCTAACTTTTATTGTCAATCTAACTGCTGCTATCCAACATTTGATCTTCGTTGTGTACTTTTATCTCTGCCTTTTTACTTTTTTCCTTATTAGTTTGATTTGACATTGTACAATTAGTTATTCAAAAATTGATTTTTAATCTTTGATTCTAGGGTTATCCAACATATTGATAATTGATTACTAATATATTATAGGCAAAAGTATTCATTACCCCCCTGTACTTGAAGCTTTTTATTCAGTGTACACCTAAATTTTATTTTGTTTCAATTACCCCCCTGAACTTGCTTATTCATCGAACACGTACACCTTTATGTCCACTCACTACGATCGTGTCCACACGCGCACGACACCTAGATAAATATTTTTGCCACCTAGTTAAATATTTTGCCACCTAGATAAATATTGTCACCTAGATAATACCAACCTTCACAATTCACAAATCAAACTCTCTCTTAGCAGGTGAAAATCCATGTAGGTATTCACCAAAAACTAAATCTTTCAATGAAATTCTCGATATTCTTGGTCGCATGAGACGTTTGATGAACTCAACCAAGTGTTTGACGAAATGTCTAAGAGCGGAAATTTGGTTAATGAAAAAACTTATGGTATTTGATTAAGAGATATGCTGCAGCTCATAGAGTTGAAGATGCAAAAGAGTTTTTCTATAAGAGGAAAAATTTTGATTTGGAACTTGATGGATTGTGTTTCAAGAAGAGGATTCCCGAAGCCCTTGAGAAAAATCTGAAATTTGAAAAGGGAGAAGAGATAAAGAAGAATAAAATGAAAAACATAAAAGATTATTTGGATCATTGTTCCAATGTATCTCAGCCTTTCTGCTGGAACCAGCAACTGGGCAGAAGCAAAGGCCATGCTTTTTGGCCTTAAATGGTGCATTGAATAGCTAGAGAATAGAGAGAGAAAAATTCTTAAAATAAGCCAAATATTAAAGAAAAAATAGAGTTTTTACGTATATTACCGTTGTAACTTTATGATGTGGCAAAAAATCGCTGTCTCACGCGCTTTGTAGAGTTTAATTTCAGTTTCTATGCCAGGTGGACAGAAAAGGTGTACGTGTTCGATGAATAAGCAAGTTCAGGGGGGTAATTGAAACAAAATAAAGTTTAGGTGTACACTGAATAAAAAGCTTCAAGTGCAGGGGGTAATGAATACTTTTGCCTATATTATACTATATTAATTGTTGTTTGCTTTTTGAAATTTTAACTTTTAATTGCATTAATGGTTCAAGGTGATGGTGAAACTAGTAAAATATTTATTTTAGGTCTCAAAATATTAATGGTAAATTAATAATTTTAACTTCACTTAGAACAATATCGAAAATTATAGTAAAAATGTTCAGAATTTGATGGTTGTTATTTTAGGTTAAGATAGTTGTTCTTTTTATATATTAAAAAAATAATTCTAAATATGTTTTATAAATATATATAAATAATAATTCTAAATGTGTTTTTATATATATATATAAAATTAAATGCATGTTTATATATATAAAAAAATATTAGAAAAAATCATACTCTGAAACTACAATATTTGACATTGATTTATAGTAAAAATGTTCAAAATTTGATGGATATTATTTTAGGTTAAAGTGGTTGTCATTTTTTAAAATTCAAAACCCATTGATCTGAAATCCTGGCTACACTATATATATATATATATATATAACAATTTCTTTTTTCAATCTTTAATTTAGTGTCTGAATCATTATGCAATTTCATTAAATTCCTCATTAATGTTCTCTTATATTTCGTGATGAGATTCACTTGAGATATGACTCTTTCTTCGTAACTTGCTAGTCTAGAAATCTGTCAGTTATTCTTTATGACTCGTTTTTGCAAACAACCTTTCATAATAAGCATCGAATATGTCATTGTTAACCCCTTGGGGACTCAACCCACGGTCTGCCTTACCACCATATATAGCCCAATTAGCCTGAAGCATATATTGTCCACTTTAGCTCAACAGGTCTTACTATAACATTATTGTGTCCCTTGGCGACGGAAGTATTTCTCAAGATACAACATATAATATATATATATAAAAGTAATATTATTAACCCCATATATATAATATAATTTTTCATCAGGAGAAATTCAGATACTCTCCCTCAATCCTACCTGCCTTACCCTACTCGTACATTATGTCTTATAAAGCTCTTTGCTTATTTTTTAAATTAATTTTAACGTAAGACCCATCTAAAAGGTAACAATCATATTAAAAAAATTATCATCAGTACAAGATGACAAACTACTTATAATATAAAAAGAGAAAATGGGGGAAAAAAAATTGGAACCGTTTGTTTCGGGAAATTTGAACCCGACGTGAATCGAACACGCAACCTTCTGATCTGGAGTCAGACGCGCTACCATTGCGCCACGGATCCGGTTGGTGACAATATTACACAATACAATTTTCATATAGAGTATTATTTTGTTCTAAAATAATAACAAAAAAAACATTTATTTTTTAAAAGATTTAGAAATAATTTATTTGAATTTTTTCTTTTATCCTTAATGCCAAGTTTTAATAATCTCATAAATGTTAACACACATTTTAGCATCATAAGACGTAAGTTCTTAAAATATATTCAAGGTCACAACAATGAAATTTAAGACATTCTTAAAATATATTCAAGGTCACAACAATGAAATTTAAGACGTAGTCTATGAATTTTTTAAAGCGTATCAAACCAACTCTATATAACCCTTAAAAATATATCAAACCAACTTTATTTAACCCTAAATTTTATGAATTCTATCCGATCGACCTAATAAACAACACTCTGGGTTAGGTTTAAAAGCTCAAAAGGACAAGTCACGGGTTGGCTTAAAACAACTATATTTTGCTTTGACATAAGGCTATTTGCTTTCATGATTTTTTTCTTGTTAGTTTTTTTTTTATTTATTTATTGTATAAATGGAATTGTTAGTTAAAATTTCAATTTCAAATATCTCAATCTTGAGGAGGGATTGAAAGAGACATACACCTAATGTGTTTTTACTGTGGAAGTGTAGCAAATAGATGCATTTAGCATTTTAAAAAAAAATTCAAATTAATATAAACATAATTTTGATATATAAATTTAATTGCTTATTTAAAAGTTTCATAATATTTCATTCGTCCCAATTTATATGACTTATCTTAATTTAAGTCCTAGTTTAAGAAAGAAAGAAAGAAAAATTTGAAGCTTCTTGTCTAAAATGAGTAATAGATATTTTTGTAGTTAGAAATCATTTTACTAAAGATAAAATAAGCATTATAAAGTTAAAAGTTAAATACTGAAATGTGTTATACTTAGGGTGTGTTTGGTATGGAGGAAACTGTTTTCTAGAGAAAATGTTTTCTTAGAAAATGTTTTCCTGGAAAACAAGTAGATTTTGGACTTATTTTCTCATGTTTGGTTGGTGAGTAGAAAATATTTTCCCAGAAATGATTTTTAGTATTTGATTTATGAATAAAAAATGTTTTTGAGAGACATCTTTTATTTTTAGTAGAGTGAAAATAATTTATGAAATTAAAAATACTTTTTTAAAAAAATTATTATTTTTTTGGAGTGGTGGAGGTGGTGGTGGTGGGGGTGG
>NC_028640.1:4376124-4403134 GCF_001406875.1 Solanum pennellii
TGGGGGAAGGAGTGAAAAAATGAAAATTTGAAGTTGGCCGGTGGTGGGTGGGTGGAGGTGGGGGGTCAGGGATTGGGTGGAAAATATAAATTTTAAATTGAAAATATTTTTTTGAAATTGATGTTTCCCAAAAAAAAATGTAATTTTAAATTGGAGGAGAGTTTTGAAAATGTTTTCCTTAATTTCTGAAGGAAGTCATTTTCCTTAATTTTGAGGAAAATGAATTGATTTGGAAAACATTTTTCAAAAACAATTTTCCCAACCAAACATGGGAAAACTGGAAAATGTTTTCCTTCATACCAAACACACTCTTAGTTTGACTTGACATAGAATTTAAGAAAGACTGAATGATTTTTTAAACAAGATAATATCTCATATGGTCACTCAACTTTGAATAGTTCACTCAAAAAGTCACTCAACTTTGAATAATTCACATAGAAAATCACTCAACTTTTATTTTATAACCCAAAAGTCACTCAACTATTATTATTTCTTTTGAAAAGTCTCTAAATTTTATTTTTATAACCTAAAAGTCATCCAACCAATTTAAAAGAAGTAAAATTAAATCATGTATTTTGATGGTCTAAAGCTATGTAAAACTAAAAAATAAATATTCAATATTATTGTCTTTCATAGTGTTGGATTATTTTCTTTTGCATTAGTATTAAATTGATTCTTATTTAAACTTTGTTATAATTACCAACATGTATGAACTATAATCTTTATTAGATTATTAAGAATTCTAACTTTCAAACATGAATAAATATATTAAAAGATAAAAACTATGAAAAAGTATAAGAAATATTTGAAAATTATATCAAAATAAGTATTTTACGTCTATAACAAAATTTTAAAATTATATATCTAATGTCGGGTTGGTTTGGTCTCGGGTTGTTTTTTTTTTACTTGAAACCAAACCAACCCAAATATAATCGGGTTTTTTTTCACAACACCAAATCAAGTCAAACTAAACCACTAGTCAGAGTTTTTTTCGATTTGACTCGTTTACGATTTGATTCGGTTTTCGATTCGGTTATGTACACCACTAGTTAGAGCTGTCAAAATGGACTGGTCCAACCCAACCCAACCCAACCCTAACGGGCTGGAGAGTTAAATTGATTGGGGCAGACTGACCTTTTTAGTTAAAGAACCAATAAAATAGTGGTCCAACCCAATCCTAAGCGGGCCGCGGGTTGGGACAGGTTGGCCCTTCAACCAAAAAATGAACAATATTACTCTCTTAGAAGGAGATCGTATCTAAGAGAATAGGATGTTGACGTCTATGAACAGGACATCAATACATAAAAACTTCCATTTATGAATCACACACTTCAACTAATACTTACAGAAATCGTTCATGAATCTCACTCTTCGGTGAATGCTTACCAAAATACATAATAGTCAACGAAAGATTTGGCGAAAAAATATTGATCTTTCAACCATTCCTTCCACAAAAAACAAGTTAGTTTAAAAGACATGATTTTTTTTATGTTTTTAACATATTTATTGATAAAACATTTATAAATAAAATACTAATATATATATATATATATATATATGCTGGCCTCTGAGGCTAGAGGGTTGGGCCTACGAGGCTAGTGGGTCAAGTGAGGCAGAGCTAAAAAATCTCATTTTTAAATGGATCAAAAAAATTAGACCTAATCCCACTTAATTCAAGGATTGAATTAGACCGACCTCGCGGGTCAAGCCCATTTTGATGGCTCTAGTTGTAGTTGTAGACTTGTAGTGGGAGTAGGATTATTTTATTTGTTGTTGGAGCTTTATTAATGCATTGCCCATGTGAAATGATTACTTTATTTGTTGGCACTCTAATAGTGATTTTTCACCAAATATTAAACCCTACTTCCATTTCTCATATTCCTTATCCTTATTCTAACATCACTACCACAAGTCCACAACTCTACATGAATCTAAACACTGAAAAATCATATTTTTTAAGAATTGATAACATTATTTTTCAAATAAGTTTTATTTCTATATCAAACTAACAATTTTTTTTATTTTGGGTGGGGGAGGGGGGAGTGGTGGTTTATATATCATTTATCCACAAACAAAATGAACTAGATGAAATATATGAATTTGACTTAGATTAGACATACATGAATTTGTTTGTTTCTAATAACAATCCAAAAGATGGATATTTTTAATTTCAAAATGACAATAAAATATGATAAAAATAGTATAGGCAACCAAAGTTTTTTCTCCACCTAGAGTAAATAGGAGATTTTAATTAATTTATTTTCTTATAAAAAAATACAATAAAAAAAAAAGGGATCTTCATGTCTTTATTGATCAAGTGGGTAAGTGGAATATGTATAATCATGTGCACGCCATCTTATTATTTTTATAATGCTAACCACCTGGTCCTCTACTGTATTTTATTTTATTTTTTAAAAAAAAGTATTTAAATTTTATAAACCAAACATTTTTCCAATATAAAGCTCAATTGAAGCAAAAAATACACAAAAGAAAAAAGATGGCTGAAGATATGAAGAATGAGATTCAAGATCTGTTAACTAAACCTATTACTCCAAGTGAAGAACCTGCTAAAGGTATGTAACAATAGAAATCTATATATTTTGTATCTATAAATGTATGCACTATGATTTTCATGATTCATACCACCACAGATCGATAGATGTTGTTGAATGGTTGAAATTTTTTTATTTTAATAAATAAGAGACGTTATATTTTTTGAACTTCAAAATTAAATAATTTTCAAAACATAGTGTCAAATTGTGACTTTTCAACTTTGTTTTTAAAAAATAGTCATTGTCTTGAAGTTTCAAATTCTACCAGTAAAATCTCGATAACTAGAGTTTCACTCGTAGAAATTGAAATTTTAGAACTTTTATTTGTTTATTTATTAAATTACAACAATTGAAAAGTGATTATTAATGAATTTTGGGGGACAACAAAATATCCTTTGTAGGCAGCTCTTAATCCTTAAATGGAATCTCTAAGACACAAATTTGTACTAATCATACAATTTTGACCCCTCCTCTCCCACAACCAATTTTTTTTCATTTTTTTTATTGCAAAAATAGCATCGACTAGCCACTTTTCGACCTTGTTTTTGAGAAATAGTTCTTGTCCTAGAGTTTAAATTTCCACAAATAAATTTTATGATCTCAAATTTATTGAGTAATAACCCTTGTCCTATCCTGAAATTTCACATGTCAAATTTGAAACTCCAAAATTTTGATAAAAAAAATAAAATTAACATAACTCATCTTTCTTAAATTAACCCTCTAACATACAAATTCAAACCCTAATCAAATCACTAAATTTCAAATATCAAATTATTTTTTAAAAAATCACAAAATAATGTGAAAATAAATATATGTTGTCATTGTTTTGCTAGAATCATCAGAAAAAGAACAAGGACAAGGGATAGTAGTTATAAATGATCAACAAGATGAAGCAAAAGAAGTAGAAGATGAGAAGTTGGTGCATGTAGTTGAAAAAGCAAAATTTCCAACACCTCCTGGCAAACGACCTGGTCCTACCATTGGTTGAAATAATAATATAATTATAAATACAACTTTTGGAAATTTTAATTGCCTCTCTTTTTATCGTTAAGTAGCTGAAATAATAAGATACTTAGTGAGTATTGAAATCGACTTGACAGAAAGTAATATTATTTTCACTTTTAATATACTTTATCAATATGATGTGGAAACATACATATTATGTAATAATATACAACTTGTGTGTTGGCGTGGATCGAAAGACTTTGCTTTATATCATTTTTTAAGGTTGGTTTGGAAGAGTGTTCGGTTTGATTATTTAATTTGATTAATTAAAAATTTTCAATTTTATATTTATTTTATAATATATTAATTTTGTTTCATTTTACTCGATAATACTACAAAAATTTAAATTTGAAAATTACTTGGTCATTTAGAAAATTGAAAGAAATTTATCCTCTTATTTCAATGTTATTCTTACCATTAATTATCTTAATTTATTTAGTATTTAGTAGAACAAACCTCTAATGCATATTTTCTCAAAGGAATTAAGTACTTCTAAATCAATATCGGTCAAATAAAATAAAATGAAGAATATATATCATCATTTAAGTTTCTTAATAAATATAGTAAAGATTGAATCAAATTAAACTATTGTATTTGTCGAACTCATTTTACTAATGTTAGCTAGGCTCTTGATCGTCAGTTGATGAGATTATTTATTTAGAGATTATTTGGACGAGCTTAAAGCTTAATTATGACCTTATAAATCAGAAGTCCTAAGCTGAAAAGTTTACTTTATGATTTTAACTTATTTTTGTTATTATTTATAAAATCATGTGCTTAAATAAAACAGTTTTTTTATCTTGACTATATATCGTAATAGTCTGTTTGAACAAACTGATAAAATTATTTTATTTTGATAATTGTTTTTTTTCTAAAATAACAATAAAATTGGCGAGAACACTAAAAACAATTTGTGTATAATGAATAAATTTTCTTTTAAAAAAAAAACTTTTGAGCATTATTAATGTACTACCAAACTTTTTTAATGTATTTTACTGGAAATTGTTTTTAAGAAAAGTCCTTTTAGCGAAAAAACAAACTTTAATACCTAGAAACTCTTATTTTCTCTTAAAATCTTTTCCAAAACTCCTCACCTTTTTTATTTTTTTAAAAAAAGAACTAACTTCTTAAAAAGAAAACAAACACTTCTGGCAGCCTAAAAAATAAAAATCAAAGCCTAAAAAATAAAAATCAAAGCCTAAAAATCCAATAGATATTAAAATACTTTGAAAAATATTTTAATACTAAAACACCTAAAAACTTCATCCAAATAAACTTTTAATTTTTAATTTCAACGATTAGTTGTGTTCAGAAAAACAGCTAAATATGTTCGATAAATTGACTAAATACTGGTTTGTATATTAGTTGAATATTATAATTACACTGCCCAAGAATTAGGAGTAAATATATAAAAAAAAAATTGATAACTCTCTTTTCTTTGAGAAAAGATATAAAGTAGTGACACCTGAAATTGTTCAAAATTTTCAAAAAGATACCTTAGTGTTCTATTATCTCCCTAAATAATCCTGAACTGATATTATTACATCATTTTTTGTTCACTTGGCATGAAGAGTGTATGCACTCTCTTAAATAGCGTGAACAGATTAAAAAAACGAATATAATTTTATTTGTACAAAAATTTTACTATAAAATATATATTTTTATTTTTCTTATTATTTTAACTTTTTCTCCTTGTTATTTTTTTCTTTTTCTTTCTTCCTTCTTCTTCAAAAATTCATTATCATCTTTATTAACTTATCACTTTCAATGTCACTCTTTACCACAACTTCATATCTCTTTTATTCTAGTATTAGTTTAACTCTCTTCAATTTTAAAATTATATCTAGATATTTTAATACATTTCGAACAATGTGATAAACTCATTAGATTTCAAGATGATTAGTAGATATTATCTAGTTTTTTTATTCAAATTCTAATTAAACTTTTTCTATTTTCGGAGAATTTTTATGCTTTCAAAATTATCATTTCTAGTTTTGAATTTATATGAAAATGTAAAAAATTAAATAATGATACCTTCAAAATTTTGATCTTTCTTAAAAAAATAATTAGTTTTGTTATCAATAACTCAACAAAATCTAGAAAATAGTATAATTTTGGAAAGTAAGAAATTTGATCAAATAAGAAGATAAAAAAAATGGAGGGGTTCAACTTAATATGAGTGTGGGGTTAGGTGAGGATGAGAAGTGAAGAAAAAGAAATAAATAAAGAAAATGGAGGCTTGAAAGTTGGGGTGAAAGATGAATTAAAAATTGAAATGAAATTAAAATTAAATAATAAAACTAAAATAAGTCAAAAAGTAAGAGAAAGAAATAAAGAAAAACTTAAAATGAAAAAAAATAATATTTCAAATTGAATTAACACGCATCACACAATGATTAATGTATAATTATACTTGCTATTTAAAATTTGGAATTGATTCAAAAATGATGTAATACTATATATTCAAAATAGTTTAAGAGAGTAATAAAATATCTGCATATTTAAAATATCTTTTAAAAATTTTGAAACAACTTCGAGTGTCACTTTATATTTAACTAGAGCAGCCGTTATAGGACTAAAAGGACACCGAAAAATTATAATAACTTTACGATATAGTGGATCATCATGAGTTGGCAGCCACTTTTATTTATATATATATATATATATATATATATATATATATATAAGTCAAAATGGTGTCACTTGGTAGTTGAATATACATTTCATATAACTAAAAATAAAAAAAAGTTGTCCTCGTTTTCAACTAGCACATTGGAGAAATAGAAATGAATCATGTGAATGTTATAAAATACGTAATGTTTTATGAACAAACGCACATGTACTGTTTTCGACTAGATAATATTTTAAATAAAAAGTAGTACGATGATTAAGCCTTTCAACATTTATTCTCTTATAAATCCCATTTGATCTATCTAAGGATATAAACAAAAAGAAAAAAAAAAAAGATGACTGATTTCATCACATATACAAAGAAGAAGATTGAAGATTTGTTTGTATACATTGTTTCTTGTGGAAAATCTTCTAAAGGTAAGACTCTGAAAATTATTTTGTAACTTTTGACTCCCTTTCTTTATTTTTCATGTTAGAAACTCTTTTATTTTTTAATTTTTCTTTTTATGTTTGAAAATTATCTGTGCGTGTATGTCTCTAAGTTACAGTTAAAACTAGTAAATTGGTTCGATCCTCACGTCATCTTTTCATATTAGGATAATGCAGAAGTACCTCCTCAATCTATGTCCAAAATTTTAGAGACACACTTATACTATACTAAGGTCCTATTACCCTCTGAACTTATTTTATTAATAATTTTGTACTCCTTTCGGCCTATGTGGCACTATCTTGTGGGCCCAACGCTAATTGACTTTTTTTTCAAGTTAGTGCCATGTAGGCCGAAAAGGGGTAGAAAATTACTTATAAAATAAGTTAAGGGGGGTAACAGGATCTTAATATAGTATAAGTGTGTCTCTGGAATTTCGAGCATAGGTTGAGGAGGTACTTATACATTTTCCCTTTCATATTTGTCTCGCTAAATCATTGTCATTGATATATATCAGTTGTTGGACTAAAATTACTCAAACATACTTTCTTTTATATAGTCAAGTGATTTACAAGAATATATCTTTGGAGAGGACAACACTCTCAAGTCTTAAACTTATTTTATAAATTAGACAAATATTGTTGAACATCACAAAATAGTATAATTGACAAATAAAAATGAATGAAGAAAATACGTGAATATTATAGGAAGAAGCTAGTAGCAGCTAACACTTCTCGAAATTAATAATTTAATTTTTCATATGGATCTCAAGCTAAGGTCATTTATAATATATGGTAACTATTGAACCTTTCAAAGTTTAATATGCCAATAAATTAAAGCTCATTTCCATCCATTGCAACTTGGAAAAAATAACTAGAAATTAAAGAAAGAAAGATGGCAAATTTCTATCAAGATACAAAGAACAAATTCAAGATCTCTTCATATACAATGTTTCTTGTGGAAAATCTTTTTCTAATGATAAGACATGAAGAATAATTGTCATATATGTCTAGAGAAAAAGATCACTCTTAATTTTCTTTATAGGAACACTATTCTTTTGAAGTTATTGATTATCTAATTTAAATCTAAAAATTTAAGCGGATAGAGAGCACATTAACTTTTATAACTTAAATATGCCTTTGAACTATTTCTTAAAATCATAACTTGGATATGTGTTCAATTTTTAGAACCTGCAAGAGATGTACCAGAAGAAGACCAAGCTGGTCCAGCAACAAATATAACACCAATAAGATTTTCTAAAGGTAAGAGTTGAAGCCTGTCCTTTTTTATATATATAAATTTCACTCTTTTTTCTTATATCATTTTTTTATTATTATAAATACACTTTTTTTAATTAAATATGTCTTCCATAAGTCTCTTTCAATTTTCAATTCAGTGGCAAAGAGCTAGGGATTCAAACAGTTCGCTTTGAAATCATATTGAAGTATGTGGTATTTGGATCTCTAATTTGCTTTATTCTTTCCCATGACAATTACTAGAATGAAAAACGGGGAATGTCGATGAATCCGGAAAAAAACGATTAATATATATCACTAGACCTACTAAAGCCCCGAACCATAGAGTACTTAGTACCATGGTGCTACAAAGAGATATGTTTTTAGATCTCGCATTGAAAAATGGTCATTAACTTGTTTTGAATTTTGATATCTAATTATGTCATATTTAGTGGATGTAAGTAAGGTGTGAATTAAAAAATAAGAATTGAGAAATGCGGGGGAACCAAGTGAAGGGAATACAAAAAGTCATTTCTCCCTCGTTAATAGAAAAAATGAAAAGTTTTGTCAGTATACAAAGAAACACTTTATTTAGTTGTTAAAGAGTTAAGCAGAAGATGTCTTCTCTCGTCATTATCGCTCGACCTCGACCTTAATTGTGGCTTTGACTATGACAAATGATGTGAGTGATTTGTTGGGAAAAGTGGATAAACACAAAAATATATATGATAAAAATAATGAAAATAAAATGAGAAAATAATGATATGAAGAATTTTACGTGGAAACCTTTCAAAATAAGGAAAAAATCACATGCCAAGAGGAGCAAGTGATATTACTATAGTAAGGAATTTTAAACTGTGTAGTCACGAATACAATACTCAAAGTGACTGATACACACTCAAAAAGAACAACACTATTTTGATTTCCACCTTACTAAAGTATCGCTCACACTCTATTTTTCTTCACAAACTATTTTTCTTGTATAGTTTATGGAATACCTCACTTTGTTCTCAAAATAGTTTTTCTCTCTAACTTGGTGTGTTCTATAAATGAGCAAGAATATTCTATTTATAGAAGAAATTTACAACTAATGATTTCACCAATGACATCATGAAAATACTTAAGTTTCAAACTTTGCAACTTAAGTATTATCTTGGTAAGATTTAGTTGGTATGTTGTTGTACCAAATTAAGACTTTGAAAAAAAATATGAGTCTGGAACCCCAAAAATCTCCCCCTCTAGTCCCATTCACTGGAAGGAGGTATCTTCATCCTCTTTAGAGAGAGCTCACACCCACAAGTTCTTTGCATAACTCGAACTTGTCTTTAGGTATCGTCTTGGTCAGTATATCTGAAGAATTTTCAGTTGTGTGAATCTTTTTGACGCGAAATGATTCACTCGCCACTTCCTCACGAATCCAATGATATCGAACGTTGATTTGTTTTGTTCTTGCATGGTATATGGAGTTCTTGATCAAGTCTATTGCACTCTTGCTATCACAATAGACAATGTACTTCGTCTGATGCAAACCAAGTTCTTGAAGAAATCGCTTTAGTCATATCATATGACTATCATCTTTTTGCCAGCTTCAGTAGCCGCAATATACTCAGCTTTAGTTGTAGATAGTGCAACACACTTCTGCAACTTTGACAGCCATGATAGAGCTCCCTCTGAAAAAGTAAGCAAATATCAAGTAGTGTTGTTATCAAGGTCACCTACCATAGCCATTCAAGATCGAATCTGATGCTCCAAAACACAAGCATTCATTTAAGCTTCCTCTAAGATACCTGAGTATCCATTTCACGGCTTCACAATGCTCTTTTCTCGAATTGTCAAGAAATCTACTGACAATATCAACTGCGTGAGCAATATCATGTCTAGTGCATACCATTGCATACATTAGATTTCCAACGACAGAGGAATATGAAATTTTGGCCATTTTCTCCTTTTCCTCCCTAGCTGTAGGATACATCTTCTTGCTCAACTTCATATGACCAGCAAGAGGTGTACTAACAGGCTTAACATTCTTCATATTGAAGCGCTCTAGTACACGTTCAATGTACTTCTTTTGCGACAAATAAATCTTCCTTTCATCTCTGAGACAAGTAATTCTCATGTCCAAAATTTGTTTGGCATGACCCAAGTCTTTCATAGAAAAAGACTTACACAACTCTTTCTTCAGCTCGTCAATCTTGGAAGTATTCTTGCATACAATTAACATATTATCCACATACAACAAGAGGATGATATAATCATTGTCAGAAATTTTTTGTACAAATACACAATGATTTGATGAAATCTTCTTATCATCATGCTCCTCCCATAACAGATTCAAACTTCTTGTGCCATTGTCTAGGAGCTTGCTTTAGGCCATATAAACTCTTCATGAGTTTGCACACAAAATTTTCTTTACCTTTACTTTGAAGTCCTCAAGTTGTTCCATATAAATCTCTTCTTCTAGGTCTCCAATAAGGAAAGCGGTCTTCACATCCATTTGCTCAATCTCTAAATTAAGACTAGCAGCCAAACCTAGAACTGTGCGAATCGAAGACATTTCACCACATGAGAAAATATTTCATCAAAGTCAATACTCTTTCTTTGACAAAATCACTTAACAACCGATCTAGATTTGTACTAGGGATTGAAGTTATGTTCGTCAACTTTAACTTTGAACACCCACTTGTTTTTCAAAGTCTTAATTTGGTACAACAACATACCAACTAAATCTTACCAAGATAATACTTAAGTTTCAAAGTTTGAAACTTAAGTATATTCATGATGTCATTGGTGACATCATTAGTTGTAAATTTCTTCTATAAATAGAGCATTCTTGCTCATTTATAGAACACACCAAGTTAGAGAGAAAAATCATTTTGAGTGCAAAGTAAGATATTAGATAGACTATACAAGAAAAATAGTTTGTGAAGAAAAATAGAGTGTGAGCGATATTTTAGTAAGATGGAAATTAAAAGACTGTTGTTCCTTTTGAATGTGTAGTAGTCACTTTGAGTATTGTATTCGTAACTACACAGTGTAGAATTCCTTATTATAGTAATATCAGTTTCTCCTCTTGGCTCGTGGTTTAACTGCATTCACCATATCAACACAAACAGATGTCGTAGTCCAGTATAGACCAGAACGTTTATTACCACGAGCCACAACCAAGGAACCCTTAATGAGCTTCCATTTTTATCACCGTTGGTATCAATATATCCTTCATCATCCAATACATCAACAGAAATCAGGTGTAGACGAACATCGGGAGCATGTTTCACATTGTTCAAAACTAGTTTAGTTCCAAGACTAGTCTCCAAACAAATTGTACCAATACCAACCACCTTAGAAATAATTTCATTACTTATACTCAAGGTTCCAAAATCACCAGGAGTATAGGAAGAGAAAATCTTTTCTTAATGTCACATGAGATGCGGCACCAGTGTCCACAACCTAGCTTGACTCATCACAAACAATATTTATTATATCCACATCAAGGACGATAACAAGATCTTTGGTGGTGATGATGGCTAGGAAATTTTCATTGCCATCTTTTATAGTTTCCTCTTTGATTTTGTTCTCCCTCTTCAACTTTCTGCAGAACTTCTTTGTGTGCCCTTTCATGCCACAATGATAGAACTCAATATCCATAAGTTTGTCTCTAAATTTGCTCTTATTTTGTTTGCTATACTTTGAACCACGAGTTTTGTTTCTCCCCCTGGGGCTAGTTATCGGAACATCTAATGAAGAACAACCTCTTGAACACTACTCTTGGTGGAATCCATAGAGATCACACCATCCGGAGCAGAATTCGATAATGAAGTTCTAAATGTTTCCCAAGAGTCTGGTTGGAAACCAAGTAGAAGCAAACCTTGAATTTCTTCATCAAATTTGATGCCAATAGCAGATAATTGGTTTATGATCCTTAAAAATTATTCAGATGGTCTGTCATTGGAGAACCATCATGATACTTTAAACTCAGCATCTGCTTTATTAAGAACATTTTGTTGTTTCCAGTCTTCCTAGCATACAAACTTTCAAAATGCTCCCATAAGGTTCGAGCATGTGTCTCCCTAGAAATATGGTTCAATACATTATCGTCGACCCATTGCCTAATGAATCCACAAACCCGTCTGTGCAACAGATTTCACTCTTCATCTGTTTTATCATCAGGCTTTATAGTGGTAAATGCTAGTTTGTAAATTTTTTTGACATGAATCAGATCTTCCCTTTTTTCCCTTTCAAATGACATAATTAACACCATTCAAAGTAACCATTCTGCTCGTGTTGACTTCCATCGTTTTTCCTAAAAATATAGTTATCACAAATCAAAGTAAATCTTTTCTGATGTGGAAGTTCAGACTGTGTTGCAACCACAGAGCATACTCAGATAAAAGCTTTGCTTTGATACCAGTTTGTTGGGAAAACGCGGATAAACACAAAAATATATATATATGACAAAAGTAATGGAAATAAAATGGGAAAATAATGACACCAAGAATTTTACGTGGAAACCTTCTAAATAAGGGAAAAGCCACGGGCCAAGAGGATCAACTGATGTCACTATAGTAGAAATTTTACACTGTGTAGTCACGAATACAATACTCAAAGTGACTACTACACACTCAAAAGGAACATCACTCTTTTGGTTTCCACCTTACTAAAATATCGCTCACACTCTATTTTTCTTCACATACTATTTTTCTTGTATAGTTTATGGAATACCTCACTTTGCTCTCAAATTGATTTTTCTCTCTAAACTGGTGTGTTCTATAAATGAGCAAGAATACTCTATTTATAGAAGAAATTTACAACTAATGACACCAATGACATCATGAAAGTACTTAAGTTTCAAACTTTGCAACTTAAGTATTATCTTAATAAGATTTAGTTGGTATGTTGTACCTAATTAAGGCTTCAAAAAAATATATGGGGCTGGAACACCATATGATTAAGTAATTTTTTTTTCAAAAGACATCATGCTTGCCCTGAATAGATGAGTTTATTCTGAACATGTGAGTTTACACCTATGTTTGTTATAAACAGGCCAGGAGGTTTCCTCTTAATTTTTTTGGATTGAATCTCCTTCTACTGCATATATTTTCTTGTCAAATAAAGTAGGATATATTTATGGTTTCATTGATAACTTTTGAGTTCGCTGATGTTAGTGAAGAGTGAGGTACCACTACTTCTTCAATAGAATTATTCGTTTTTATTTTAAGAGGAAATAATCTATAACTTTAAGTAAAGTGAGATTAAACTTCTTAAGGATACATATAATTTCTTTATTTTCATATTAACAAATCCATGTAGGTTTGTGATTTATATAATTTGTAAAATTCTTCTCATTCACTAAATTGAAAAACTCTACATTTTTGCCCCAAGAACATAGGCTTGATTGAACTTTTTTAGATCTTTTATTGTATTATTTGTCGCTTTCACAATATCATCTAAAAGTTTGAATGGCTAATAATAAGGCATTTTATATTCACTTAATTAAATCAACATAACATTTTCTTGAAATAAATTGGACATATAAGTGAAATACAATCTCTGTTTCTGCCCTAACAATGTAGGCTTGGCTGAGCTTCTATAAATGTTATTTGGGAAAATGCATAAGTATTCTCTAAACATATGTCTAAAATTTCAGAGACATACTTATACTATAATAAGGTTCTATTACTCCCTGAATTCATTTTATAAATAATTTTTAATCTATTTTCGGCTTACATGACACTATCAACCAGATAACTTGAAAAAATTGTCAGCACACTTTGGGCCAACGAGATAGTGTGACATAGACCGAAAAGGAGTCGAAAACTATTTATAAAACAAGTTCAAGGGCTAATAGGACCTTAATATAGTATGATTGTGTCTATGGAATTTCAGACATAGATAGAGGATACTTATGCATTTTCGCATGTTATTTTGCATACTTTATTTCTCCTTTTTCCTAGTTAGCCCATACACAATCTTTCACAATATCATCTAAAATTTTAAACTAATTAAAATAACTTTCTTCTATTTATTTAATTACGTCTTCAATACAATATTTTCTTGAAATGATTTAAATATTTCAATTTTGTCAGAACCACCAAGAAATGACCAACAACCAACAAGAAATCATGTACTAGAAGATGACTTGGGGATAATAGAAGTATTCCCATCAGGTGATGCACCACCAATAAATAATGCACAAAATCAAGAAGAAGAAAATATTATTGCTCAACAAAGCCAAGAACTTGATAAATCTAAAGGAAATTCACAAGAACAAAAAGAGATTGATGATGATGAGGATTTTAAAACTCTACCAAAAGGGTTTATACCTGAAGAAAGAGCAAAATTTTCAACACCTCCAGGAAAAAGATCAGCTCCTAGACCTAAGACTGGTTGAAGTTAATTAATTAATCAAATTCCAGTGTTGTGATCATTTTTTTTTTGAAAAAAAAAAGGAGCTAGTTTCTTGTTTCTTTTGTTTGTTTGTTTTGCTCATCTTTAATGTTGTACCTGTTAATATGTTCTAAAAAGAATATCATGAAGAACTATTTTTTAAAGTTTTCTATGTTTGATCGATCAAAATTTAAAATATATATCTTCTAGGAATCACAAATTCCTTAAATATAAGAAAAATTAAGTAGAAAAATAAATTTCATAAGTGATATTTTGCATTGATATCGTATTTTCCATCCTCCAAAATACCTCATATTCACCTTTTAATTTTTTCTCATTCCAACCTCCCCAAACCCCAATCCGATCTTGACCCACCTCAACCTTCTATAACATGTGTCTAGATTACATACTTATATTTTAAAATTTGCCTTTATATCAAATGCAGAACAATAAGTAACTGAAAATTATATTTTCCTTCGTATTGTACCCATCCTATAATAGACTCGGTTCCTCTATAGTACGTAGAGCGTCCAATTTGTTCAATTTAATTTTAAACTAACTTTCAAATATAGCAAATATAAAAATCATATTTGTATGTATAGCTATACTATGTATAATTTTCTCCATAACAAACATAAATATGTATATTTCACTATAGATATACAAAAACAAATTTGTATAATTCGCTATACATATACAGAGAAACCAGTTGTATAATTCGCTAAATATATACAAAAGAAAACAGTTGTATACAAAAGATCAAGTGTATAATTTGTGTATGTATAAAACAAGAAAGAGAGAAAGACAAAAGAAAATTGGGCAGGGATTAGTATAGGGACGAAGATATATGTATTTGCATGTGTACATACAATTTTCTCTCGCTTTATACAAACAGAAACACAATTTATACATTTCATTTCTGTTTGTGTAAGCGAGAAAGGCGAGGGTGGTGAGCGATATTTGGGAGAATGACGAGCGAGATCTGGAAGAGGGAATAGAGGAAAACGAAAATATATGTATATATATAATTTTCTCTCGCTTTATACAAACACAAACGCATTTATATATTTGTGTTAGTATAAAAGCGAGAGAGACGAGCGACAGAGCGAGCGAGTGAGAGTTTGAGGGAGAGAGGCAACTGACAAACAGTTCGTTACAGAGCACAATTAAATCAAAGTGTGGTTATAATATTTAATTTGAATTATTAATTTGCCATTATACATAATTTTCCCTTAATTTTACCACGGTTAAAAGAGATTATTTTAAGGAAAAATAACTTAAATACACAACTATAATTTTTATTTCTCTAATTTTCCCTACTTTTTTTAAATATTACATAATTCCCTTTTTTTTAATTTTAGTGTAAGTTTTTAGATACATTACATTCTCTCTCCTATAATACACATTTACCCATTTTAATGCCTATTTTTTCTCCATTAAAACACTCAACCTCTTAAATCAGTTTTTGAATTTTGAATTTTATCCATTTAAACACTCAACCTTTTAAATCAGCTTTTTGATTTTGAATTATTAAATTTAATTAATTTTAAATAAAAGACCAAATTTTGAAATTTTGAATTTCAAAATTCAAAAAATTTGAAATTTAAAAAAGTAAAAATTTCAGGAAGCAGGACAACTTCTCTTAACTTCTACCGTTTTGTTCTCCATCAAGTTTCAGTTCTTTTTGCATGATCCTATGAATCTTCAGATGGATTCAAACAAAGACTCTGGCTGTAAGAAGCTCAATTAATAGTCTCTTCGGCTGCTTTTCGTAAAGTTAACATTTCCTTTTTGTTCTACGTTAAGATGTAATCTGGATTTGATAATATTTCATTCTTTTACAGATCTGTACAAACTAGTCGTGCTAAACTTGGAAGGGTCTGTTGTTACTGCGTCATGTTTGGATTACCTCACAGGTCTGCTTTTACTGTTTTAATTTCCATGTTAACTTACTAGGACTAGTTTGCGGGACAAACTTTATGAAGTAAAAGAGAATTTTTCGGGGAATTACTTCTCTATTCTGGGATTCCATCACGTTGTTGAAGTTTCTGATAGTTCGTTTATCATAATGCAGCTCTCACTTCGTTGAAGTCGCTAAATGTCAATAGATCTCACCTTTTAGATGATGGATGTGAGAAGTTTTTGGGTAAGTGGAAGACATTTGTTATCTGCCAAAAAGAACTGACTAAAGCAAAACCATTCCACATTGTTAGCCAACCGTTTTATATCTGCAGCACTCAGCAGTTTGAAAGAGTTAAATCTGGGATTTAACAATATCATGGATACATGAATTTGTTGTGTATCATAATATTTTATATGTATCATGAAGTTTTGAAAATTGTTATAATGTATCATTCAATAAGTTTAGTAAATGCGTCATCAACTGTGCTTGATGATACATATAGAATCAGTGTGTACAGTGTTTAGTCAATGCATTGATACATGTAGTAGATATGTATCACATGTTTTGCATGTAGTATGAATTCCTGAAAACTGATATCATGTATCAGTAAGGTATTAGTTGTTTAGTTGATGTACTGATACATGTTTTGAAAATTGTTATAATGTATCATTCACTAAATTTAATAAATGCGTCATCAACTGTACTTGATGATACATAGAGAATCAGTGTGTATATTGTTTAGTAGATGTTTCTGATACATGTATTAGATATGTATCACATGTTATAATGTTTTAGTTAATTCACTGATACATGTAGTAGACATGTATCACATGTTTTTCATGTAGTATGAATTTCTGAAAACTGAAACCATGTATCAGTAAGTTATTAGTTGTTTTATTTAGTATTTATATTTCAATATCGTTATAATTTGTTGTTTTATTTTCAAATTGCAGCCAATGAAGTACAAGATTAAAAAGATACCAACACATCCCATAAGGTTTGCTGTCAATTTTAACAACAATTTCCTAAAGGACAAGAATGTGATCAGATTCCAGGGGGGAGGAGTATCTTCAGCAGACTGATTATGCAAGGAAACTGTACTGCATATAAACACCAGAGGCAGAAGCATCTCCAGCTTCCAAAGACCTTTACTTGCTTCAAATTCATACCCTTAGGTCTTGTAATTAGAGAAGTTGTTGTATTGTCTTTTTATTCACTATGTAAGATTGTTTCTCGTGTTTTGTAGCTGTAGCATGTATAGACTTTTTGTAATTGATAGGAGTGTAGATAGTTATCATCTATTTGTTTTGTATTGAACACTATTGGATGAATAGAGTGCATCGTTCACAAAAAAAAGACAGATATTCAACCAAGCATAACATACATAAAATAAAAGCGAGAAACCCCAATATTCAATTATAACTAAAGAGAAACATTATATATTCTTATTGTCAAATTGACCGTAGTGTACTTTAAGGATTTCAAAGGATTCTTAGAAATGATCAACAATTATTTAAAGAAGCCAGATTGAAAAGATAAATAGACTTCAAAATAGATGATATAATCTTTGATTTTCAAAATTTGAAATTAATATCCAATTACGTGCTGATTTTATGGTGATTAATGCTCTGTTACCTTAAATTAAGCTGTTTTAGTAACAACAATAATTGTACCCTTTTTTCCCAATTTTTTTCTCAACAGTTTAAACTTACCATGTATCATTTACCATGTATCACTAGAGTCTAAAGTATCACAGAACAACAAATTTAAGGGATTTTTTGTAAATACTAAATTTATCGGGACAGAATGTAATTATTGAATTACACTATGGGATTCCTTAAATTTTTACTTATTTTAATTAAATAATTATTTACCTTAAATCTCTAAAGGAAACGGATATAACCAGATTAAAAGCCCATTGAACAAACTTCCCCCTATAATACCTTCTTATTTATCAAGCAGGCATGTTGACCTGATGTTTATTCCCTCTTGTAAGATAGTTGAATAGAATAACATAATTGATTAATCAAATTGTATCAAATTGGTAATACTCAAGAATATATTATGCTTTTCTTTTTTCTAATCCGGCGTGGAGGTTGGCATAAATTCCGACTAAATTTAAATCACATAGTGTAGGTTTCATTCAGAGGTGACACTATCAATAGAATGTTCTCCATATACTATCCAGGCCTCGAGTCCGAGACCTTTAATTAAGAGTAAAACAGTTTCATCACTTCACCGCAACTCATATTGATAAATATATTTATATCCACACATGAATATTATACAATTAAAAATAAAAAAATTATCTTCCTTTCCAACTTGCGCATATAAGAAAGATAAACAAGGAATAAAGATAAACAAGGAATTGTTAGGCGGAAATAAGTAGGTGTAAATGCGGAAGCTAGCAAAGCAAACCTCGAAAGACCACGAGTAAGAAGACAACGAGAAATATACCAAAAGACACAAAGATTTAACGTGGTTCGGTCAATCGACCTACGTCCACAAAGGAGATGAGCAATCCACTATAAATATGAGAGTACAAAATACAGAGAGAAACAACCTCAACCAATTCACTCGGAATACATGGGAGGTTCACACAAGTGATAACGTATCAAACTTGTGACCCATAAATTCTCCCCCTAACCAAAACTCTCAAAGCTCTTAAGACTACATTGTGAATGCTGATTAAGTTAGAAGGAACATTCCTCTATTTATAGAGTCTTAACATTTTTCTACCAGAAAAAAAGATTAGTCAATCCAAAACATTTTCCTAAAAAAAAACCTATTTATGATAAGAAATCAGGGCAAATAAAACCCAACAGGAATCAGATAGGCCCATTCTGAAATTATCTTCATTTCCAACTTGGGCATATATATATAAGAAAGATAAGGAGTCAAATAGGCCCCTTGTAGAAAGTAATAATTCTCAACTAGCTTATATTTTTAAATAAAAAATAAATAAGAAGTAGTATGCATAATATTGAACCTTCCAACATTTGTTCTCTTAAAATCCCATTTGATCCATGTGAGATAATATCTAAGAAAAAAAAGACCAACTTTTTAAAATGTTATCTTTTTATATTAAAAAAAAATATTTTCCTTTATATCAAACCTACCAAATAATACCCTCTTAGACGCCAAGCAGACATGTATTGACATCTTGTAAGATAATTGAATAGAATAATATAAATTAATTAGTCATCATTGTATCAAATTGCAATAGAAAAAAATACCATCATTTCAAACTTGCACATAGGAAAGATAGGAATAATGTGAACAACAATTATATAATAGGCCCCTTTTTATAAAATAAAATAATGATTTATACAACTTGTATCATTCTCCAACTATATTATATTTCAAATAGAGAGTATGCATTGAACCTTTCAATATTTAATCTCTTATATATAAGCTCATTTGATCCAAAGGGAGATAATAGCTAAGAAGAAACAAAAGATGGCTGAGTTCATTGAAGATACAAAGAACAAGAATGAAGATCCATCCATAAGCATTGTTTCTGATGGAAAATCTTCTAATGGTAAGTGTTGAATATGTCGAGTATATCAAAATATTATATTTTTTTTTTATAATTTTAAATATGTCATGTTGTAGCGATATTTTCTAATGGCCGAGTTCAATTTATTTTTTCTTTTTTCAATTTTCACACTGTTGTGTTGTTTTGCATTGAAATGATTGATTTCATCAATAAAAATCTAAGCGGATTTATTATTTTACTTACTTTAATGTGTCGTCAACAAGCCCTTTTCATGTTATTATTTTAAAATTTTATTGAAGTATATGATCATTTCATGCATTGTTTTTGTCTTGTTTTATAGTAATGTCATTTAATGTTGGAACGTATTATCATTTTAGCCTTTAGGTTTGAGAAAATACTACGATTCTTTTCATTTAATAAAGTGAAAAACTCTCTATCTAGAACTTATTAAAATATTTTATTGCACAATTTCCCCAACTTCTAGTTGGCCCATGATCTTTGATATGAGTATTATCTAAAAGTTTGAATTGTTAATGATAACACATTATAATGTATATTTAAATTACGTCTTCAACTTAACATTTTCTTGAAATAATTTAGATACATATGTGTGTTCAATTTCTCATTCAATAAAGTGAAAAAATTTTTCTGTAAGATTAAGATTGATCGAACTTCTTTAAATCTTTTTTTTCATACTTATAATATAAATGTGTTCAATTTTTTCAGAACCATCAAAAGTTGACCAAGTAGTAGAAACACAACCAGAAAATAGTACACAAAATCAAGAAAAAGAAAATATTATTGCTCAACAAGGCCAAGAAGTTGATAAATCTAAAGAAAATTCTCAAAAACAAGAACAAGAACAAGAACAGGAACAAACCGAAGAAGAAGAGGAGGAGGAAAATGCTAATGAAGAGGACAGAGCAAATTTTCAACACGTCCAGGAAAAAGATCAGCTCCTAAACCTAAAACTGGTTGAAATTAATTATTTCAATATTGTGATAATTATTTCAACAAGCCTAGCTATTTTTTCTAGGGTTTTATTTTGGTTTGTTCTTCTCTTTTTTAATATTGTAATTTGTAATGAATATTTTTCTTGTTTCTTTCTTTGTTTTGCTCTTCTTCTTTTTTTTTTTCAAAAAAAAAAAATATGGTAATGATTAATCTATTTTTTTGAAAAAATGTCATAAGAAATAATTTGATCTTAAATTCTTTAGTTTAAATTAGAAGTTTAAAATTTTCTATTTCCTATGTCCCTTTTTATTTGTCAAATTTTGATTTGGTATATCTATTAAGAAAAACAGTGATTTTGATATAGTAAGTTTAGTGTTTACCATTTTACCTTCATTAATTGATAGCTTTTTAAACATATATATTGCAAGGTAATAAATTGATAGATGATCTCGATTTCTTTATTAAATACAACCCAAAATCGACGGATTTAGTATAACAAGCAAACTTATACTTCAATTTGGTTTGCCTATTTTTTTTATAAAGTTTTTTTTATTGAATTTTACAGATCAAGTTTTTATATAAATTTACGAGTCAAATTTTACATTTAAAAAAGAGTTGAAATTACTATTTGAAATTTGAAATTTTTAATTGAAGTTAAATATTTTGTGCTGATTTCATAAACAAATGCTTATTTGAAATCAAAATATGAAATTGGGATCTTATATCATATAGCCAAACACCTATTTAATTAGGGTGTGTTCTATGAAGGAAAACATTTTTCATAAATTATTTTCCAAGTAATTTCATGTATGATTGACAAAAATTTGAAAATACTTTTTCTAGGAATCACAAGTATCTTAAATATGACGAAGATGATTTTTCTTAGAAAAGTAGGGGAAACAAATTGTCATCATCTACCCCACCAGATCGTGCAAGCACCCACTATAGCACCTAAATAGTAGAACGACCCTCATATCCCAAAAGTTAAAACAAGCGGAAAATGTAATGAAAAACGAAATAAATATAACACTATGATTTATATATAAACTCCTTGGACACACTACTAATTAAACTATCAGGTAATTTAAACGTCTCTCATGGATCTAGTCTAAACAGGTACGAGAGCTACTAAGAGTACAACTGGATAATAAAATAAAAGACACAACTCCCACTATGCGGAAGAAATAATAGAAGCTGCTGGAGATTTCTTCCTCTTCACCTAGTAGAACATCACCAATCCTGTATCTAGACTATGTCAAATGACATAGCAAGATTAGTATCAGTACAAACACACGTACTGGTAGGCATCATCGGTCAACCCGACACCCACCGCATAACATAAGTAATCAAGTAATAAGATTATATGAAATTAACCACTCGCTTCTCCACCTTTACCCTTTTCTTAGAACCTAAATTTTCTAGTTACTAACCGCTTTCTCTTAGCCTAAAACATGCTAACACCTCAATGAACCCCAAATTTCACCCATGAGCACTTCAATTAACCGCTCATCACTCACTCTTACTTCCTTGTAACCTTTCTCAATCATGGTCACATACTACACCCCACAAATTCCTTACCACTAACCTCAATCTTTTTCCCCAAGTTGAAATCCACCTACGCACTCTTCCCCACAAACGTTACATCTAATACTCTTTCGTAATTACAACACCCAACAACCCTTCGTCTCTCCCCTATACTCTACGAGTTCTTCCAACACAACCAAACATAACCCATCACAACATATAATTCCACATCAATTGCAGAAATAGAACATATACAATAACCTCGATATGAAGAACAATAATGTATTTCACAATTCTCAATTTTAACAATTATGTTAAGTAGTTGGTCGAACTCAAACCCAAACTGTTATGTTGTCGAAACGTGGCAATTCGATTTCATATTTATGTCGAAACGTGACAATTCGATCCAATATTATACTCGGCACGTGTCAATTCGATCCAAATTATGCCAGAACGTGGCAATCCAATTCAAATTATGTCGAAACTTTGCAACCGATCCAAGTTAGTTATGTCGGAACATGGCAATCGATCCCAAACACACACCAAAATCAATATTACAAGTATACCATCAAGATCATACATTAACATCATGAATTCATGGCAAGTATCGTTCATCTATCTCATTTACAACAAGTGTGATCAATATTATAATATTCATACATATACAAGTATCATAATGAAGCAATAATATGCATTTATCACACAAACATAGAATCACAACCATCACCTACGCTGGTTACGTTCTCGTTGCATACCTCATGCAAAACCCTAATTCCACCATACTCAGCCCTAATTCATCGGATGAGGCTTCTTTTTAAGGTTTAAAATCATAAATCGTTCGGTGCACAAAGGTCTACGCATAATCCTAAACTTGATTTACATATATTATGCAGTGAACATAAATTTAAACTACTCAATTCATAAAACCTAGCCTACCTGGGCGCCAAGCAGTTGCTGGGAGTTATTGGCTTCAACTCCTATTTTTCGGGCTTCGTCACGGTGAATTTGGCTAAGAATCCGTAAGATCTCGCCATTCCCAAGCTAGAAATCTCCTTCTCCTTCATTCCCAAGCTCAGAGCAATCTTTTGAAGGTTTCTAGAGTGTTTTACGACTTATTTAGGTATTCTAGAAAGATGGAGAAAATAGGATTTCTCATAATTTCCGTGTTGTCTCGCCTATCCCACTCTGGTGCTGCCGCCCCAGCGGCCCCTTGTCCGTTGTGGCGAGATAATAGCCCGAATTTCCCAAAGTTTTTGTTTTCCCAGATAACGATGATTCGAGTCGTTACACAAGTTTTATAAGTGATTTATTATATTTGATTATGTGTTCATCCTTCAATACACCTTATTTTCGTTGACGTTTGGTTACAAATTTCCAGATTTTTTTGGCAAGTCATTTTGGGTGAAGTAATCATCATGCGTTTGGTTTCAAATTTTGATAGAAATACCTTCTTATACGCCAAACGGGACATGTTGACCTGACGTGTGTTTATTCCCTCTTGTAATATAGTTGAAATATAAAATATGTCAAATTGTAAATTGATACTACTCAAGAATATGTCTACGTTCATACATGAATTTAATACAATTTAAAATATAAAAATCATCTTCAATTCCAACTTGTACATAAATAGGCCCCTTGTATAAATAAAAAATAATAAATATTATTCCCTTCATTGCATTTTATGAGACACTGTTTAAATTTCAAGATTTAAACAAATATAATTTTTATCGTAAATTTTTTCGTAGATCTTTTAAACATTTTGAATTATCAATTATTTACTTATAGTACTTTTTACGTAGTTTGCACATATATAAAATTCATTTTTAAAAAATTGAAAATTTCGCGCGCAAATTTCTGATCAAACTTAAACAGTTTGACTTTTGAAAAATGAAAAGTATCATATAAATCGAGACATAGGAAATAATGATTTACGAACTAACAACTTGTAACGTTCTCAACTAGATTATAATTTAAATAAAAAGTATAGTATTTAATATTGAACCTTTCAACATTATTCTCTTATAAATCCCATTTGATCCATGAGAGATAATTTAGCTAAGGAAAAGGGGAAAAAATGACTAATTTCTTCATAGATATAAAGAAGATTGAAGATTTGTTTGTATACATTGTTTCTTGTGGAAAGTCTTCTAAAGGTAACATCACTTAGAGATAACACACTTTTATTTGTTTAATTATTACGTTTTTTAACATAATTTTTTTTGAAATAATAATATGATTGTGATGTACCAAAAAAAGTGTAGAAGGAGAAGAGAATGATGGAGGAAGAGTAAATGTTTCAAGACCCCCAGGCCAAAGACCAGCTCCTAGGCCTCAGACTGGTCGATAATAATTAATGTTGTGATTATTATTTCAAAAAACTTTGTTGTTTTCTGATCGAAAATAATTAATGTTATGATACTTTTTAAGATTGTAATTCTTAATCTGTTTTAAAAAGAACAATTTAATTGTGCAACATTTATTTGTACAATTACACCCATATATATGTAATATATACCTTTTATCAATTTGTAGTCTATGTGTGACTTGTTTATACACATATACAATTACATACAAGGTCTGTTTTAATGAAAGGTAATTATTCAACCTTAATTTTAATGCTTGATATCTTCTTTAAGGTAGTGAGAGTTAAGTATTATCTTAGCGTGAATCGAAATTCGAAATCATAAGTTGTATAAACATCATGCATGTAATGAGATTATGGCTTAATCATCACCCGTCTCGGGGCATGGAGAAAATTTTGTTGGAAGCGTCATCCTCCGAATGAGCTCTACAAAGCGTGATCAGAATTTAGTAGAGCTATAATATGAATTCTGGACATCGAATGAAAAACCAAAAAACAAATAATTATAATTCATAAATCATACTGTGGAATTTTAGCTCAAATTATAATGAGTCCCAAATATAATTCATAAAACATTATGTAAAGTCTTGACTTAAATCATATAGGTTTTTCTTTTATAAGCAAGTTCCTTGAAAGAAATCATAAGAAATCCTCTTTGAAGGAAACATCATAGAGCTGTTAATATGGGCTAGTACATTCCATTCGGGCTAACCCATAATTTTGTCATTTAATGGGTCAGGTCGGGTTAGTTATTTTTGTGTGGGCCACAAAATGGCCGGTCAAATTGTTTTGAGTTTGAACATTCTTTAATGTTTAATTTTAATATTATATTATATTTTAGAAAAATGAGAGAAATCTCACATTTAAGTTCACTTATTATCACTATCCCCTATTAGTTTTACAAATTCTCAAAATTTCTCATTTTCACACATCAAATTAATGTATTCGCACATCAAATTAATGTATCTCGTGCATCAAATTGATGTATCTCGCGCATCAGAGAATCTTGTATAAAATGTACATCAGATTAGTGTATCATGTATAAAATGTAACGTATCTTGCTTAACGATTAATATATCTCGTGCATCAGATTAATGTATCAACGCTTATATTATTATATCAGTTTGAAGGATTTCTGTAATTATAAACTTATAAGGGACAAATGGTAATTTTGCTTTAAAAGTATGTGATTTTTGTCCTTTGCCCTTATATTTTTTAGTTATTTTTATTGGCCCACGGACCGGCCTACCTATATTTCTCTAGCACCACAAATAAACAGACTTATTCAGATTGGGCCGAATTTTTTTTTTCTTGAATTGACTCTAAAAATCTTAACTCAGCCCTATTAAATATCATATTAGACTAGGTCAGCCCAATGGGCCTAGCCTATATTGACGTCTCTAAAAAATCATAAATATTTTATAAGTAATGCATACTTTTCATCCATAAACATATAGCCCATGATAATCAAATGATTGTTAATACAAACGAATAACTCATAGGAGTTGATGAGTTCAAATTAAATATACATCAACGAGCATAATTGAATTCATAGTCTAGTGGTACAAAATCAAATAGATAATTGAATCAAATCGGAAAAAAATTGACTAGTGATTTTAATTTGACTTGGTTTGATATTTTTTTTTAAAAAATCTGATTGTATTTGGGCGGTTTGATTTTACTAAAAAAAACTCAATCTGACATTATATATATAATTTTAAATTTTTATTTTATACATAAAAGTATTTTATCTAATATAATTTTTAAATATTTCTTATATTTTTTCTTAGTTTTATCATTTAATATATTATTTCAAGTTTGAAACTTAGAAATCTAAATGGTTCAATACAAATTATAATCCATAGATGTTGATAATTATAATAAAGTTTAAATCAAAATCAAATTAATAATAATGCAAAAAAAAAAATCAATTCAACACTAAGAATGACAATAATATTGAATTTTGTTCTTTAGTTTTACCTTAGTAAATTAGACAATTAAAATACATAATCTAATTTTAATTTCCTTAATATTTAGTCATGTAACTAATACTTATTAAACTTACTTTAGCACCATTTAATACTTTTAAATTATGATCGTTTCCATTATAACTTGTTAATTTGCAATATATTTTTTTACGCGATTTCATTTTTTTTTTTGGTTGGATTAGTGTCATTAATCATATCATATTTTATGTTATTTTCTTAAGGAACACCTTAGATAGTTATATTTTGATAGGACTAAAGAAATATTTGAAGTACAAGAAAATTATATGTTTATATGAATATTTGTAACGACTTGTTTAGTCGTTTTGAGCAGCAGATTTTATTTCTGGAAAAACTGTGTGAGCCGACGGAACCCACGACGGACCGTCATGGACACGACGGGCCGTCGAGGGTGTCTCGTTCCAAAAGAATTGGACTTCTGAAATTTGGGTACTGAAATCGACTCTCTGAACTTGGCGACGGACCTGCATGACGGACCGTCGTAGGCACGACGGGCCGTCACAGACTCCTTAAACAAATTGAGTC
>NC_028640.1:4410880-4415223 GCF_001406875.1 Solanum pennellii
TTTTAGCTTCTTAGAATACTCTTAGTTTAGTAATTTGATCATAGATGTTCTTGTGGTGATGACTTCCAGATTTTGGGGAAATAATAGATGTTGAATTTTAGAAGTTATTGAATTGTCTTTTATTAATGAGTTTAAGTCTTCCGCATTGCTTTATGTTGATATTAAATTGAAATGTTAAGGTTTAGATTGGTTGGTTCGCTCACATAGGAGGGTAAATGTGGGTGCCAGTCGCGGCTCGATTTTGGGTCGTGACAATATTTAACCAAAAAAATCCTAAAATCCAAAAAAAAAACCGAGGTTGAAAACCCCCAATTTTATTGGTTTAGTTTGATTTATAAATTTAAAAATTCAATACAAATGATCTGATTTGATATTTTAAAAAAAACGAATCAACTCAACCATATACACCCCTAAAGTGTAATCCTCACTCACTCACGAATAATTTAATTAAAAAAAAACATGATTTTTTTCTTACATAACTTCTTAGTTCGAGGGGGAAATTTTATTGACATAGAAAATGAATTGCGGGGAGAGGAATATAGATGCTCACACATATAGAATTAGGGAAAAAACTTACCCGCACGTATTTTAAATCACTGCAATTAATTGAAATCCTAGCATTAAAAAAAATTGAAAAATAGGACAAACAAATTCAAACGAGAAAGTAATATTTTTAGGTACTAAAAACACAAAAATAAAAAACAATTTTTTTGTAAAAAAATTATTTTATTTTTTTTAAAAAATATTTTATAGGACAAACAAATTAAAACGAAAAAGTAATATTTTTAGGTATTAAACACACCAAAAAAAAAACTTTTTTCTAAAAAGTATTTTATTTTATATATAAAAAAAAGGACATTTTCCTTGGTATCAACTCTACCCAAAACACGTTGACATCTAAGATAGTTAAAAAGACCTACAATCCAACATAAATTAGTCAAAGTTGTATCAAATTGTTTGTGGAAAACTTCTACGTTCACACATGAATATGGTACGATTAAAAACCTAAACATTACCCTCATTTCAAACTTGTACATAGGATATATAGAAAGACTCGTGTGAATGCTAATTATATAATGATTTACTAACTAATCCACTTGTATATTTCTCCAACTATATATTATATTTTAAAGGAAAAAGTATGTATTGAACCTTTCAACGTTTATGATCGAATTAAGGGAGATAATAGCTAAGGGAAAAAGCAAGATGATCATTTTATGAATTGTCGGTAAATATGTATTTTAGCGGCAATTGTCACTCTTTGTATATGTCTCTAAAGTCTTTAGCGACATTGGTTTTAATGGCACTTAACTAATGTCGGTAAAGACTTTAACACTCTTTATTAGTGTCAATATTTAATGCCGCTTAAAGTTGTTTTTGTTGTAGTGTAATGGTAAGAGTAATTAAAAGAGAAAAGACATAAAGTCATCAATGAAGTTGTTTCAAATTTTTTGAAAAGACACATTAACTTTGTGGGTGTGATAATTTTCCCATTGAACAATTTAAGAGTGTTATAAATATTCCAATTTTCACCCAACCCCTGTTGCAAGAAAAGAGGTGCAATCATGCACCAATAATTGTTTGACACATATTAAGTTCTTTTAATCTTTAATTTTTAGTTTCATTTCATTATTTCTATTTTTATTAACTTTATTTTCATTTTTCCCTTTTTCTTCTTAAATCTTCCTTACTCAAATCCTTTGTTCTTTGTTGTAAATCCTCCAAAAGTAATAGTCATAGTCACCTTCAATGTAGCCTCCATGATGCTTCCATGTTACAACACTATTTCCGTCACCAAAACATCACTAAATAAAATCAATTCAACTCTCAAGTTACTACAGCAAGGTAATGAGACCAAAAAAAGATGGAATTTCTTAGTATTCTCTAATCAATGAATTTCTAAAAAAAAAAGAAGAAAAAGAAACAAAGGAAAACAAGAGACAAGAAAAAAAAGTGATAAAAATGGATAAAGTAAATGGTTCTACTAAATTGAAGAAGATGAAGAAAACGTAATTGAATTTTTGAATTTGGGTGAAGAAGATAATGGGGAAGATGATGTAAATTAATTAAATAATTAATAAAGAAATATAATGACACGTGGCACTTTATAGCTGGTTATGAAAGTGAAAAGATTGGGTCACACGCCCCATTTGCGTAGTAACAACCCAGACGAGAAAATTGGTCAAAATGGCCCATTTACAAAGATATTAAATAGTTTCATGGGGTGATAGGACACTTCCAAAGTTAAGGTGTCTTTATGCAAATACAAGACAATTTTAGGGGTGACTTTATGTCTTTTCTCCAATTAAAAACTATCATATATCTACATATACTCATTTCATCATATCATTGTCGTTGATATCAATTGTTGGGCTAAAATAGCGTAACATTTGTTATATTGTTTATATATATATATATATATATATATATATATATATAGTGGTGGACCCAGGACTTTCATTCAAAGGGTTCGAAAAATAAAAGCATAAACGTGTAAATAAGTTTTTCAAATGAGACCCTTGAATTTTTTTGGGTCTAAAACCACACTTTTAGCACTTAGATTCGAACTAGGGGCGTCCAACTTAATATTCTGGGGTCTTGCCACTGAACCATTTATTTCTATTTGTTATTGAGGGGTTAAAATATATGCATCTACAAGAATACAAAATTTTTATCTTATATATATCGTGTATCTTTTTACCGAGCAAGTTCGAATGAACTCCCTGAACCAAGTGGGTCCGCCCCGTTAATATATATGTTCAAGTTAACTTGCAAAATCTTCTGCAACATCAAAAGCTTAAACTATTAGGTACAACACATTCTTATAATGTTTCCATGATTTTCTTGAAGTTAGAAAATGACCCAAGGGGTAGCAAGAAATGTACCACTAGGAGATGACTTGGGACTAATATTAATACATATGCCAAAAAGTCATGTACAAGATCAAGAACATATAGTACTCCCTCCCTACCTCCGTTTCCAAAGAATGACCTGGTTTGACTTGGTACGGAGTTTAAGAATACAAAGAAATTTTTTGAATTTTGTGGTCCTAAATTAAAGTTAGGTCAAATATACAAAATTGGTTTTTGATCTTGTAACCTTAAACATGCCACGTGAAAAAATTAAAATTAAAATGTTATAAAAAAAAAAGAGATCATTTTTTTGAAATAAACTAAAAAAGAAAAAAAATCATTCTTTTTTAAACGAAATGAGTAATAAATGAAGAAGGAAATAATACACTAAACCAAGAACAACCAACAAATATACCACCAAGTGATGATATTGGACAAGAAGAAGAAAAAGAAAATGATGATGATTTTGAACTTCGAAATAGAGCAAGAGCAAAAGTTTGAAAACCTCCAAGCAAAAGACCAGCTCCATCTCCACAGACTGGTTGAAAATAATTAATATTGTTGTGACTATATATTATTTCAAGAAATTCAAAATTTTTTCTTCGTTCTTAATTTGTTTATTCTGTCTTAAAAAGAATGCAATATAAAATAATTTTTTAATGATTCATAGGTAATAACAACATAGTCAATATAATCTCATTACAACAAAAATAACTTTTAGCTGCATTAAATACTAACACTAATAAAGAGTGTTAAAGTCTTTACCCGCATTAGTTAAGTGTCATTAGCATCAATGTCGCTAAAGGTCTTAGGACATATATAAAAAGTGACAATTACCGTTAAAAACATATATTTAGCGGTAATTAAGAATTAAATTTTATTAATAAACATTTTTATGATAGTATCTCACAAAGTCAGAGCTAAAAAAATACCTTTTATATATAAGTCTAAATTATTTTTGATAGGCAAAAATGGAGCTAGATGAGGAGTTCAGTCAAAGTCAGTCAATTGTCTTACTCAAAAGAAATTTACTTATTTGATGAATATTTTAGTAGCAACACGCTGTCACGTTTCATATATTATTTGAATATTCATTGATTTGTAAATATTTTTAATTTATATCTTAGAATATATATTTATTAACTAAATATTTATTCTATTTATATGTCATTATCCTAGGGGTTACAAATGGTTAGATTGGATCGGATTTGGATGGTTTGAATATGGATTGAAAAAAAATAATTTGAATTACAATTTATTTAAATATAATATGGGAAATATGAATTTAGTCAAATATGGTTTGGGAAAAATAGTTCTAACCTATTTTAAAAAAAATTATTTTTTAAAAAAGAAATTTACCCTCCCTTACAGGACCCCCACCCCCTGGACGCTCCCGACCTTTCACCAACCTACTCTTAAAAACTTTTTGTTTTCGAAAAACAAAAAAAAATAATTTTTCAAAAAGAAAAAAATTTACCCCCTCACCGGGGC
>NC_028640.1:4415488-4568805 GCF_001406875.1 Solanum pennellii
TCTGATTTTCTTTAAAAAAATAAAAAATTACCCTCCCCCCTCTCCCCTCCACCCCCCACCTTCCACCAATCGACTCCTAAATTTTTTTGTTTTCTAAAAATAAAAAAAATGTTTCATTTGTCATTAATATGGACTGAATATGGATTCTCAAGTTAACCCATTTTGTCCATATTTGTATGAACTTAAATAGGTTGAAGACCATATTAATCCATTTAAGAAAATGAAAGAAAATATGAGTAATCCATTTAATTTAATATGGACAAAATAGTTTCATTTCACTTATATGGGCTAAAATTGTCGCCCCTACATTACCCAATAATTGATATTTTTATAATCTTGAACTTCTAAAATAATAATTATTTTGAAAAATTAAGATAAAAAATTTAAACAGGAGAGGAAGTAGTTGAAGTACAACTAATAAATTGACAACAATTATTCTCCTATATATTAAACTCATTTGGTCCTATTGAGAAAATTCACAACACACAGAAAAATAAAGTCAGCCAAGCTAAGTTTAGTGCAGAGAAATGAAGAGCAAGATTAGAGTTCTATTTGAATCATTTATATCATGTGGAAAACCTTCTAAAGGTATGTCGTAACATATTGAAGGTTATAATCTTTTAATTTCAACAACTTAAATTTTATTTTATTTTACTAAAAATTTTAACGAAAAAAGTTTTCTCTGAATCGAACTTCTTTTTAGTTAGAGAAACATTTATATTGCTTATATTGAAGAGGGGAAAAGTTTATCCAAATTGGATTTGGCTCCCCTCCGATATTAGATCTCTTCATTTCTCCAAATATACTCTTATAATTTTGACATATGTCCATTATTAGAAATAAAAGTTTTCTTCGCCATAAATTAGTGAAAATTTACGTTATAAAATATAATTTTTAATTTTCATTCATTTTTCCATCGAATCAACTCAATAGAAGCCATATTCGTTTAAATTTACCTCTGAAATATTTAATTTGTCATGTGTTTACCATTTAGTCCATGAATTCCTGATACGATCCTCTTTCTAATGGTTATCTACCATAGCTCAAACAATTACTACGATAAAGTTTAATGACGAAGTCAAAAATTTTATTGTAAGTGTCAAATAAAAAATAATAATAAAAAAATCAATATGTAGCACATGTATATATATAAAATTAAAATTTTAACCTAACTCAATAACATAATTTCTGACTAATAGATGTGAAATGACATTCCTTAGTATGACTATACACTGAATTTGAGCAGCGTACACAAATAAAAGGATCCAAGATTACCTATAAATTAATATTTTTTTATTAGCAATAATTTGAAGCACATGATCCTGAACAATTATTATGAATTTAATTGTCTTAAATGTTAGGTGGGGGGGGGTATATTTTTTTTTTGGTCTTAAATGATAGGTAGGGTATATTTTACTCTTTTGTTCTTTTCTAAAAATAAATAATCATGAAATGACTTCTCAACTATATTTATATTATAGCTATTTCTAACTTATTTAAGACTAAGGAAGAAAGTGTAGTTAGGAGCGGAGTTATCTTGAACGAAGAGTGATTCAATATACATTTTTTTATATGTGATGTTTAGAAGTTAAATCTTAGCTATTATAATTATCTGACTCCGTCTATCGTAGTGCACTTTTGTACTATTGTGAAACTCATTTTGATATATTCTCTTCAAATTTGTGTAAACTAGGACATGACAAAGACCAAGAACCAGTCCCTCTTGATGAATCCACAATAAATGCACAAGGACAAAGACAAGAACAACATGAAGATGATGCACAAAGCCAAGGAGTACTAGTGAAAGATGAACAAAAAAATGCACAATTAGGGCAAATTGTGAAAAATGAAGTGGAAAATGCAAAAGTAGAACAAGTAGAACGGGTGTTTGTAATGGAATCTAGAGTAAAAATAACAACATATAGAAACATAGGAACAACTTCACAACAAGCAAAACGTTCACGCCAACGATCACCTCCTGAATTCAAGACCGGCAGCAGAGATCTTATGTGAAAAATTCGATTTCCTCTGGTTTATTATTACGTATTATTTCATAATGTATTGAATTATTATGGTATATTGTATTGCTTTGATATGAATATATAATAATTTGATATATTCTATTGTTTCTCGACGTGGATAAACATACAGAACTAGTAACAGTAAAATTTTCTATTTATTGCTGCAAAAATCTTTAGTGACAGTTGAGTTAATGTCATTGTATCTAGAGTTGCTAAAGTTTATAGCGGCACTGATAGAGTGTTGTTTATGAATATCCATATTTATTATTATTGTTTGGCTGGGAACAACTTATCTCGGGATTATCATCTTGAAATAAATCATCCCAGGGTAAGTTATTATTCCACTATGTATGTGAGATAATTTATCTTGGTGCTAAAATATAAATAGTGGGATAAATAATTTAAAAATTACCTTATACTTCCAATCAAACACAAGATAAAATAATCATATATTTAATTACGAAATTATTATACTTTATACCTTACACAAATCGACTTCTTATTTGTCTCTATTGAATCCTTTATTTATTGTAGTAAAGGACAAATATTACTAACAATAATAAATAGATTAAAAATGAAGGGGAAAATATAAGATAATGGTCCAATCCTTTCAAATCAATGGTTATATAAAATATGACTTTTATCAATATTACATATGATAAATTAAAATAAATATTATATTTAAACGACGAGTACCACCAAATATATAAAAATTAACCACCCAAACAACCTGTCATTAGTGTTTCATGTTTGCTTGGTCAAGTATTTGTCCTGGTCATTCTTTCATCATAGTTGGGGTAGATATTAGGTGAGTATATATATTATATACTCTTAAAAGAAATAAAATGTAAAGAACACGTGAAAGAAATAATGACCACTAACATGATAAATAATTTAATCAAATATTATTATTTAACATATAAAGTGTTCAATACTTGAATATACTTGGAGAAAATTTCCTAAAAATTTAAACTACGGACAAGGGCCTAAAATACCTTTAAAGTATTGAAAATGGTACAAAATTACTCTTCATCCCCCTATTGGCTCCAAAATGCCCTTTTCATCCACCTATTGGCTCCAAATACCCTTGTCATCCACCTTTGTGTTCAAAATTGACCACTTTTAATTGTTTTAAAATTAAACTCTTTAAATATTTTTTAAAATACTTGGCGTTCAATTATTGATTATAATTATAATTTATTAATATAATTTATAAACGAAACCACTACACACTCATTACTAACTAAACCTCACCCAATTAATAATCCAATTATAATATCAAAATCGTCATAAACACTACTAAAACACGATGAAATTATAGATTTCTGAAAATGACGTTCAAAATTATTCGAGTCCGAATCGGAGCCCCAATTAAATTTAGGTTGAGCCGCTTATTTAGGAGGACACTTTCTTTCAAAATAGAATTAGAAATTTATGATTAAAGGTAAAGAAGTAATACATCCCGAATTGATTCATGCACTTTTTTTTAAAGATAATTTAATAAATATTTATGATTTGTTTTAAAACTTTAATATATTATTTTGAAAAAAAGTTACCTATGAAGTAACATCACATAATTGAGACGTAAGTTTAATTAAGATAAACATAGTCAGACTTTTAAGTTTATTGGTGATTTTTATTTAGCCACTTGAATGTATGATAATTTACTTCTATAATTTTTAAAAACAATCAATTGGCAGTAGCTTGCATTAATAATGTAACGGGTTCATTAATTTAGAGGGATTTAATTATTAATGGGGTGGGTAGTGGATTGATTTATAAATTATACTAATAAGTTAAATTATAACATATAGTTGAGCACCACGTATTTTAAAAAATATTTAAATAGTTTAAATATAAAACCGTTAAATAAGTGGTCAATTTTGAACCAAAAGGTGGATGACAAGGGCATTTTGGACCCAATAGGTGGGTGGGAAGGGTATTTTGGACCCAATAGGTGGGTGGAGGGTAATTTTGTACCATTTCCAATACTTTGAGGGTATTTTAGGCCCTTTTCCGTTTAAACTAAATGGGGATTGAAGAGGTGGAAGGGAAATTAGACGTGACAAAGGACAGAGTGTTTAACAATTTTTTATTAAATAAAAGATTATCAATAAAAATAAGTACAAATAGCAAGAGGGATAAATCTCACCTCATCAATTCTAATAAAATAATAAATCTTTACTAATTAATAATAATAAAGAAAATAAAATTTAGAGAAAATCAAAATATAATATGATTATCACATAACTTATAATATATATACTCTATAATGATAGAATAATATAAAAATATAAACGTCAAGAAGAAAATTGAGTTATAAACTTCAAAACTTCCTTTAAATTGAGTCTCTCCTAATGATTCAAAGGGAAAATTAGATTGGGTGTGAATTAATATGACAGGTAACGTTCACTTCACATTGTGATATCACTAAGACTGAGTATAAAGTAGAGAAAAAGAATTGGTGGAATTCCATTTCCAGTCAATATTCCAACGTACTTATTTGAATATTTTAGTACCAACACGTTGTCACATAGTTTCCTAGGATTCTTGATTAATATTACTAATTTACAAATCACATTGTTCTTATGCTCTATTAAAATATGATAAATAAAAAATGCTAATAAATGACAACAGTTATTCTCTTGTATATACACATAAATAATTAAGCCTCGTTTTTTTAAAAAAAAAATAAATCATCATCTCGAATTGTGATTCCTTTTGGTGTGGGGGTTAGACTTGACCCCTACCATGTCGATTAATTCAAAAAGTTACATATATTAAAGGGGGCATGGACCATATCCCTAAGCTAACATATTACATCATAAAAAGCTTCACAAAAAAGAGAGGAGTAGTAGCCTATACAATCTCCTTCTCTATGTAAAAGCAAATAGCTTCTTCTAAACAAATAGTTCTCCACATGATATGAAGGATTCAAATAGAACTCCAAATACACACAAAAATAAAGTTGAGGGCATAGAAATGAAGAGTAAAATTAGAGTTCCGTTTGAATCCTTCATATCATGTGTAAAACCTTCTAAAGGTATTTGGAATATATATATATATATATATATATATATATTGATGATTATAATCTTTTCTAGAAATTAATTGAGTAGGTAGGATGTTCCTTTTTCCATCAATTTGTCCATTTTTCCTTTTAAAAAAATTAAACAAGCACTCAATTGTCTTATTTGAAAAATAAAGAAATAAATTAAACAAGTAGTCAACGTACTAACTATCTTATTTGAAAAATAGATGTAATCATGTGATTATCAACTACTTGCTTTTACATGTCAAAATTATAAATAATTCCTCACGTGGATCTCAAGGTCTATTATATATATATAAGTAATTATTGAATCTTTCAACAATTAATCTCCTATAAACTAAAACTCATTTAATCAAGTGGGAAACAATACCTAGAAAACAAAAATGGCTAATTTCATTGTAGATACAAAGAACAAGATACAAGATCTTTTTGTGTACCTTGTTTCATGTGGAAAATCATCTAAAAGTAAGATTTTATTCTGAAATTTCATTTCGAAATTGTGTTAATGTGGAAGTGATTTTGGTAGCAACAAAATGTAGGGTTAGCAAAATTAGCTCATGTACATTTGACATCTCTAACTAGATATATATATATATCTTCAATTTTGTCGGTAAAAATTCATAGAATCGACCTTTTAAATTCATATAATCGACCTTTTAAATTCATATAATCGACTCAAAATTGAAAATTGTTTGAGTGACAATGTGGGAAAGGCAATTTTTTTTTGTTTTTTGTATTTGACTCTAAATGTATGAATTTTAAAATCATCGGACCAAAATTTGAATAAAGCTCCAAAATCACGAATTTTTAAAATGTTAGGCCAAAATTGGGTGTCAACAGTTATAATTTAACTTGATAATATTATTTATAAACAAATCCACTACCCACCTATTACTAATTAAACCCCACCAATTAATAAACTCGCCCCATTATTAATACAACAACAAGAAAGCTATTGCTAATGAGTGTTTCTAAAAATTTGAGGCGAAAATGTCTATAGAAGTACATTATCATTTATACATTCAAGTCCTCATTCAAAATATATTATAATTGAAGTGTCTAAATAAAAATTACCGATAAACTTAAAAATTTGACTATGTTTATCTTAGTTATTCCTTCGTCTCAATCATGTGATGTTACTTAATAGATAATTTTTTTAGGGAAAAGGGACAGATTTACCCCTGAACTTTAATAAATGGTACGTATATGCCCTCCGTTATACTTTGCGTCCACATAAGCCCCTGCCGTCCAATTATAGATACCCCTCTCACTAACGGACCCCTAATTTTTTTTACACGTGTCTTAATCCTATTGAACTACCTGTTTAACCTTTTTAACCCATGACCCAATTTCCTCTAAAAGAAATCCTAATTAAAACACCAAATTAACGAGAAATACACCTAAAACATATAAAGTTGCTTGCCTAAAAAACTTTGAAATAGAAACAATTTCCCAAACTCAAAATCAAGATAAACAGTATATGTGTCTGTGTGAAAGAAATATAAACCCTTTTCGGCCTATGTGGCACTAGATTGTGGGTCCAATGCTGATTGACTTTTTTTTTCAAGCTAGTGCCACGTAGATCGAAAAGGGGTAGAAAATTACTTATAAAATAAGTTCAGGGGGTAATAGGACATTAGTATAGTATAAGTGTGTCTGAAATTTCGAGCATAGATTGAGGAGGTACTTATGCATTTTCCCTAGAATTAAGATATACTCGTACGTTAAGGTTTAAGAGCTGAGTATTAATTAGAGTTTTTATAATATATTATATCTATGCTCAAACAAGAACTATATTTTGATTTGCACATGAATAATCTATTGTTACATTGGTTTAGAGTTTGGAAATTCAATATCTTCTCGATCACTTTCTTAATTGTTACATTGGTTTAGAGTATTATAACTTAATATTCATCAATTAATATTGGTAAGTCACAGAGCGTTGCTCTTTATAGTAATGCTTGGAGAGGGGGTCTTACTTACTAGTCATTACGTCATTGAATAGTAGTAGATGGCTTTTAAGCTACCAAAAATAATTTTTACTTTATTTGCTTCTTTTCTCGAATACAAAAAATGAAGAAAATGTCCAAAACATAAAAGAGTTGGATTTTGTCAACCTAAACATATAAGAGTTGAATCACATGTATCTGCAACCTGCCCTACTTCATATTAGTTGTTTAAAAAATTCACTTCAATCTGCCTTTCGTTCCTTCCGACTCGCACAACCTTAAACTCAACCCGGTCCCGCATAGCCTTAAACCCACCTCACTCCGCCCCGCATCCTCCCTTCCCCATTGCCATCCCTATTTGTTGCTTCAAAAATGTTGCCTACGAATTCAGCGGCGGAGCTAATATTTGGGGTTACATCCATACCTCTTTCAGTGAAAAATTATATTATTTATACATGATTAATTTTATTTTTATGTATATATAATAATTGTTGAACTTACTTCGGCTAGTTCATACTTTTATTTTTCATATTTTAAACGGCTTAGTGAAAATCTCGATTCCACCACCACCCCACAATCCAATTTCCATATTTATCTCTTATCACATCTCCTATTCCATTTATGTATTTGTATAGTTGACAAGCGAGATTGAGAGAAGGAAGAGCGAAGCAAGCGAGAGAGGGAAAAGAGAGGAGAGACGCGAAATTTATATGAATATTTGTCAGATAAATATATATATGTAACTGATATACATATGTATTTGTATATCTAGAGAATGAGAGTGGAAGGAGGAGAGACGCGAGCGGGAGAGGGCAGAGAGTGGAGAGAGAGTAATTGTATATGTATATATGTCATATAATTATATTTGTATATGCATATGTGTATGTATAATTTGCATTTGATCATTTGTATTTGTATGTGCATAAAAGAGGAGAGCGACGACAGAGTAGAAGAGAGGAGAGAGACGACGTAATTAATTACATCTAAAATTAATATGTGAGCCGTAATCAATTCAGACTATAACTATATTAGCTAATTAACTTGTATATATTTACTTATCCGCGTAATTTCCCCTAATTTTAAAGGTCATCAAAAACTCAAAATTAAATTAATTTGGAAAGCACTCTTTAATTTTAAGATGTAAATATCAGTCTACCCACATTTTGATACTTGTTATTTATAATAGTAAAAATTGATGAATGATGGACCTTGCTAAATCCCGAAATATATAAATAATAACAAGTAGTGAAACAACTTGAGGCATGTATCCACACATAAATGTTAAAATGATAGAACATGTAGCCACACAAAGTACTATATTCAATACATCAAGAAGCTCATTGTTATTGATATCTTTCATGTGTGAAAAAAGGAAAAATTGCCACTAGATTTCCAAAAGAAAAGACTATACATGACCTAAGTATATAAATTTTATTTATACATCAAGAAGCAAAATGTAGGAGAAAACAAAAAGACTCCCTAGCTATATATAATAAGGTGGTAAATTTATTATCAAAACTCTAATTATTAGACTAATTGCTATATACATAGCTAGTCAATTATTAATTAATTAATTTCCTAACCCAAATGGCATTAGCCCTAATGAGCAGTTGTTTAAGCTTTCCCCTCACATTAAGGCTCATTATCTCATTTGCACCACCAACTAACTCTTTCCCTATAAATATTGCTGGCACACTTGGATGACACCCTAATTCAATTAATGCCTTCTCCATTTGCTTCCCATTTGGATGTGTATCGAGCTTGTAAATTATAGGGTTTGCACCAAAACTACGTATTAGGGTTTCGATGCTGTGAGAAATGCAACAACTACTCTTGGAGAAAATCACCACCCCACTTGTTGCTCCCAACTTCATCACCATATCCATGTTTAATACAAGTTCAAGAAATGAGTATAGTTTAATTTGGCCAAATGCCAAGATATGTATGTAACTTTTAGTGAAGAGGAAATTTGAAGTTCTGAAGGCCACAAAAAATTGTGGAGTGAATTTGAGACTTGATTTGTAGTTGAGAAAATTGGACCTTCCATGAAGCTATATATAGATGCATTATGTTAGCTAAAAGAGAATGAAAAATGAAAATCGATTGAAGAATAACAAGTTGATGGATATATCTAGATTGTTCTTGATCATTTGTATGATGAAAGGGCATGCATGAAAAATGAATAGAATATGATAATCACCTTTGAAATATTCCCATAACATTGTTCCCTTTTGGATTGTCACTAGATTTTGTTTTTTTTCCTCTCTCTCACTCATTTTTAGTCCTTTTTGTATACACCAATTTTATGTGAGGTAATTTGACTGTAGTTTAAGAAAGAAAAGAAGATTTTTAAAACATGCGGTCCAAAATGAATGATATAAATTATGACCGTAAATCATTTCATTAAGGATAAAATATACATTTTATAGTTAGATTGTTACTTAATATAGAAATGTAACATTCTTTTTTAAAAGGACTAAAAAGGAAAGTAAATCATACAAATTGGGACAAAGGAAATAACAAAAATTGGGACAGGAGATTACAAAGTGGGGAAATCAAACCTTCACCAATAAGATGATAGTTCAGATAATCAGTAACTTCAATAATTATTAACGTTGCATTATGGTCAAGTTTCTATAAGAACAAAATGTATATAATTTGTGAAATCCCTGATGTAAATATATCTGCTAAAGGAAAAAGAAATCTACATGTCCAGCTGGAGTAATCTTTTTCAATAGAATATTACTTTTAATTTGAGAAAAAAATGAAATCTTTTAAGAATATATATCCTCATATAGACGTGTTGTTGAAATCAAGTCCACATTAATTATACGATCTGTACTATAGACAAATTTTGATTAAAATTACCTTTGGTATAGAGTAGATATATCAAAGTACAATTAGTACTGATCCACAAAAATGCTTGATCCCTTACCATTTCGAAAGGCCACATATTATGATAGTACTCTATTTTTCCTAGGTAAAGGTATTGAAATGAAACGATTAGTCGATTAATATAGACATAATATATAAATATGACATTTAATTTGACATCATCTAGTGTCTATTGGATCATGCACAAGTAGACACTTAAACATATATAAAATTGAAAAAACTGACACATGCGTCCTATGTGACATGGTACACGTAGGACGCCACATAAGATGTTGCATAGAACGTGCATTATCATGTAGAACATGTGAATTTACTTTTTCAATTCTATACAAGTTAAAGTGTCTATTTTGTGCATCCAACATTAGAAGACATAGATGTCAGATAAAATCAAATTAAAAATCATGTTTATGGAGCATTACAATGTAATCTTGGAACGTGATTCGAAGATATCTTTTGAGATGATCAAAGCTAACTACAATATCCCTTGACAAATGAAGAATATCATGACTTGTATTCAAAATATTTGAAGTACTATTACTTGCGAGTTACGATATTCACTACATCAAAAATGATCATTAGCGGTAATTAATATTTAATTACCGCTAAATATATATTTTTAGCAGCAATTAACAATTTTTGTATATGTCCCTAAATCTTTTAGGGATATTGGTTCTAATAACACTTAATTAACTAATGCCGGTAATTAATATTTATTGCCGCTAAAAGTTGTTTTTGTTGTAGCGATTGTTACAGGAAAGTCAATCAAATTGCAAATGTCTTGGCAAAATAGGGTATTACAAATGAGAAGTTGGTTATTTTTGCACATGCTCACTTACTATATATTATATGCCTATGATTGCTCATCCGCCTGACTTATATTTATAATATTGAATAATCACAATTACAATCCTATTACAACTACAATACATAGAGATCAACTATAACACAAACTCTAACAATTCATTCTTTATATTGTTATTGTTATTATATTACGTATGACGTTTCAAAGTTGATGTTCCACCTGATGATCTAGAATCAAGATATTCCAACAAAAGTGATATTTTTCACTGTGAAACTATGGGTATTATTTTCTAGGACGTTACGAATAAACTCATAAAATAAAATTTAAGCTTAAACAGAGTAGATCATACGATACTTGTAGTAAATTAAAGGTGAAAAAGATCATTATTCAGAGCAGATGTTGTTTATTTCATGTGATGGACATAGAGCTGTCAATATGGGCTAGCCCACCCCATCCGGGCTAACCCATACAGGCTTTGACATTTTACGGGTCAGGCCGGGCTAGCCCATTTTTGGTGTGGGCCAGAAAATGATCGGCCCAACGCACAAGTACGTGGGCTACAGGCTTGTCGGGCCAGCCCACTTTTTAAAAAATCATATTTTTTTATAATTATTAAATTAAATTATAAATTATAATTTAAAAATTTTATCATAAATATCGACAAAACAAAATTACATTATGTTAGGCCTCATTTGTTTGCACTTAATTTGGTTTGAATCGTAATAATTCGGATTTGCCTTATTAAATGTATTTGTTTTTAAGAACTGGATCTTAATTATTTAGATTCAGTTCATTAAGTTCGTTTGTTTTATTTTCTTATAAGCCTCTTAATGGGTCTGGATATATCTGAATGAATCAAATCTATAAGACACCTTTAACACTATTAAGACTAAAAAATAAGACTCATATCTTAATTCAACTAGATCACAACAACTCATACAAGTTGTTTTCTTATTTAATTAATATTTAATTACATGCTTGTCATTATAATTTCCTTTATTCATATTAATTTACTATACATCTTTTACTTTCATAATTAATCAATATATTTGAATTGATAAGCACTCCCATGATATAATATTTAGCACGGTTTCAAAAAATAAGAAAGTATTAGTTATTTGATCGTTAACAATAATAAATTTTTATAATAAAATAAAATAAAATATTTTCCTAAACTATATATTTACTACTCTATATAAACTATTTTAAATTGCATTACATTAGATTCTCAAAGTATTTTGAGTGCAAAAAATAGTCATATTAATGATGTAACTTGATGTTGAGTTCTTAAAAGATAAATCATATTACCTTGTTACGGCAAAAAATGTTCAAAATATTATTTTATATGGAAAAAAAACTATTTTACTAACAAGGTTTTGATAATATTTTATTGATATAACGTTTAATTTCTATGTGCATTCATATATGAAAACAAACTGTCCCAATAATTTAGTGTTCAGATTCAGAGACAATGTTTTAATACTCAGATGTTTATTCAGATTTACACATCTTAATATTTAAATGCGTATTCAAATTCAGACGTCTTAGTCTTAATGGAAACAAATGAGACCTTAATGTCACTACTTGTTAATCAAATTCACAAATAAAATTATCTTTATAATATTTAGGGAAAATGCACAAGTACCCCCAAGACTATGACCGAAATCCCAAAGACACACCTTACTAAGGTCGTATTACCCCCCTGAACTTTTTTTTTTTTTGTAATTTTGTGTACCTCTTTGACTTACGTGACGTCCAAATATCTCTGACGCGCCTCAATTGCGTGGAGTCACATAGAGTGCCACATAAGACAAAAGGCGTATAAAATTACAAAAAAAAAAAGTTTAAGGGGTAATAGGACCTTAGTTTGTTAAAGTGTGTCTCTGGGATTTTGGTCATTTTCCTTGATACTTATTAATTTCTTTTTCAACTAAAAGTATAAATATCTAAATAGAAATATTAACCTAATTGTTTTGATTTTGGACTCTCTTTATTTTTAAATTTTAATATTATATTATATTTTTTAATTAATTTTTATTGGCCCACGGGCCGGCCCTACCGATATTTCTCAAGCCCCCTAAATGAGCAGGCTTATTAAGGCCGGGCTAAAAAGCCCTTTTCTTAAATGGGCTCCAAAAATCTTAGCCCAGCCCTATTAAATCCCGGATTAGGCCAGGCCGGCCCAACGGGCCTAGCCCATATTGACGGCTCTAGATGGACATTGCTCAATCTTAAAATATATTACATGATAAAAACATAAAGCATATAGCCCTATGTAGAAAAAACAATATTATTGATACTTTAGATTAAAATGCATTATTACATACATAAAAGATGTTCACTTGTTATCAACTTCTTTATTTCTTGCGTACAAAGTAAAATTGCCAAAGTATATTACAATATTTGTACATCAAAAAGCAACTTAAAATGGGAGAAAAAACAAAGTAACGCTCTGAAGAAGCTAAAAGAAACTTTACAAATGGGGTTGGTTTATTGTCAAAATTAAAAATTTTGACCTCGAGAGATCGGTATTTTTTAATTATTTTTTTTTTAAAAAAAAAGATTATTTAGTTGGATAAACTCCTACACTTGCAACCAAGTCATTATTAATTAAATTTCTATACCCAAATGGCATTAGCCCTAATGAGCAATTGTTTAAGCTTTCCCCTCACATTAAGGCTCATTATCTCATTTGCACCACCAACTAACTCTTTCCCTATAAATATTGCTGGTACACTTGGATGACACCCTAGCTCCATCAATGCCTTCTCCATTTGCTTCCCATTTGGATGTGTATCGAGCTCATAAATTATAGGGTTTGCTCCAAAACTACGAATTAGGGTTTCAATGCTGTGAGAAATGCAACAACTACTCTTGGAGAAAATCACCACCCCACTTGTTGCTCCCAACTTCATCACCATATCCATATTTAAACAACTTCAAGAAATAATTGATTAGTAGTTTGGCTCAAATGCCAAGTTATATATGTATATAGCTTTTAGTAAAGACTAAAGAGGAAAGAAGTTGTGAAGTGAATTTGAGGTTTGATTTGTTGTTGAGAAAATTGAACCAAGCATGAAGCTATATATAGAGAACACATCTAATTAGAACAAGTTGGATATATCTAGATTTTTCATGATAAGGGCATGCATGCCTTATCTACATTTAAAATATTCTTAGAACATTAATATTGTTGCATTTCCAGTGTACATATATCATCTAAAGGAAAAAAAAGAAACCTATATTTTATCCAGTTGGAGTGACTTTCTTAAATAGAATCTTATTTTAATTTGAGATTTTCTTCTACTTTAAAAGAATATGTCCTCATTGACATGTTGATATCAAGTCCACATTATACTATCCGTACCACAAAGATAAACTTTGTTAAAATTCCCTTTTGAAGGGAATTTAGTAACATGAATTGCTGATCTATGAAAATTATATTGCTCCCTTAGCACCTCCAAAGGTCACATATATTATTGTACTTCCCCAATTCAATTTATTATAAGCTTATTATTAGAAATAATTAAAAAAATCCGCTATGAATCGATAGAAGATCTGTGCTATAGAACATAATTTTTAATGTCATACTCATTTTCTATCAAACTGGCTCAATGGGAAAATATGGTGAGAAACAAGAATAGTACACAAATTTTCTAATTTTTTACGTGACATGTTTAAGGCCACAAGATTAAATGACAGTTTTTTACATTTGATATAACTTTAATTTAGGACCACAAGATTCAAAAGTCTTCTTTATTGTTTTAAACTCCGCGTCAAGTAGAACTAGTCCATTCTTTGTGAAATGGAGGAAGTATAATTTTCTTTTCAATCATTCTCTATGATTCAATCGAAATATTTGGAAGTATAGTGGCTAAAGGGAAAGAAACATTTTTCTATACGGAACGAAAAAGAAAGTAAGACAAATAAATAGAAATCGATGGAGTTTGTTTTAGTCTAAAAGATATATGTGGCACTTCTTTTTTGATTTGAGGATAAAATAAAATCTTAAAAATATGTCTTGTACTAGAACAAGAAGAAAGAAAGGTATTTCAAAACAATATTCTTTTACTTTGATCATGACTAACTAAGTTGAAAATTTCTTCAGAAATATTCCAAACAGTATATAGATCACATGCATGATCAATTGTCCTCTTATCATCTATTGATTCTTTCTGAAAAAATAAAAAGTGCTACGAAGAAGAAATAGTCCTTTGCTACCTTTGAAAGGCTATTATTTGGCTAACCAAAAATTCTTATACTGTTATTCTACACGATCTAGAATTTAGTTACTTAACTTTTCATTCAGTGCGAAATAGGTTATCTAACGTGTTTGAACAAAGCAGTAATTAAGAACATGTAGACATCAAAATTTTATGTAACTCTACAAGCCGTGTTTAATTTCAGTTGACACTCTACAAGACGAGTTTAATATCAATTAGGTTTTAGGAGGTTACTCTATCCTACACCCTAGTTCATACCTAGATAAAAGGTAATATTCTTTTTGAAAAGGCATATTGAATATCTCATAAACTTCTGGGTATTTGTAAAGATCAAAATCTTGAATATCTCAAAAATCTTGGGTATTCATAAAGATCAAAATCTCAAATATTCATGAACTCTTGGGTATTATAAAGATCAAAATCTTGAATATGTCATAACCTTTTGGATATCTATAAAGATCAAAATCTCAAATATCCCATAAACTCTGGGGATATTCATAAGGAGATCAAAGAAGCCCAAATCATCCCTAATTCGAGAAATACGTTACTAGCAACTCTCAAATTATGGAGAAAGGTTAGAGGTAAGAATCAAGGGAGGAACAGAATTGCACATGCACCGTTTATAAACAAAATATTTTGTTAAAGATGCATGACAAATATTTCCTTAACTATTGCGATACTCATTCAAACATCAACATATGTCAAACCCTTCTTGATAATCAAGTACTTCAAGAAGATATACAAATTCTTTTATGAAGGTCAAGTTCAAATCATCCTTGATTAGAGAAACATGCTACTCACAAGCTTCGAACTAGGACAAAATTTAGAGAGAAGAATAAAGGGAGGAACAAAACTATACTTATATTGTTTTATCGATAATATTCTTGTTTTTTCATATTTTGCTTGTGGTTAATTTATATTATTTTTCATATATTTAACATTTGTTGCAAACAAAATAATAAGTAGATAACATAATATTTTACATGAACAAATATCTCTCTCAAAAGGTGTAAAAATCACGTCCTGTATATCTATCGAATTTAACTCCAAATTCAATAAATCATTGAGCCTAAACAATTTAAGATTAAGAAGTCTGTAATCCAAAAACTAAACTCTAAATCATAAACTTCATTACAAACCTCCCAAGTCTTTGAGTTATCATAAATTTGAAGGTACATAACTCACTGAAATAAGATTACATCACCATTACTTCCCTTTAAGCAAAACTCTCCAGAGAGTTGTTCTTCACTTCAAACTCCACAAACTCAAACTCTCTTGACTTAGAGATTTACTTCAAGTAAGACATTCAAACTCCACAAATTCAAACTCTCTTCAGTTCAACACATGTACAAAATTTCCTATCAATTCAAATCTTTTGAACTTTTGAGTTCTAATTAAAGTGAAACTCGTTCTTTAAATCAAACTCTTTGATTCTTTTGTGTTGTAGTCAAACTTTAACTCTTCAATTTAGCGCATGACTGTTTCATTGAGTTTATCACAAAATTATTATCCGTTCCTTGATTATTGCATGCTTGTCTTTATTCATTAGTGATCTTGCTACGGATTCAGCTTCTTGAGATAGTGTATATATGAACCAAATTGACTTATATGTTTCATGTTACTTTGTTAATTATCAAAACAACATAAAATCCAACATGTACTCTCCTCTCTCAATTTTTTCTCACGAAGTCCGTTAAATTTTAAACGAGAAAAGAGGCATTGTTAAAGGGTATATTTTCTCCTTTTTTCCTAAAAAAAGTTACTTTGAAATTCAGATAACATTTTTAGGGAAAAGAGTTTTAAAATATCTCTCATTGTCTCTAATTATACTATATATAGTGTCAAATATACCCTTGTCGTTACTGAAACATGCAAAAATGTTCCTATTTGATTTGGGGAATTCCATCCAAAATATGGATATTTTCGCACACTCTGATAACTGTAAAGACATATTTGATCCTAGAGTATAACTAAAGACAAAATTATTAATAGGCAATATAAATGGAAATTTTGTTTACCCTTTTTCCATATTCTTATGATTCTCAACAAGGACATATTATATATGGGCATTATTGTTGGTTAACGAGTCAAGTTCTAGCATCACATTTAATTTTATGATATGACTTGTGCAAATTGGAATGCATTCCCTATCATTACTAAAATGAAAAAAATGTCAAATTCTCTTATTGATCTAGTATCTGGGTAGGAATATTGCGATCTAGTGTATAGGGAAGTAGGAGAACATATAAAGTAATTTTGATAATTGATAAAGTGAAGGCACGGTTCACTACTTGGTGTCGTATGTGTACTCTATGAGAGATTGCGGCAAAGAAGAAAAAGTATAGCGGCAAAGAAGAAAAAAATGCAGAACTTGTGAGAAAGAAGGATACAATTATGGAAAGAAATAAAGAAGTAACAATTCAAGTCAAATAAGGAAAGAAATAAAGAAATAGCAATTCAAGTCAAATAAGGAAAGAAATAAAGAAGTAGCAATTCAAGTCAAATAAGAAAAGAAGTAAATATAGACAAGTTCAAGAAGGAAAAGGATTTGTAATTCCTTTCCTTGTAGAAGTTGAAGGCAAATCAAATCTATAAAAGGATCAAGAAGTTGAAGGAAAAAAAGTGTCTTTGCATAAACATAAATCGAGAGAATTTATCAGCAAAGCCAAAACAATAGCCGTTGCATATTCACGAAATATATCATCTTGAGAGCAGTATTTACTGGAGAAAAAACGCAGGCATTCGTCATAGCAACGTAAAGACAAGGTTCACCTTCATCACAGCAACATAAGGACCAGGTTCACATATCTGTTCCACTCAGAACTATTTAATGTTGAAGTCTGATCAATTAAAATCTAGGGTTATTAGTCTTTGTTGATTTGTTCTTGGTTTACTATTGAGTTGTAATAATTCCTAAATTGTGTAACAAGAAGTGGGTTTGACTTTTTGGGAGTTGAGTCTTGAGAGAATTGTAACAAGAAGTGGGTTTGACTTCTTGGGAGAGAGATTGTGAGAATTGTAAACAAGAAGTGAGTTTGACTTCTTGGGTGGTTAGAGCTAAGAAGAGTTGAGAGTCTTTGTAAACAAGAAGCGAGTTTGACTTCTTGTTGAATGGAGAGTTTTCGATTATAGTTAATCGAAAAGGGTAGAAGTTTAGAGTTAGATTCATTGATTAACTGAGTTGTAAATCTTGAATTAATATAAAATTTCGACGTGGTTTTTCCCTTCCTTGAGTTAGAAAGGTTTCCACGATAAATCTTTGTTTTATTGTGTTGTGAAAGAATTACAAGAACCTGGTTCTTGTATCAGGGTAAGGTTTTCTTCATAGTGATTTAATTACCCCATCTCCAAATCAAGTGATATGAAAAAAATTGCAATTTATAATTTTAAATTACAAATGAAATCAATAAAAATTTACTTTAGAGAGGCAGAATATAAGTAATATGCCTTTTTGTTTGGTTAAAGAAAACAAAATGTAGCTAGAAAACGTCTAAAATTAATACAAGTCAAAAAGTGAAGTAAGATCGAAAAGGTAACATAAAATATCATCTTACATATTAGATTCCCACAAATGTACTACAATACAATAAACATAAAAAATATTATTTAAATGTACTAGAGATCATATTTATGATTGATATATATTATCATTGTTATGTACGTCATGTACATACGTAATGGACCTTGCTCAATCTTAAACGAGAAAAAGGAGCAAGTAATTAGTGATAGATTCTTTAAAAATAAAAATGTCAATGTAACAACACATTGTAGTATAAGATATGAGCATATTTATAATCTATTTATTTATTTTTACACCAAGAACCAAATCAAATAGGTAGAACAAAACAACCATCCAAATACACTTGTTAGTTGTTATCTAAATATAATTAATTTCTATACCCAAATGGCATTAGCCCTAATGAGCAATTGTTTAAGCTTGCCCCTCACATTAAGGCTCATTATCTCATTTGCACCACCAACTAACTCTTTCCCTATAAATATTGCTGGAACACTTGGCTGACACCCTAGTTCCATCAATGCCTTCTCCATTTTCTTCCCATTTGGATGTGTATCGAGCTCGTAAATTATAGGGTTTGCTCCAAAATTACGAATTAGGGTTTCGATGCTGTGAGAAATGCAACAACTACTCTTGGTGAAAATCACTACCGAGCTTGATGTTCCCAACTTCATCACCATGTCCATGTTTAAACAACTTCAAGAAATAATTAGTTTGTCAAAAATGCCAAGATATGTATATAGTTTTTAGTGAAGTGAATTTGAGGGTTGATTTGTTGTTGAGAAAATTGAACCTAACATGAAGCTATATATAGAGGCACTATATGTTAGCTAAAAGAGAAAAAAAAAGTGAAGATATATCTAATTAGAACAAGTTGGATATATCTAGATTTTTCATGATAAGGGCATGCATGCCTTATCTACCTTTAAAATATTCTCATAACATTGATATTGTTGTATTTTCAGTGTACATAGTATGCCCTCTTGAAAATAATATATATCATCATCTAAAGGAAAAAAAAGGTTCTGAGAATATTTTTTAATTTGAGATTATATTTTTTGAAATTTTTAAAGAATATATCCACATGCATTGACATGTTGTTGATATATCAAGTCCACATTATACTATCCGTACCACAGAGATAAACTTTGTTAAAATTCCCTTTGGAAGGGAATATAGTACATCAATTGTTGTTCTATGAAAATTGCTCCCTTAGTATCTCCAAAGGTCACATACACTAGTGTACTTTCCAGTTTTCAATTTGTTTATATGATTTTGACTTGACAGATAAATATTTTAATTTTCAACTGCAAATTATTTCTGTTACAAAATATGATTACATTTTTCCACTCATTTTCCACTGAATCAGCTCATATTGAAAAAATGCATAGTGAAAAACAAAAATAATGGGAAATTCCCTAATTTTCTGTTAAAACATAATTATTTTATTTCTTATCGATTCAATCAAAATATCTGTGAGAGTAGCCACTTCATACATTGTTTACTTGGAAATTTCAATGGGAAATAGTGGCTAAAGATATGTAGACTCTATAAAAATGTTCTTTAATTTTATGATCTTAAACATATCTGATAAAAAGTTGAAATTAAATCGAAGGGGTATCATTTTAGCTTCTAAAAAGATATATATGACACATTTTTTTGGGGGATCTGAGGATAAAATAAAATCTTCAAAAGATGTGTGGTACAAGAAAAAGAAAAAAAAAATCGAATTACAATATTCTTTTACTTTGATGATCATGACTAACTCAGATGAAAATAATTTTTCAAAAATATTCCAAAGTACAGTACATACATCACATGATCAACTGTCCTCTTATCATCTATTGATTCTTTCTGAGAAAAAAAAAAAAAAGAGAAGTGCTAAGAAGAAGAAATTGTCCTTTGCTACCTTTGAAAGGCTAGGTTTATGCATATTTGCCCTGCCAAATATTTAGACACTTTCGTGTCTCAATTTATGTAACACTCTTTAGTTATTATTATTGAAATTGGAAGAGGAAAAGAAATGACGGGTATATTTATTCCTTTTCCCTAAAAGAAATTATTAATATTTTTTAAAATTAAAACTTCGTCTCCAAATTGATCTTATATAGCTTAGAGTGCAAAAAGTTACAAATCGAGTTTGACATCTCAAACTATATACAAGATCATTTAGAAGAGGATAGTATATTTGTTAGTACATAACATGAATTCCTGTCCTTTACATCTTTGATCCTAACTTGTTGATGTTTGTTACTCATTGTATTCTACTGTTAGTTAGAAGTATAATTTTATTTTGATTGTTATTTAAATTTGATTATATCCGTTTAAATTCATTGTTAGAAAATAATAATAAAAAATTATTTTGTGTAATGACCGTTTTTATGTGATCGTGTGTCATTATCATAATATTTCCTTCTTATTTTATTTTTATTTATTATTTCATAAATTCTATTTTATCTTTTACGCTACCTTTAATACTATTACCCGGCGGTACGATAATTTTTTTATAGGTTTATCACTCAAATATGAATGTGTGACATTATATAATGAAGCAGTTTGTCTCTAATAATATTATAGTTCAAATATACGTCTGTTGTTACTAAAGTATGCAAAAATGTCTCTATTTTGAATGAGATCTTCCAAATCAAACAAAAAATAAATAAATAACTCACTCCCCTCTTTTAATATGATTTGACACAAGCCACCAAACAAAATAAATCATATCAAATTATAAACACCTCAATCCACATCTAGGAAAAAGTTCAATCTTATTTGATTTGGGTGATTCTATTCAAAAAAGAGTATTTTATTTTATTTTTGCATAATTAATAATGAAAAAGTCATATTTAGTTCTATTATATGTAACTTAGGAAAAATTTAACTAATAAATTAAAATATAAGGATATTTTAAATTATTTTCTCATATTTTTATGATTCTCGAGACAAGGATATCTATAAGATACATGAGAATTATTATTGTTTACAAGTTCGAGTTCTAGCATCCCAAGGAGTTTCGATAGCTTAATTAGTCCGTTAATTATTTTAACTCTCGTCTTATTAGTACAAATTCAATTCTCCACATCATAATCTCCTCCCTCTTTTTTCCTTTTCCACCCCCAATTTTTCAAAAAAAAAAAAAAAGGTTCTAGTATCCTATTTTTATAATATATGGCTTGTGAAAATTGGAACACATTCCCCTGCCATTACTAAAAAGAGAATATGTCAAATCTTTCATATTGTTATAGGCTTATAGTCTTTATGTCACTAAGAACTTTGGTGAGTAGGAATATTTGCCATATGTTCCATGTGATCTAGTGTCCAAATTACTATCGATCTCAAAATACTATTTAAATTAATTAAATCGATTCTGAAGAAAGAGAAATATGGCATATATTGTTAAGTTGTGAAACCCGATTAATATATATAATTGTTTAATATATATTTTAGGTTGTACTATTTATTCTCCATTTATTCTCTGTAACAAAAAATACTCTGATTTATCAATATATATACCCCACCGCCGTGAAAGTTTACTCACGGGGTGTTACCACAAAATATTGATTTCTCTCTTTCTCTCTCTAGACCTCTCATCTCATTCTCTCTAAAGTTCTTGTGTTCTTTATTCATCAAGTGTGTGTGGATTCGATCCTAACATATATGACTCGTAAATATGCTTTTTTTGGTTAAAGCAAAAACAAAATCTAGCTAGAAAAACGTCTGGTTGTTCATTGCACCATTACTTTTTCAAAATAGATTTTTTTTCAACAGTCAGAATTAATAAATCATATCATCACCATATATTAAACTGAAAAAATTGAGAAAAAAAATGAGAATATAATAAGCGACGAACATTAAAAATCATATCATCACCACATATTATTATATTGTATATAAGATACGATTATTTATTTTTTAACATCAACAACACTATCAAATATATTAGGGGGAAAAAACAACTATCCGAAGAAGCTAAAAGACTATACATATAAGTTGTAAATTTATTATAAAAAAAATGACATTAGCCCAATAATTGTTTAAACTTGCCCCTCAGATTAAGGCTCATTATCTCATTAGCACCACCAACTAACTCTTTCCCTATAAATAGTGTTGGAACACTTGGTTGACATCCTAGTTCCATCAATGGCTTCTCCATTTGCTTCCCATTTGGATGTGTATCGAGCTCGTAAATTATAGGGTTTGCTCCAAAACTACGAATTAGGGTTTCAATGCTGTGAGAAATGCAACAACTACTCTTGGTGAAAATCACTACTGAGTTTGTTGTTCTCAACTTCATCACCATATCTATGATTAAACAACTTCAAGAAATAAGTAGTTTGGCTAAAATACCAAAGATATGTAGATTTTAGTGAAGAGAAAAGAAGTGATGAAGTGAATTTGAGGGTTGATTTGTTGTTGAGAAAATTGAACCTATGATTAAGCTAGCTAGATATAGAGGCATTATTTTAGATAAAATAGAAAAAAAAAGGTGAAAATATCTAATTCTAATTAGAACAAGTAATTGTTCTAATTAGATATAAGGGTATAATATCCTTATCTACCTTTAAAATATTCTCAGAACATTAATGTTGCATTTCCACTAGCTAGTATATATGCACTCTTGAAAATAATGTATCTTCTAATTAAGGAATTATTATTTTTAAATATATCAAGTTGGAGTGATCTTCTTTTCAATAGAATCTTACTTTTAATTTAAAAGGAAAATATATATGAAATCTGTGAAGTATATATCTTCATTGACATGTTGAAATGAAGTCCCCATTATACTATCCGTACCACAGAGAGAATGTAGTACATGAATTGATGTTCTATGGAAATTCCTCCCTTATAACTACCTCCAAAGGTCACATACACATTATTGTATTCTGATACTTCCGTTTCAATTTATTCGTGTTATTTTGGCTTGATACAGTCGGTGAATTTATGTAAGTAAAAGATTTGGAAAAGAGTCTGAAAAATACTTCAATTTTGATCGAAATTGCTAGTATGATATCAAACTTTATAAAGGACCTTTTACCTCCTATACTATTTATAAGTAGTGTTTAAATGTATATATATATCCACGTGGACACATTACTTTTTATAATCATTTTGCATTTTGAGGCAGAAAATCTCGAATAAATTATATACTTCCGAGCCACTCAGGGAACAATCTTTTTCAGCTGATATATGCTGACCAGGTAAAAGTGTGTTTGTTGGATGGTCAAAACTTCGCTAAATGAGATTGCAATCTAAATCATAGAGCACAAAAATTTTCATGTCCATCATGGAAGCTGAAGCAATGGCTCGAGATGGATTTATGACATAGATTTTCTGGCTTCCTACTAGCATATTGAGCCTTCCATCACTAGTTAAGAGCAAAAGACAACGTTGCTCGGGACAACAGGACTGTTCTTGTTTGCTTTCCACACTGCTGTCTCTTAGGCATTACCTGAAGGAAGTTTGTTACTTTACTGATACAAGTAGACATAAAATACACATTTAACAAATTTTCTCTATGAACTACTAAGCCCCATACAAATTACATGGTCCTTGAAAACATTAGCTTGTTAACTTTTAGTCATAGGATCAGCTATCATCATAGTGTAGTACTAATATGTTTAAAAACTCACATCTTTCTTCTTAACATAGTCTCTAACTATCAAATAGTATTGTATGTTAATGTGCTTAGTTCGGCTCTCATAACATGCTATAAATTTAACTATCATTCTGAATGTTGTAACAATGGTTTTCTTAACACTTATCTTTGATAACACAACACCTCCAGCAAGAAGAAAATTTACCACATCCTTGCATACACCCATTGTCATTTCCTCCATGAAGAAACCTATCCCCTAGAACAAGAACCAGGTTCTTGTAAGTTGCTTTTAAGTAAAGACACAAACACTTATTAAATTAAAAACCTTCCTCACTCAAGGAAGGAAAAACCTCGTTTTATTAATTCAACTATAAGATTTTGTGATTACAACTCAATAATCAAAAAGCCTTACAACTACTAACTCTCTCGATTGACTACAATCGACTTCTACTCTCAAAAGGTCAAACCCACCTTTTGTTACAACCCTCACAGAAACTCAACCCTACAAGAAGTCAAACCCACTCCTTGTACAATAACTCGTAACTTACAATCAAGAACGAAACAAGAAGATAGTCTTACACGTTTAAAAAACTTTCTCACTCAAGAACTTTTTAAACTTAGCAAACCTATCGATCTTGAAGACTTCTACTCGATGAATAAATCTCACTTTTCTCTCTATGTGAAGTCGTGATCTTCTTCATCTGCGATTGTCCTCTTGTTATAGAGTTTTCTTTTGCCTTGAATCCTTATCAGATAAGGTAAGGAAATTATAGTTAAACAAGGATTACCTTTTATAGTACAATCCTTATTATATACAACTTCCTTCCTTAATAATATATTTAAGGTTTCCTTATTTGTATCAACTTATACCTTCAATATATTATTTTTGGCTTTGACACATAACTCTATTTATTGACTACGTGTCTGCATCATTTTGCTACTTTATTTTGTATCGCTTTGGCTGCTGCTTTGCTGCATTAATTATTTTGCTCTATCATCAAAACATCGATTTCGATTAACTCTATTTTTTAAAGTAGAATTATGGGTTCTATCACTCCACTTATATCTAGTTTTTCAATCTTTTAATGATTAGTTTGCTTTAGGTAGTTTTATTCAATAGCGTCGTGATTTGTCAACAAATTCGCACTTCTAAGTAAAATGAGACAATGTTGAAATCGAAATTGTTGCAGGGTCTTGGCCTCTGCATCTCTAGTGCTAGTAGTATGTAGCTAGTAATTAATTATGACTAGTGTTATGTCATCCCTTCTCTCTCTCTATATATAAAGAGCTACCTTATAGCTAGATATATGTAATTAATTCAGGCTACTTTACACTGAAACCTGCATGTTGTTTGTTCCTTAAGGTGAATCCCGTGTAGCTAAGCACTACTTTCCTTAATGTTTAAGTTTGTTGATATGTTTAGTTGTATAGAATAAAATATTGGTATCATGGAACGAACTAGCTTAATTTGAAGGTTTGCTGGCTTTATTTTCCACAGACTTGAGAGAATTCAGGCGTTTGTTACCATTAGTTATTTTTCGTTTCAACTCGAATATGTTTGAAAAGGTAAATCATGCACTGTTCGGAGGCTGTTTTCATGTCCAAACAATAAGCATCTCTTTGTTTTCTAATGGACCACTTTGGTTTTAATTTTAAGAAGTAAAACTAGTAGGAGTCTTTTGACTTTTGCTTAAAATTTGTTCTCCAACTGTAATGGATTAACTTCTGTTTATATCTCTGAATCTGTTGATTTTGATAGTGAATTTCAAGTTATTTTTCAGTAGTTTCTATCTTGGTCTATATTTAGCTACTGCCTATAACATTTTGCCAAGTGCTTCTCACTGCTTTGCTTCACCAATAAATAAACTGATGAAATCTCACTCCCTCTTTCTGACCAACTATGAGTTAGTTCACCTATAGGTTTGAAGAAACTATATATAAGTAGTTAAGTTTGAAGAACGAAAATGAGAAATAGAGTTAGTAGTCGATTGGTAACTGAACTGTTAGGTTGTGGAGCCTGATTAATATATATAACTAAATTTTAGGTTTTACTATTTATTCTCCATTTATTCTCTGTAACAAAAAATACTCTGATTTATTAATATAGATATACCCCACCGCCGTGGAAGTTTACTCACGGGGTGTTACCACGAAATATTGGGTTTTCTCTTTCTCTCTCTAGATCTCTCATCTCTTTCTCTCTAAAATTCTTGTGTTCTTTATTCATCAAGTGTGTGTGTGGATTCGATCCTAACATGAATGACGTCATGATGAAGAAGCGTAGTCAAACAAATAGAATCAGTAGAGCTAACCAAAAAATGGCTCACACGGGTGGATCCAAAAGCATAGCAACCTTGATGAATGAACAGGTATAAGTACATACGTTACTTACTATAAGATATTACAATTCATTTGGGTCATGCCTAATTTATTTGCATCAATTTAACTTTATAGGCTATAGATGGAATAGAGCCCACACGTGCAAAAATCTATATATTAACTTATACAAAGCGTAAAGATGGTAGACCATTGGATGAGGAGTCTTCAAATGCCGTTGTAAGATCTCTTATACATTTGTATCTTTCAATTGTGAAAATATTAACTTGGAAATTGATTAGGACAAAATGCTTCCAAAGTTAAAATATGATGAATTGGTGAATTGTAACTAATCTGTTGAAGCTTTTAAGTTTCATTACACTGATTTTTTACTTTTTCACATGATTAAAAATCATAAACTTAATTACTATCAGGACTTGATGAAAGAGAAGTTGAGTAATGGCGAGATACTTGAGGAACAATCTAATGACAATGTTGCTTGGGAAGGAGATGTATATTCTCAAGTGTTGGGAAAAGAAAAAAAGTAGTTATGTGCGTGGTTTAGGACTTGGTCCTACCCCTTCTCTGTTATTGGGGCAGTAAATCTTTCTTACGAAATGTTTTTGTTGATGGTTCGTGTAATGAGGCTCGAAAAAAGTTAGAACAAGAAATAAATGAGTTGAAGGAATTTAACAAAAAACAGGACGAAGAAATGGTTTTGATGAGAAAAAATCAAGAAAATGTTAGTTTTAGAATTATCATGGATGAGACAAGTCATGTGAAAATATGTTCCTACTGAATTAAGCAAGCCTCAAAACAATGAAAGTACTACTAGACAGGTTATCCGATTTCAAAGTCTTTAAACTTCTTTTCTTAAAATTTAGCTTTACAAGATAATTTTTTCATATAGTGTGTTGATGTTTACTGGGTTTTTGATTCTAATAGTGGCAATCAACAAGCAATATAAGCACAACTCAAGTCGTCAAGTTGCAACAAGCGCATTGTAATCTATTTTACTATACATGATCGTATCAATTATATTTTCTTTTGGTAAATCCTTTCATCTAGAGATTCCTCTTCAGTTTTTGTATCTTATTCTAGTTTGTTTTAATCTTCTCTACTTTGAACGAGTTCTTTACTGGATCAATAACTTCTCATTCCACAAATCTAGGTAGCTCACCCAGTAAGTCTACCTGAATTTTCACACTCGCACAACTCGATCTTATCTTATTAATATTTGAATTATCAAGGTGAATTGGTTTTTTTTTTATAGCTGATGCTAGTGAAAACAACAATTCCTTCCAAAAGAAAATGTAGCAGTAAACACCTAGCTCTGGTTGTCCAGAAGATCACTCTAAATCGAGACTTTACTGATAGAACTCGTTATGCTTTGTTATTCATTTTATTGGGATCACACAACTCGAACTTTTTACTTGTCATTCAGATATGCGATATGAAAGAGATTACTTACCAAAGTGATTATTCTGACTAACACTTTAGATAAGTTTCTTTTCGTAGGGTAATTTCTTTTACCATACAAGAGTGCATATCAACTATTTTATCTTTTGGTAAATCCTCCTTCATTGTTCTTTCTTTGATTATATTTTTTATTCGGATTCTTCGTTGGCTGGAAATATAAATGAACAATTACTTTAAAATCTGAGGAAGAATTCAACTTCTTCATAGACTTCTCTCATTGCTCTTTAGAACTTCACCATTCACGCTCTCTGTATTTTATTCATATTGTTTATTTTAGTAGATTTCTAAAATGATTGACTTATTTTTCTCCTTTGTTTCTGGCAGCACAACAAGGTTCTCCTTGGATATCAATATAAGTTGGTTCAACTAAAGAGCATATGGATATTATATATGATCGTGATCCAAGTTATCATACTTTCAGTGACTCAATTTTCTTGTTTTTTCATTGCTATAACACATTTTTTAAATTTGTTTTGACAACTTGACCACAATCTTATAGACAATTCATATTTTTTTTTACCATGAGAAGACAAGAAAGTGGATGTATTAAGTTTGATTGTTCTTTTGTTTAAATGAATGACATGGTTTGAATTTGGTAATTCTTCTATTACTATATCGGTATTGATTTCTCTGGTTATACGTATGAATTAAGGTTAATTATAATTCCCTCTAAGATAGGTCTCGTTTATCAACAATTACAATTTTGTAAATATGGAAGCTTTATTGCATAGTTATTGCCGCTAAATAAATTCCGCAAAAAGTATTTACTTTTAGCGGCAATTTACAGGTCTTTACTGGCACTCTAAATAAATGCCGCAAAAACCTTTAGCGACACTGGATGCAATGACATTAGATTAAATGCCGCTAAAGGTTTTTGTGGCAATAAAAATTGCCGCTAAAAAGAAACTTAAATGCCACTATAAGTCTCTTTTGTTGTAGTGTATATACCTTTAAAATACACTATTAAACAGTGCAAGGTTAAAAGGTCATTTCTAAATTTTGATATCGTAACATCAATTTTGATCAAAATTAAAATATTTTTCAGATCTTTTTCCTAATGATTTTTTTTCATAAATATTCCAAACAGTACATACATCACATAATCAATTGTCCTCTTATCATCTATGATTCTTTTGAGAGAGAAAAAAAGTGCTAAGAAGAAGAAATAGTAGTCCTTTGCAACCTTTGAAAGGCAAGTATAAGAGCTTATTTAGCCTGCCAATAACTGTTTATTCATATAGATCTTTTTCACAATTTATGTGACATATACTTTGATCAAATATAAATTTTAAGAAAAACAGAATTTTTTTAAAATTTGTGATCTAATATCATTATACATTATTTAATCCAATAAATTATTGTATAAAAAATAGTGTTTGGATGCGCTTTTGTCATCTCTACTAATATTTTTAATTCCCATAATCAAATACTATAAAATACTTTAAACTGGATTATGTTTTTATGATTCTCGACAAGGACATTTTATATGTCATTCTCCTATTATATACATTGTAGCCTGTCATTACTTAAAAATAAATAATTAATGTCAAATCCTCTTAATGATATTTTACTTAAAACTTTTCTTGAGTAGTAATATTTGCCACATGTGATCTACGGTTCAAATTATCCTTTATTGATATTTGAATAATCATAAGATTAGTTATTTGTAGTCTTCAAAACTATTATAATTAAGAGTAAATAAGGGGAAAAATTCTTAAATTTCTAAAACGATAAATAATTTAAAATAATTATTTATAAAAAATCACAACTAATAATTTAAAACTAAGAAGTATATCCCCCGTAAATGAACTAGATCATAAACTCAAGAGTATTTAAATGTACGAGAGATCATTTTATGGCCTTGATATGTATATTATGTATATTTGTAATTGTAATGGACCTTGCTCAACCTTAAAACTGAAAAGCATAACAAAATAAAGAGTAATTAACCATACATTATAGTATAAGATATTATTTATTCATACATCAAGAACTAAATCAAATAGGTAGATAAAGACAACCATCCAAAGAAGCTAAAAGACTCTATGTATAAGTTGTATATATTTATTATATAAAAACCTCCAAATACGCTTGTTATTATATAATTACTTTTTATACCCAAATGGCATTAGCCCTAATGAGCAATTGTTTAAGTTTGCCCCTCACATTAAGGCTCATTATCTCATTTGCACCACCAACTAACTCTTTCCCTATAAATATTGCTGGCACACTTGGTTGACACCCTAGCTCCATCAATGCCTTCTCCATTTGCTTCCCATTTGGATGTGTATCGAGCTCGTAAACGGTAGGGTTTGCTCCAAAACTACGGATTAGGGTTTCAATGCTATGAGAAATGCAACAACTACTCTTTGTGAATATCACCACCGCGCTTGATGTTCCCAACTTCATCACCATATCCATATGTTTATACAACTCAAGAAATTATTAAATTATGAGTAGTTTTGCCAAATGCAAAGACCTATATATAGCTTTTAGTGAAGAGAAAATTAAAGAAGTTGTGAAGGACACAAGAAATGATAGATGAAGGTTTGTGAAGTAAATTTGAGGGTTGATTTGTTGTTTGGAAAATTGAACTTATCTTGAAGCTATATATAGAGGTATTATTATATATATATGTTAGCTAAAAGAGGGGGGAAAAAGTAAAAATTGTTGGATGGATATATGTAATTGTTCTTGATCAATTGTATGATAAGGACATACTATACTCAAGATTGAAAATGAAAAGAATATAATCTATCACCTTTAAAATATTCCAAGAACATTATATTGTAAGGTCATTATTCGCTATCTTAGTTTGGTTTGGGTTTAAAAACAAAAATTCATGTTTGAACTGTATGATCACTTCATCTTTAACTTAAATTGTTACGTAACAAATCAGATCACGTTTTTATTTACTTAACTACTATGTCTTGAACATATCTTTCAATTGCAAACTTGATCTAGTACGTTGTTGATAATTATTTTTAAGTAAATTTCTAAAAATTTGCATGTTCCAATAATTACATTTAATCATGAAAAGTGTATAAAAACATTAAAAGTAAAATGTTTCTAAGGAACACTTATCCACTATTGATTCATTAAATTGAGATAAGAATATAAAAACTATTTTGTGAATATTTTCCTCCTCAAAACAATGTATCTGCTAAAAGGGAAATAGAAATCTATATATCCAGCTGGAGTGATCTTTTTGAATAATATTTTTACTTTTAATTTGAGAAAAAAAATATATTTTTTTTTGGAATATATCCTCAATAGACATGCTGTTAAAACAAAGTTCCGTACCACAGAAAAATTTTCCTATGTCAAACTTGGTACAGATTCCCTTTGACAATTTGGTACAAATTATTCAATCAATGAATAAAAAATGATCTCTTACTATATTGAAAGGTCACATATTTGTTGGTTAAGGTTTAATAAGCTTGTAAACTTAGGAGTTGTGAATAGGTTAGTGGGCATAATTTTGATTATGTTGGATTTTCAGTTTGTAGATTGCATTTTGGATTTAAGTTCCTATTTTTTGGATTATAAGTTTTGTACTTGATTAAATTTTTTGAATACTTTGAAATTATTATATTTTATATTAAATCCTACCTATTTTTCACGATTTAAACTTGTCTTTTCCTGCCAAGACAAGTCAGCCTCAATCCGTACGAAAACAAAAGAAATACGAAAAATAGTAAAAATAAGAATAAGATAAAGAGGAAAACTTATTCTTCTGTTAAAAACTCTAAAATCAGGTTGTCACCTGTACAAGCCACTAATACATAAGTACAAGTATTATTTTTTGTTTCTCAAATAGAACAAAGTGTAAGAAAAGGAAAAAGAGAGTCTGCTGAATAACAAATAACTAGCTACCTCTTCAAGCTAAGTTCTTGACAAGCTTCGGATCAAAGAAAGAGAAAGAGATCACATAGGTTCGTGCTCGAAACCTTCAAAAGTGTAGAAACAAGAGGTGAGTACCAACAACACGATACCCAACAAGCTTTCTACTAAACAATGCAACTAACTGCTAGAAATTGAATACCCTCGACTCTCCAATCAAACCTCCTCAAACTACAACCTGCACAGAAAAGTCCAACCTAGTTATCAATCCTACAACACACGACTCACATGTTGCTCAATATTTGCAGCTCAAGGACCACAATTCAACAATTGAGCGAATCAAATAAGCCAACCTCATAGTCAAGTAGTTCAGTCACACATAACAAGTTCATCAATCTCAAGTATCAAATAGGTCACACCTGGTGAGAGCATTGAGAGCATTGAGGTGCCCAAGGAATACCTAACCAAGACATTGTTACTGATACTGGGTGCTTGTTTTTTCGAGGTGGTCCTCTAAAATTGTGATTTATTTTTTAGACTAAAATTTAGATGGTGGTATTAATTTCTTTTTGAGATTCAGCCCATCAAATTTTCGTTTAGGAAATTTAGGGCATGTTTGGATTAGCTTTTGGCTCACGACTTATAAGTCAAAAGTCATAAGTTAGGATTTATAACTTATGACTTTTGACTTATATTTGTTATTTTGTCTTTAAAATAAGTACTTATAAATAGTTTTTAACTTTACATAAATACTTTAAAACGGCTTAAAAACTATTTTGACTTAAAAGCACTTGAAATAAGTCAATCCAAACAGACACTTATTCGTAATTATGTTGTTGATTGTAGATTGATCTTATCTATCAATGCAAAGAGAGGAACTAATAGATCTAATGGAATTTGACAAGTTCTTACTTGATGCAAGATTCTTAATGCCATATTCTTAGCTAACAATCATTGATCTTGGAACTCGACCCCTAGAAGAGTTATTTCACTATCAGTTGGAAATGATGACGGAAGTTTCCTCGCAAGTCGCTAGACGTGAGCTCTGTGAGGGTTGGACGATGGCAACGTCAACTAAGATGGTTCTCTCTCCCTTTCTATAACCCCGAATGATAGATCAAAGTCAGGCCAAAGGCTAAATTTCCACAATTTCACAATTTAGGATCTCAAATCCTCAAAAAAGACTCAGAATCTAAAATTGACAATTCTCTTTGATCAAATTTCACATTTTGAGACTGATGGAATCGACGAAATTTCATTTGGACATTCAAAAACTCCAAAAGACACTAAAACCACTCTCTTAACCACTCAGCCTTTCAAATTCAAAACTTACCAAATACTCTACTTTTAACTCAAAGTTCAAAAACAACATTCCAAACTCTAGCAATGTCAGCATAAAAGACTCGGGGTCGATATCACGAGGGCAAAACGGTAACTTCACAAAAAAATTCCAAAAATGACCAACGGAGTCATGGACATTAATCCATTACACATATCTTATTAAAGTCCAATAACATATATATCCATTAGATACATATTAGTCTCCTTGTTTAATAAGGATTTTATTGCATGTATATATAAAACTATCATAGATTCAATAAGAAGTCGCGTGAATAATGAGTGGATACAAAGTTTTTAGCCAAAAAAAAAAAAAACTCAAAGTGATAGATCCACATTCAATTTGTTAGACGAGTATTATTAGAGATCGTTTGATAGAATGTACCCTAGTTCTAGACTATTATCATGTAGTTGTATATCTTATAAGTGTATGATGATGAATCGTATATGTAATCTTAATTTCCCCATATTTACGACAATAACCAATATACATTTATATCCCTTACATGAATATGATGAAATAAGATAATTTCTTCATAACTATCTTGGATCCCTATCGATAATATATGTGGCCTTTCGAGGTAGTAAGAGTGCATTTTATATACTTTTATACAACCAAACTAGGAGAAGCTTCAAAATATTCTTTAAGGTACAGATCGTATAATGTGGACTTGATTTCAACAACACGTCTATATAAGGATATATATTCTGAAAAAATAAATTTCTAAAATCAAAAGTAACAGAAAAAAAAATTACAATGTTGTGGGAATATTTTAAAGGTGATAGATTATATTCCTCTCATTTTCAGCTTGAGTATGTTATGCTAGTCAAGAATCAATAAATGGCATACAATATGTTGTTATTATCATACAAGTGTAATCAAGAACAATCTAGATATATCATATCATCAACTTGTAATTCTTAGCAATTTTCACATTTTATTTTTTTTGTCTTTTTGAACAAATATGAACAGAGTAGAAGAGAGAAAATCAGTTTGGGAATTTTCTGATTTGTATATATGAAAAACTGACTTACAAAGATGAAGTATGGTACTATATATACATGTGGAATGTATTGACTAACTTCTAACTAACCCAACTAACTCATTAACAAATTAACTAACTCCTAATTAACTAACTAACCAACAGATTAATTATTCCTTTAATCCTGTATTATCTCCAATACCCTCCCTCAAGCTGGATGTACTGAAAATATTCAGAACACCAAGCTTGGATAACAGAAAAACATGTTGTGAACGACCAAGTGCTTTTGTTAGTAAATCTGCCTGCTGGTCCTTAGTGTTGATGTAGATGGTCTGAATGAGTCCTTGTTGAATTCTTTCACGTATAAAGTGACAATCGATTTCAATATGTTTGGTCCTTTCATGGAAAACGGGATTTGCAGCAATTTGTATTGCAGCCTTGCTGTCACAATATATTGATGAAGGAGTGTGCAGTGGTACTTGAAGTTCTTTAAACAAATTTGCCACCCATACGACCTCTGCTGTGAGTGTAGCCAAACTCCTATACTCTGCCTCTGCAGAACTCCTGGATACAGTATTCTGTTTCTTGGATTTCCAAGAGATCAATGAATCACCAAATTTGAGCAAATATCCACTAACTGACTTCCTGGTACTGAGACAAGCAGCCCAGTCGGCATCACAAAATCCAGTCAACTTAAATTCTCTATGAGAACTCATAAACAAACCCAACCCTGGATTACCTTTAATGTATCTGATCACTCTCATAGCTGCATTCCAATGTGAGATTTTAGGTTGTTGCATATATTGACTTAAAGTCTGAACAGTGAATGCAATGTCAGGTCTTGTGTTGGTCAAGTAGAGTAATTTTCCAACTAATCTTTGATAACTACTAACGTCATGCAATAATTGATCATCACTGCTGTCACTATAGTCAGCTGGAGTTAACTTTAGATTGCATTCTAATGGTGTTGATACTGGTTGTGCACCTGCTAGCCCAGCCTCCGAAATCAACTCTAATGCATATTTTCGTTGGCTCATGACAATACCAGATGCTGACCTACAAAACTCTATGCCCAGAAAATATCTCAATTCACCCAAATCTTTTATTTTAAAGTGATTGTGTAGTACCTGCTTAGTGTCCTGAATCAGTAAAGGATCACTTCCTGTGATTAACAAATCATCGACATAAACTAAAACAATAACCTGTCCAACAGTGCTCTTCTTGGTGAACAATGAGTAATCTAAATGACTTTGAGTGTATCCTGATTTGCAAAGGGCTTCAGTAAGCTTAGCATTCCATTGCCTCGATGCTTGTTTAAGTCCATACAATGACTTTACAAGCTTACATACAAGATGTTTATCTGTACTGACAAACCCCTTAGGTAGTTCCATGTATACTTCTTCAAATAGATCACCTTGTAAGAAGGCATTGAATACATCCATTTGGAATATCTTCCAGTTTTCAACTGCAGCTAAAGCAATAATTGATCTCACAGTGACCATTTTAACTACCGGAGCAAAAGTTTCTTGATAATCAATACCTTTAGACTGACTATATCCCTTAGCCACAAGTCTTGCTTTAAACCTATCAATAGTACCATCTTCCTTGTATTTAACTTTGAACACCCATTTACAACCTATTGCTGACTTCATTGCTGGCAACTTTACTATCTCCCAAGTGCCATTTTCTTCCAATGCTTTTATCTCTTGTTGCATTGCCAGTACCCATCTAGGATCTTTAACAGCTTCTTCATAACATCTAGGTTCCACTTCTGCTGAAAACTTACCAAGGAATGCTTGATATTTTGAAGATAAATGCTGGTAAGATATGTAATTGGCTATGGAATAAGGATGATCAGAATCAATAGCGTTAGTCACAAAGTCCTTTAGCCAAACAGGAGGCTTTGAGGATCTAGTAGAATGTCTTGACCTTTGTTCAACTGCCAATTCACTAGGAATTATATCAACAACATCATCATTGATATTCTGTGCATCAGCACCACCTTGTGCCTCCTTTAATCCTGTATTATCATTATCATCATGTGCATTATCATCTATCTCCAATTCAACTCTGTCTTCATCAAGAATCAGATCATTTGCAGGGAATATAGGTCGATGAAATTTCTCCTTCTGTGTAGCAAAAGGAAATATACCTTCTTTGAAAATAACATCTCTACTGACTAATAATCTTTTTGCTTTCAAACTGTAAACAATGTAGCCTTTTTGAGTTGCTGAATATCCCAACAACACACATGCCTCAGCTCTAGGTGAGAATTTATCAGCTCTAAGTACCTTGGTGACATAACATAAACAACCAATGGTTCGTATATGAGTAAAACTAGGTTGATGACCATGAAAAATACCATATGGTGACTGACCCTTCAATGTTGTTGTTGGCATTCTATTTATCAAATAGACAGCAGATAACACACATTCTCCCCAGAATATGATTGGTATAGATCCTGTAAATCTAATGGCCCTTGCCACCTCTAGGATGTGTCTATGTTTCCTCTCAACTACCCCATTCTGTTGAGGAGTATGTGGACAGCTGCTCTCATGAATTATCCCCATTGATTCAAACAAAGTTCTACAATCCTTGTTGAAGAATTCAGTCCCATTGTCTGATCTAATCTTCTTGACAGACTTATTAAATTGATTATGAACCAAAGTAAGAAAACATTTAAGTGTAACAAAAACATCACTCTTCAATTTCATCAAAAATACCCAAGTCATTCTTGAATGGTCATCAACAATAGTCAGAAAGAACCTAAAACCAGCATGTGTAGGAGTTCTATATGGCCCCCAAACATCTACATGAAGTAAATCAAAAACAGCATATGATTTTGACAAACTTGTAGGAAATGGCAATCTAGTTTGTCTAGCTAATGGACATACTGGACAATTATTACATGCTTCTTCATCAGTAAACTTGGGAAAAAAGGAAAATTGCTTCAATATTCTCATTGGAGGATGGCCAAGTCTATTGTGCCATATAATACCTTCTGATTTCTCTGTTTGTTCCTTTAAACCTTGCTCTCCATGTCTGACATGGGCTGAAAAATGACTTGAAAAGTAATAAAGGCCTTCCCTCTCTTCACCAGTCCCCTTCACCTTCCCATCGAAGAGGTCCTGAAACACACAGTGCTTAGGAAAAAAGGTTACAGAACAATTTAGTTGCCTGGTCAATTGAGATACCGAAAGTAGATCAAACTTAAATTCAGGTACAACCAACACATTTTTTAAAACATCACCAGTTGATAATCTGCAACTACCAGTATTCGCAACTAAGGTAGATTGACCATTTGGAAGATGCACTTTCTTATTTGTACATGCACTAGATTGTGATAGTTCTGTTAAACTTTTAACACTGTGAGTCATATGGCAAGTCGCACCAGAATCCACTATCCATTCTACATTAGCAATTGGCAAGTTACTACTATTTGTTGTTGGAAAAACATCAGTGGAAATACCTGCCATATGAGCACTAGCAGTATTGGCCATAGGAGATTTTGCTATATGCTGCTCCTCCTTATCAATATGATCATTATTTCCTCCAGAAGTGTTGGTTGATGGTGGTTTGTTAACTGAACCTTGGCATGGATATGTTGAACTATGATCCATAAATCCAAATGCATCTCTAGGATTGTCAACATAAGCATGATTAACAATGTCTCTCCCATTATTTCCTGCACCTGTTGATCCTCCTGATCCAAGTTTTTTCTTGAACTTCCAATCAGCTGGATATCCAATGAGCTTAAAACATATATCCTTAGTGTGTCCATGTAACTTGCAATAATCACAAAAGAGATGCCAATTTTTTTTTTGCCTGGGATATCCACCATTATTTCCACTATTACTTCCAGATCCATTACTTCCAGATCCATAATATCCACCATTACTTCCAGATCCATTATTTGTGTATCCACCTTTCCCAGTGTACATAGCCATTGGATCATTCGAAAACTGATTATTTCATCTATCATTATACAATGATTCATTCAGATTATGAGTTCCTCGTCCTCTGTTAGCATACAAAGCCATTGATTCATTTAGATCACCACCAATTCTAGATCCTGCTGTTACTCGTTGGCTTTCATCAGCTACTATCATGGCATAAGCTTTACTTACACTAGGCATGGGATTCATCATTAAAATTTGACTACGAGCATGACTGTATACCTCACTTAATCCCATCAAAAACGCAAACAATCGTAAGAACTGTAAGTGATCAACATACGTCCTAGATTTATCACAGTTACAAGTAGGTGGAGGAACCAACGCATCAAATTCATCCCATAAGAGGCGTAATTTTGTGAAATACCCTGAAACTGTCATATTACCTTGATTAAGTGTGCAGATTTCGCGATGGAGTTGATAGCTTCTAGATCCATCAACTTTGTTGAATCTTTCATTCAGATCTGCCCAGACCATAGCTGCGTCTGATGCATATACAATTCCACTCAATAGCTCCTTGGATACTGTGTTCATGATCCATGCTAACACAAATGCATTACACTTCTCCCACTGCTCCTCTAATGCTGAATTATAATCTGTTTTTCGACATGTTCCTAGAACAAAGCCGAGCTTACTTTTTGCCCTAAGATTAATCATCAAAGATCTGCTCCATAGTGAGTAGTTCTCAGTTCCTGTGAGTTGAACAGAAGTTAATACACTACCTGGAGTATCAGATGGATGAAGATACAGGGGGTGATTTCGATTTTTTTCAATTCCATCAATAGTATCAGCTGAAACCCCAGCTACACTTCCTTCTGATGTTGTTTCCACCATCTTCTTCAACCTGTGATGATGGCTTAAACTCTGAAAATAGGACTCAAGATCGAATAATTGTGAATCTGAATCTCAGATTCAAATGCTCTGATACCATGAACAAATATGAACAGAGTAGAAGAGAGAAAATCAGTTTGGGAATTTTCTGATTTGTATATATGAAAAACTGACTTACAAAGATGAAGTATGGTACTATATATACATGTGGAATGTATTGACTAACTTCTAACTAACCCAACTAACTCATTAACAAATTAACTAACTCCTAATTAACTAACTAACCAACAGATTAATTATTCCTTTAATCCTGTATTATCTCCAATACTTTTAGTTAACATAATGCCTCTATATATAGCTTATTGCTTGGTTCAATTTTTGTCAACAACAAATCAATCCTCAAATTCACTTCACAAGACTTTAGCTATCACAACTTCTTTCCTCTTCACTAAAAGCTAATCATATACATATTTCTTGGCATTTGGGCCAAACTATTCATTGTTTCTTGAAGTTGTTTCAAAATGGATATGGTGATGAAGTTGGGAGCAACAAGTGGGGTGGTGATTTTTACCAAGAGTAATTGTTGCATTTCTCACAGCATCGAAACCCTAATTCGTAGTTTTGGAGCAAACCCTACAATTTACGAGCTCGATACACATCCAAATGGGAAGCAAATGGAGAAGGCATTGATGGAGCTAGGGTGCCAACCAAGTGTGCCAGCAATATTTATAGGGAAAGAGTTAGTTGGTGGTGCTAATGAGATAATGAGCCTTAATATAAGGGGCAAGCTTAAACAATTGCTCATTAGGGCTAATGCCATTTGGGTATAGAAATTATAACAATGACTTGGTATAGCATGTCTTAAGAGTTTTGACAATAAATCAACCCCATTTGTAGAGTTTCTTTTTAGCTTTTTAGCAAAGGTTTCTATGCAGCAAAGGTTGTGTTTTTCTCCCATTTTAATTTGCTTTTTGATGTTATACTAAAAAATGTCATAGTTTGGTCATAGCTTGTGGCTATTTTACTTGTTCACAGCTGATGACATGAAAGTTCATAACAATAAACATATCTTTATGTATTGAATTTTAATAAAGTATCAATAATAGTTTATATATATACTACTTTATAATGGCTACACCTGTTATGTTCTACTATCATTTTTACAATATACTTTCGATATCATATGCGTTGGCTTAGTTAGTAAGCCTAACAAAAAAATGTTTCAGTCTTGTCTGACTCTATTTCATTTAGCATAAATTTTAAGAATCACGTAATTTTAATATGAAATTACAATGTATTCCTCTTTAGTTTGTAATTACATTGATCTCTTAAAAAGTAACACAAATCGGATACATAATATGTAGCTCGGGTACATTAAAGAGTATCTCGAATACATTATAACATAAACCGGATACATAATATGTATCTAGAATGTATTAAAAACTAATTCGGATACATTAAAAACTAGCTTGAATACATTATAAAATATAGCGGACACATAATATGTAGCTCGGGCTCAGATTCATCAATATGTAGTTCGAATACATTAAAGAAATAAGAAATTTTAAAGATTTTTAGAAATAAAAGAAAGAGTATTGAAAATAAGGGAAACATAAATGTGTATTTCAGTAATTTTTCCATATATCGATGGAACTTTCCAGGAAAGATTGAGATCGTAAATAGGTTGGGAGTAGGGGTGAGAGTAGTTTGGGTAATCACGAATTGAAATTCAAAATTTGTTCAATTTTTGGTTTGTGGATAAGATTTTAGAATCTCAGGTAACTAATGAATATAAATTAATTATATTAATATATAATTTACTACTTTTTGTACAAAAAGAAAAAATCCCCTCCCCATTTCCCAAACCTCAACCCCAATTTTACTTTTTTTGTTTTTTGTTTTTAAAAAAGAATTAAGTTGTAATTTTTTTGGTTTTTAGATTTGGTACTTCAAATTTTTGAATATTTTGAAAATATTATATTTTATATGTAATCATACCATTAAACATTAATCCATTACACATCTCCAATATTAATATGTCCAATAACATATATATATCCATTAGATTAATTAATTAGTCTCCTTGTTTAATTAGTATTTTTGTCATGAATTATATAAACCCTTAACATCCCCATATGTAGGACAATAACCAATGTGCATGTATATTCCATACATGAATATAATGAGACTTAAAGATCGAGTCCGGAGCCTAAAGGGTATAAAATATTAATAAAAATTCCAAAATAGTATATGAATTTTTATTTAAACTAAAAGGAAAGAGCAGCGACGTCGCCGCCGAAAAAGCAAAATTGCTGCGCAGCAATTTACAAAATTTGAATTTTTTTAAAAGTTTTTTTTTTAAAGAAATCGCTGCCTTGGTAGCGATTTCCAAAATAATTTTTTTTAATGATTTTTTATTAAATCGCTGCCTAAGCAGCGATTTCTTTAACTTTTTTTTAAAAAAAATTTATTTGAAATTAAAAACAAACAAAAAAAGATAAATTAAGAGCAAATTGCTGCAAGTGCAGCGATTTGTCTCCAAATTTTTTAAATATTTTTTTAAATCAAATTTTTTTTAAAATTTTGATTACTAATTTTTAAAAATCATTAAAAAAAATTATTTTGGAATAAGTGGTAAAAAAATTTAAAATTAAAATTTCTAAAAAAGTTTTAAAATTCTATTTTAAAATTTTTAAAATAATTTTTTTAAAAAAAAATTGATTTAAAAATATATTTAAAAAATTGGAGACAAATCGCTGCACTTGCATCGATTTGCTCTTAATTTCTCTTCTTCTTTTTTTTTATAATTTCAAATAAAAAATTTTAAAAAAAAATTAAAGAAATAGCTGCTTAGGCAGTGATTTATTAAAAAATCATTACAATTTTTTTTTAAAAAAATAATAATCAAATTTTGCAAATCGCTGCTATTGCAGCGATATTGCTTTTTCCGGCGAGCGAAATCGTTGCTCTTCTAGCGATTTTGCCCTTTTGGTTAAAATAAAAATTTATATACCGTTTTAGAATTTTTTTAACATTTTATACCCTTTAGGCTCCGGACTCCTCAAAGATCATAGACCTTAATAGATTTTATTTTATTTTCTTAGATCCAAAAATGTGTCACACAACTAACTAGCTAAAATGATAATATATGTGGCCTTTCGAGGTAGCAAGGGTGCATTTTATTCTATACCAAAACGAATTTTTAATATATCAACCAAACTAGGAGAAGCTTCAAAAAATTCTCTAAGGGTACGGATCATATAATGTGGATTTGATTTCAACAACACGTCTATATGAGGATATATATTCTTAAAAATATTTTGCACTTTTTTTCTCCTGAAATAAAAAATTAAAAGGACTTTAATTTAGTGAGCTTACAATGTTCTTGGAATATTTTAAAAGTGATAGATTTTGTTCTTTTTACTTTCAGCTTGAGTATGTTATGCTACTTTAGATTTTAGATAAGCCATGCAATATGCTGTTATTTTCATACAAGTGTAATGAAGAACAATCTAGATATATCATATCATCAAGTTGTAATTCTTAGCAATTTTCACCTTTTTTTTTTTTGCCTTTTTAGTTAACATAATACCTCTATATATAGCTTCATGTTTGGTTCAATTTTCTCAACAACAAATCAAGCATCAAATTCACTTCACAAAACCTTTAGCCTTCACAACTTCAAATTTCCTCTTCACTAAAAGTTATATACATATCTTGGCATTTGGCCAAACTAAACTATACTGGTCATTTCTTGAACTCATATAAAACATGGATATGGTGATGAAGTTGGGATCATCAAGCGCGGTGGTAATTTTCACCAAGAGTAGTTGTTGCATTTCTCACAGCATTGAAACCCTAATCCGTAGTTTTGGAGCAAACCCTACAGTTTACGAGCTCGATACACATCCAAATGGGAAGCAAATGGAGAAGGCATTGATGGAACTAGGGTGTCATCCAAGTGTGCCAGCAATATTTATAGGGAAAGAGTTAGTTGGTGGTGCAAATGAGATAATGAGCCTTAATGTGAGGGGCAAACTTAAACAATTGCTCATTAGGGCTAATGCAATTTGGGTATAGAAATTATAATAATGACTTGGTAGCAAGTCTAGGAGTTTTTGACAATAAATCAACCCCATTTTAATTTGCTTTCTAATGTTGTAAAAGAAGTTATACTTTGGTCTTAGCTAGTGGCTATTTTACTTGTCCACAGCTGATGGCATGGAAGAAGTTCATAGCAATGATCATATCTTTATGTATTGAATTTTAATAAAGTATCAATAATATTTTATACTCCTCATGTGGTTATATACATGTGTTATGTGTTATCATTTTTACATTTTGAGATTGAGCAAAGTCCATCATATGATGAAATAAACGATATAAATCTCTTATTAATGACCTCTAACACCTTTCCTTGAAGTATATCTTGATTCAAGATATCATATATAATAATCTCCAAATTATGTAGAGAAGCATTGAAGAATTTGTTTGTGTATGATCATATCTCAGAGAGAACACACCTTTATTTGATTGATTATGTTCTTAACATGCACACATAAAAATTCTCTTTTGGATAAAGGATAGTGGTGTGATTCAATCTCAGAACTCTTATCTATGGTTTCAGAAGTGTATATTGTTAAAGATAGGGGTACATGAAGATAATGCAAAAATTAAACAATGTGGTACAACTGTGTCAGTTGTTAAATAGTTCAAATCACACTAGGACTAGGTCAATCGACTAGGCTACGAGTTATAGTCGTAGTAGTAGTCAAACATCTACTCTTGTAATTGTATTTGCATTGTAGTATAACTCTAAGTTAGCTAACTTAAGACTCCACAACCTTCTTGTTACAACTCATCATATATAAGAAGCATACACATATACTCGAAGATTTCATCTATCAATACGATCTTTGATTACACTAATTCGTTTACTTAAAAATTCTACATATATAACTATCTTATCGAAAAACATATCCCCAAAAAGTCAAAAGAGCCTAATATGTAGTAGGCTAGTTCCACTTTATGAATTTCAAGATGCCACATAAATTTTGTTTTTATTTAATTATTAATTAATTAAATATATAGTTGTTCTTAATTAATCCTGACTATTAATAAATGACCCATTCGAGTGCCTTCTTCTTATCCAATCAAAACAACTTGTTTCAATAAGAGACCATATGGTACATATTGCAAATATTCTTAGAGTACGGAGCCTAAAGGGTACAAAATATTAATAAAAATTTCAAAACGGTATATAAAATTTTATATTAAACAAAACGGCAAAATCGCTGCATCAACAGCGATTTACTTCCCCGGAAAAAGCAAAATCGCTGCAGAGGCAGCGATTTTGCAAAATGTGAATTTTTTTTTTAAAAAAATGAAATCGCTACCTAGGCAGCGATTTTTAAAAAAAGAATTTTTTTTTAAAAAAAATGTGGAAGTCGCTGCCTGGGCAGCGACTTGTATAATTTTTTTTTTTTAAATTTTTAATTTTTTTTCTTAAAATAAATGTGGAAACAATGTGGAAATTTTTTTTAAAGCAGCAATTTTATAAGATAAAAAAAAAGTTATAATATTTTTTTATAAAATTGCTACTTTAAATTTTATTTTTTTAAAATAATTATTTGTGGAAAATCGCAGCGATTTTCATATTTTTAAAAAAAATTATAAATTCGCTGAGCGATTTACATATTTTTTAAAAAAAATTATAAATCGCTGCGTAGGCAGCGATTTAAAAAATTTATAATTTTTTTTAAAATATGAAAATCGCTGCGATTTTCCAAAAATATTAACCAATTTATAAATTTATAAATTTTTTAAATCGCTGCCTACGCAGCGATTTATAATTTTTTTTAAAAAAAATATGTAAATCGCTGCGATTTTCCACAAATAATTTTTTTAAAAAAATAAAATTTAAAGTAGCGATTTTATAAAAAAAAAAATTATAACTTTTTTTTATCTTATAAAATTGTTGCTTTAAAAAAATCTTTTTTTTTTTAAATTTCCACATTGTTTCCACATTTTTTTAAAGAAAAAAATTTAAAAATTAAAAAAAAAATAAAAAAATTATACAAGTCGCTGCCCAGGCAGCGACTTTGCACATTTCAAAATTTTTACTTCCGCATTTTAAAAAAAAAAAATTCTTTTTTTAAAAATCGCTGCCTAGGCAGCGATTTTCCTTAAATAAAAAAATTAAAATTTATAAATCGCTGCCTAGGCAGCGACTTTTTTTAAAAATAAATTAAAATCGCTGCCTAGGTAGCGATTTCATTTTTTTAAAAAAAAAATTCACATTTTGCAAAATCGCTGCCTCGGCAGCGTTTTTGCTTTTTCCGGGGAAGTAAATCGCTGTTGATGCAGCGATTTTGCCGTTTTGGTTAATATAAAATTTTATATACCGTTTTGAAATTTTTGTTAATATTTTGTACCCTTTAGGCTCCGTACTCAATATTCTTACCTACCTATAAAAGTTTTGAATTTTGAGGTGACATATGAATGAAATCTTCTAGCCTTTAATAGGAAGATTTGTTATTTTTCCCTTTTTTGCAATCGCAGAGGAATATTATTTTCCCATTTGCACAAAATAATATTACACGTTATATTTTAGAGCCTAAATCCTTTGCTTTAGGCCCTCAAAATTTTAGAGCCTAAAGCCTTTGCTTTAGTGGTTTGACCACCTAGGCGGCCGTGATTTTTAGGTCCACGTACTTTGAATATTATTTAATTATGAAATAAAAAGAAGTCTCACACATTTATCGTATATATAGTGACCTTAATGAGGTAAAATAGAGTACTAAGATAATATGTGACCTTTCGATGTAGTAAGGGAGAATTTATTTGAATGAGAATATAGAACAACTCGTACTACGTACATTCCCTTTCTTTATCGAATGATTTTATTCTATACCAAAGGGAATTAATATTAACCAAGTTTATCACATAGCAATCAAACTTTGATTTTAACAGTATGTCCTATGAGGATATATTCTGAAAAAAAAATCATTTTTTTTCTCCAAACAAAAGTAAGATTCTATTGGAAAATATCATTCCAGCTGGATATAATATAGATTTATTTTTCTTTTTGTAGATACTTTGTTTTCAAGGGGGCATTCACAAAATATATTTTGTTCTTATAGTGTTGCTAATTAATCGATTTGGGTACAAACTAAAAAAGCAACATCTATAATTATTGATACATATATAAGTCAACGTTTTATAAATTTGGTTAAAAGCAATAACAAAGAGATTGATAAAAATGTTTGATCTCTAATGATTTAATTTAAAGATGAAGTGGTCGTACAATTCAACCTGTTCAAACGAAATTGTTTATTTTCTCAAAGAGAAAACTGCCTTAAATATACAAATCAAACCAAGATAGAGATCATAGTGACATTGTAATATAATGTTCTTGGGATATTTTAAAAGTGATAGATTATATTCTTTTCATTTTCTGATTGAGTATGTTATGCTACTATAAAATCCAGATAAGGCATACAATATGCCCTTATCATACAAGTGTAATCAAAAGAACAATCTAGATATATCACATCATCAACTTGTACCAATTTTCATCTTCTTTTTTTTTTCTCTTTTAGTTAGCATAATGTCTCTATATATAGCTTCATGTTAGGTTCAATTTTCTCAACAACAAATCAACCCTCAAATTCACTTCACAACTTCTTTCCTCTTTAGTCTTTACTAAAAGCTATATACATATATATCTTGGCATTTGAGCCAAACTACTAATTAATTATTTCTTGAAGTTGTTTAAATATGGATATGGTGATGAAGTTGGGAGCAACAAGTGGGGTGGTGATTTTCACCAAGAGTAGTTGTTGCATTTCTCACAGCATTGAAACCCTAATTCGTAGTTTTGGAGCAAACCCTATAATTTACGAGCTCGATACACATCCAAATGGGAAGCAAATGGAGAAGGCATTGATGGAGCTAGGGTGTCAACCAAGTGTGCCAGCAATATTTATAGGGAAAGAGTTAGTTGGTGGTGCAAATGAGATAATGAGCTTTAATGTGAGGGGCAAGCTTAAACAATTGCTCATTAGGGCTAATGCCATTTGGGTATAGGAAATTAATTAATTAATAAATTGACTAGCTATGTATATAGCAATTGGTCTAAATGTTTTGATGGTAAATTTACCAAGTAATACAGATACTCTTTTTGTTTTCTCTCATAATTTGCTTCTTGATGTATAAATAAAAACTACTAATACTTTGGTCATAGCAAGTCTTTTCTTTTTGCAATCTAGTGATGATATGGGTCAAGTCGAAACCTCCACAGGAACCTTCATGGGTAACAACTTATATTATTCACATTTGAGGAAACTGACAAAAATTTCACCTTTAAGTTCTCTTATTACCATTATTCCCTATTAATTTTACAAATTTCCAAAATTCCTCTTCTTCTTTTTTGCATCAGATTAATGTATCTCGCAAGATTAATGTATCAGCGCATCAGATTAATGTATCTCAACCATCAAATTAGTGTATCATGTGTAAATTGTACATCATATTAGTGTATCAAATATAAAATGTAATGTATCTTACTTAACGATTAATGTATCTCGCGTATCAGATTAATATATCAACGCTTGTATTATTGTATCAGTTTAAGGAATTTCTGTAATTATAAACTTATGAGGAACAAATGATAATTTTGCCTTAAAAATATGTGAGATTTCTGTCATTTGGCCTTTATTTAATAATCTATGTATAATGAAGTGGAGATTTCGATTTAATTAATTTTGTTAAGACATTAGAAGAATTTAATAGAGAAATTAGCATCTTTATGTATCGTTATGGAACTTGTTGATTTGTTGGAATGACATTCTTTACATACAAAAGGTACAACTTGTTCTAACAGGCTAAAGACCACATGACACACATATTGCAAATATTCTTATATTAAAAGTTTTGACTTTTGGTGACATACATGAATGAAATCTTCTTGCCATCAATAATAAATTCCTCACTTCCATCTTTTGCATGCAATGGCATGGGGAAACTTTTTTTTTTCAATTCGGTATCCGGTATTACGTACTTGGGGAAGGATTAATTTGAATCTGCATCGGAATGTTTTATTTTGAGAGCAAACATTCCCTACGAAATACTATTTCATAATTTATATATATTTAGGGCTTAAATTCAAAATCTCTAACTGCTCCAGTCGTATAATTATTTCTTTCACAAATTTGACATAGGTTTGCTTGCGTATCTTCTTCTCTCATATCGTACTCTCTCAATATGCACTATTCAAATTTGGTGGGAAAAAAATACGTAAAGATAATTATAAAGATAAATAAAAAATAAAAAAAACAGCCTTTCTTCATTTAAATTAACATATCTGAAATCGAGGCATATATAAATATATTTGTCATAGCTACGAAAAATGTCTAAAGTTGGATCTTGCCAAGGATATATATTATAACTTCATTAAAAAAAGTAGATTTTACGTAAATCACATGGTTTTAATATGAAATTACAATTTATGCCTTGTAATTATATTAATTTCTTAAAAAGTAACACAAACCGAATACATTAATATGTAGCTCGAGTACATTAAAGAATATCTCACAAACATTATAATGTAAACTGGATACATAAAAACTAGCTCGGATATATTATAAAATAAACTGAATACATAATATGCAGATCGGATACACTAAATGATGGCTCGGACATATTAATAGGTAGCTCGGATATATTAAAGAAATAAGAGATTTTAAAATTTTTAAAAATAGAAAGAGATATTGAAAATAAGGGAAAGATAACACGTGTATTTCAGTAATTTTTTCGTTGAAGAAACTATATGAAATAACGCCTTTTCAAGACACACCTTTGAAAGTACACATGCAATTAAAGGTTACATTTTGATACCTTAAGAGTAATACGTTAAATATGTGGCCCTTCGAGGTTGTAAGGGATTGAGCATTTTTTTTTCATACATTAGTAATTGTACTAGATTCCTTCTTTTTTTTTTTTTGATATTTACTTTATACTAATGGGAATTTTAATTAAATTTGTGTATGGTACAGATCGTATAATTAATGTGGACGTGATTTCAACAACACGTCTATATGAGGATATATATTCTTTTAAAAGATTTCTTTTTCTTTTTTTTTCCCAAATTAAAAGTAATATTCTATTGTAAAATTTAATTCCAGCTGGACATATAGATTTATTTTTTCCTTGCATTGTTTTCAAGAGTGCATTACATTTTGTTCTTATCGGAACTTAATGGAAAATGCAACATTTATAATTCTTGTAACGTCGATCTTGATTCTTGATTATATTATATACACTTAAATTTCATGATTACATAAATTATCGAAACATACAGGTCAACATTATATGAATTATTGAAAAATATTTAGTATTAATTAGGAAATTTAGATTTGTTGTTAAATAAATAAGGGTGTGCTTAGTCAGTTCCTTTTCGGTTAGCTACTTAGGATGAATCACACAGAGGCAATCTCAAACATAAGAATACAATATTTTTTAAGAGACAGAAGGCCTAAGAGAGATGGGGAACTTCTCTCCTATAAATCTTCTTTGCACGAGCTTCTGTAAGCCCCAAAACAGACTCCAATTACATGTGTGAAGCATCGTGCCATTTCAAATCAAACAAGTGAGGAAGCCATATCTTCATAAGCAGACGTGTCAGTCTAGCTTTCAATTAGATTGATCTCTAACGATTTAAGTTAAAAATGAAATAGTTACATACTTTAACATGTTGATACGAGAATGTTGTTTTCGAAAAGAGAAAATTGCATTAAAAACACAAACCACACCAAGCAAGCGAATTCTTTTAAAATATATATATGTGAAAAATGAAAATCTAAAAGGACTTTAGTGGCCTTACAATGTTCTTGGAATATTTTAAAGATGTGATAGATTATATTCTTTTTATCTTCAATTTAGTTTTGTTATGTCCTTATCATACAAGTGATCAAGAACAATCTAAATAAATCCATATCCACAACAATTTTCACCTTTTATCTCTCTTTTTTAGTAAACATAATGCCTCTATATATAGCTTCACGTTAGGTTCAATTTTTTCAACAACAAATCAAGTCTCAAATTCACTTCACAAACTTTCATATATACCATTTCTTGTATCCATCACAATTTCTATTTTCCTCTTCACTAAAACCTATAAATCTTGGCATTTGGCCAAACTCTAATCATTTAAGTTTCTACTTCAAACATGGATATGGTGATGAAGTTGGGAGCATCTAGCGCGGTGGTGATTTTCACCAAGAGTAGTTGTTGCATTTCTCACAGCATTGAAACCCTAATCCGCAGTTTTGGAGCAAACCCTATAGTTTACGAGCTTGATACACATCCAAATGGGAAGCAAATGGAGAAGGCATTGATGGAACTAGGGTGTCATCCAAGTGTACCAGCAATATTTATAGGGAAAGAGTTAGTTGGTGGTGCAAATGAGATAATGAGCCTTAATGTGAGGGGAAAGCTTAAACAATTGCTAATTAGGGCTAATGCCATTTGGATATAGGAATTAATAAAGATTATATATATGTAGCAAGTGTACTAGGTCTAGGAGTTTTCATATAGTGAGACTTTTAGCTTTGATCTTTGTAATTTCCTTCACATTGTGAATAATGATTAATCTTGATGTATAAATAAAGTTATAATTTGGTCATACCTAGTCTTTTCTTTTGGAAATCTAGGCAATTTTTCTTTATCCACAGCTTATAACATGCATGAAGACACTACGTTGAAAATATCATTAGCGGCAATTAATACTTAATTGCCGCTAAATATGTATTTCACTCTTTGTATATGTCTTTAAAGACTTTAGCCACATTGGTTCTAATGACACTTAAGTAATGTCGATAAAAACTTTAACACTCTTTATTAATGTCAATACTTAATGCCGCTAAAAGTTCTTTTTTGTTGTACTGACATCATGTTTATGTGTAGCTTGTGCCAATATTAATTACAAAATTTTAAATGAAGTTAATATATTTTGTGATTGAGTTTAAATTATGCACATCGTAGGTACAAAGATTTTTTGTTATATAGTATCGAGACTCAAAATATATTTACATATAAATCTTTTAAAATATGGAATTTGCAAAAAATAAGACAAGTCATAGATATATACTAAAATTACTACACATATAACAATAATCCGATGATGCAAAAATATCCTTTTTTTTCTTTTTTTGGGAATAAATACTTATAGACGTATATACATATGCTGTTGAAATCAAGTTCACATAATTATCCGTACCAAAAGTATAGAAAAAAAGTACCACAAAAATTTCGATGCTTCTTCAAGCTAGTTTGGTTGATAAATAATGACTAACTTGGTTCAAATATCCTTTAATATATTCAGGAATAAAGTAAATTACTTGATCAAGAAAGGGAATATATAAAGTACTATGCCAATTTTATCATCACAATATATTCTCACCCATTATAATAAAAACTCCTTTACAAATTCGAAAGGTCACAATTTTTTATTACATCAAGTTATTCCTCTAGTTCATTTTATGCTACGGCCGTATTTGTGTTGTATGATTTTTTTAAAAAAAATAAAAAAAACTTTTGAAATCTGTAATTTTAAACATGTCAAGAATTAATGGATGTTCTTTGAGACAACCTAAAACAATAGATCTAGAGTTGCAATCGACTCCATAGAGGAATTAAATTTTCTAAATAACACTCTCCCCATCCAGAATTGTTTGTCATATTGCGCTTATCGAAAGTCAATTTGTCTAATTCTCAAAGGTAAATTAAATCACATTTATTCGATATTATAATTAAAAAATTAGATATTCTAAAACTATATGAAAAGTACTATAAGTTACAATTTTTTGCATATTAATATGATGAAAAAATTCATTTAGGAAGCAAAATATAGTAGCGGATCTACTGGCTAAATATATAGCATTATATATCTCGTGTTTGCTTATAACTCTAGAAATAACGCGAACAGAAAACAAATTTAAAATTTAAATTTACTGAGTTCTTGATTCTAAGATAATGACCTCATCAAGTGTTAATAATTGGGCGTTGAGTTTTTTTTTTAAATACATATTTAGTAAAATTTTAATGCATATACAGGGTTTGAAAAAAAAAAGTTACTTCAATATACAAGCCTACTAGGTTGTGTGTGCAAGAACAACCTTAGGAATGTGATATGAATTAATAATGCATAAAATGGTATGGACAAAACATACCATTAATTATTATATCAAAAAAATACATTAACAACAAAAAATGGAGATAAAAAGGTGAATAAAAGAAAACCTCACATATCTAAGTCTTTCACTGCCCAAAAATGACATCATGACCTAGAAATTAATTTAGCTTATCAAATTTCAATCTTGTAAATCTCTCTCGAGCCTGATTTTTTTCCATCAGTCCAAGTCTTAGTGGACAGAGTTATCCAGTACCTCTGTTGATGTAGGTAGCACAAAATCTATAGTCGAGGTGTGCATAAGTTGTCCTGACCCGTGGTTATTTTAAAAAAGATTACAAGCAAATATCTTTTATACCCAAATTGCATTAGCCTTTATGAGCAATTGCTTGAGCTTGCCTCTAATATTGAGACTCATAATTTCATTAGAACCTCCAACTAACTCATTTCCAATGAACACAACAGGCACAATTTGTTGACACCCTAATTCAACCAATGCCCTCTCTAATTCCTTCCCATTTTGAAGTCTATCAAGCTCATAAACAATAGGGTTTGCTCCAAAATTGCGAATTAGGGTTTCGATGGTATGAGAAATGCAACAAGTGCTTCTACTGAAAATCACCACTGGACTTTGTGCTCCCAACTTCATCACCATTTCCATAATGTTTTTAAGTCTTTTGTGAAAGATATATTTTTATTGGAAGAAAAATATGTGAAGGAAACTAGAAGAGAAAAGGCTTTTTGTGTATTGAGTTTGTTGATTTGATATGGTTATTTCAATTGGAGGGAGCTATATATAAGGGTTAAATTAAAAGATGAAAATATTCCTATATATAAATAAAAGAGCAAAAAAAAAAGATAAAAAAAAAAAGATATACTTTTTATCATTTGTACGATAAATGAAACTGCATCACATTCTACAATCTTGAAAATCAGAATGGAATATAACTACCTTTTAAATATCCTCCTTATGATCTTTGAGCACTTTATGTGTAACGTAGATAAAATGACTAACATTCCAAAAATACTATCAAATTCTTGGTTAAATAGCTCATAGCTGATAAGAGTTTTCTCATAATTTATCTATAATCCATTAATTAATGATTTAATTATTTAGAGATAAAATTTGTCTGTTAGCTAATTTTTTTTATTGAGCTATATATAGTCCAACATCGTAACCTAAGTCATAAACCATCAAAAGAATCATTGCTTTACCATTTAATTTTACATACATTAGAAATTAAGTGTAGAAAATTAGATTTACACCCCATATTAATATTCATTAACAACTAAATATGTACAATACAACACGGATATAGTATTAGAACATCTGGTCTTAGGACGCCAGTTAGTAGTTTAGTCATATTAGGATTGTCTTACTAGTTCAGCAGTTATTATTTAATTAGATTACTTTAGTTCAGTTCGTTTAGGAGTCTTATTACTTTCCTTGTAACTCTATTTAATAACTTGCTGCCTTCATTAATAAATGAACATTCAGTCTTTATATGGTATCAGAGCTCTTCACGCTCTAAAGAGTACGATCCAGTTTTTTTTTCTCCTCACGCAGATCAGCAACAATAACCAACAACAGTCTTTATATATAGGCAATATTAATATATATGCTCACTCCGTTTTATTTTATGTGTCATAATTTAATTGGATACACGAAGTTGAAGGAAATGGTTTGGATCTAATGCTTTTGAAATATTCCAAATATATAGTGCATCAAATACAAAAGGATCTCAAGCAAGAAAGAGAGGGTCGATTGGTACTTCCAAGTTCCAAAGGCCATATGCTTTTTGGGGGTGACAAGGATGATAGATCCAGGCCCAATTTCTTATGTGGGCAAAGTGTGGGGTGGGGCGGGGTGAGTATTATATCATGAAATAACTTTTGAAGTCGAATCAGACACCTACACTAAACACCGTGCATGAAGAAAGGAATATGCAAGGACATTTATGAACTCGAATATTTACTTAACAAACTCCTTTCAGACCGGCCCGATCTAGCCTCCCAAGTACAAAAAAGTTATATCCTTCCAATCACTAAAAGTATATGAACGCAAACTTTCATCTTCTTTAATTAAAAATTTTAAATTTGAGCTTTGACAGTAAAGACGATATATTCCTTTTTTTTTTGTGATGCAAATCTTAATAAGCCGTACAGTTGGTTCTAGATACCTAATAGTTCTTTGTGGACATGTTGCAATAAGGTCCATGCAAATCGTACTTTATTACAAAGTACAAAAGGTGAAATAATATATAGGACAAATTAAGAAAGAGGGTACAGTATATATACTAGGACATCCTTATCATAAAGTGATTCTCACTCAGAAAAAAAATTTATATAAGAAAAAAAAAAGTTATATGCTACCTCGAAAGGCCAAATATTACTTGTTCCTTTGTTTCATTTTATGTAACATCGTTTTTAATGAGCAAAAGGATTAAATATGTACATATTTATTATTTGTTTGTAGTCTTGAGATCTTATATATTATTGTTAGCTATTAAACTATGCTAAAAATTTGTTCTTATTTACAAATCAGAATCAAGTAATATTTTTTAAATTTCATATTGATACGAGCTATGTCACATAATTTGAAACGATGACATTCGTTTATATGCATGTGTGATGGAAATTTTGACAATGTAACGTGGAGTCATGGCGTCTCAAAAGCTATATGCCTTTATGCTCTTAAAAAGGTGTGATCCTTTACAAGTTGCATTTTTCTATTACTACTTTCCAAAAGAGAACATGAATAAAATATGATGCTAAAGAAAAGTCTCTTCTTTTTTTTTATCGCTCCGGAGCCCGATACAATGTGTTGGACCTGACTAAATTTTGATTTACGCATTGCAAGATTCATTTCTAGAGGGGACACTTTCAACTGAATTTTTTTTCATTCTTAGATGGTTGAATCTGAGACTTCTAACTAAGGTCGCATGTATCCAATCGTCCCACCACAACCTATTATTGGTATTATGCTAAAGAAAAGTTAATTGCATGGATTTGTTACCCATATGCTAATTAATTAAGTCAAAATCTAATCTTGAACCAATGTACTTAGGTCAATTGCAAAGAACTTTAGTCAAATCAAAATCTTTCTATTTTTTTTGGTTATATGATGTTATAGTCGTCAAACATCGTCACATAAAATAGAACAAATGGATTAATTATTTGACAGATTTGGTTGCTGCAATGAAATATGTAAAAGGCAATGAAATGAACCTCTAACTGATTCTCAACAGCTCAGTAGAGAGTAGAGACAGTATGCATCAGGCTAACCTAAAGATCCGCCCATCCAACTGATTAAACTTAATATACTAGTCGGCAGATGTATAATATATGTATACTACACGTATGATAAAATTATGTATAATCCATAATTTTCAGGTGAAGGGTGTTCAACTGACCATCCTTTTGATGATAGTGGCTCCGCCACTACCTATGTAAGAGAACTTCATGGATTTGTGAGGTTTTCATTTGATATACAGTGTGTAAAAGCACAACCCATCGACAAAAAAACACTTATTATAGTTGAACAGAGGAAAACAGAATCGACGTGTGATCCATAGGCAATGCAGAGTAGATTGAAACCTTTATCATTTCAAAGAATCACATAACACTTGATTGCTTCGAGTTTTTTGAAGCTGGATATATCCATAAGCCAATCATCCCTACTCTAAATATCATCAATGATAACAAGGTATCATGGACCCTTAAGCTTTTTCTATACTAGGTCAGCTAACTCATTGTCATCCATCTTATCATAATCTTTTGCGTTAAAATCTGTTAGCTTTGATATGCAACGTAAAGCTTCTAACAATACATTTCTACCTTTAAATTCTTGCGATATTGTAACCCAAGGAAGAATATCAAAGTGATGATACCTGATTTGAAGTTGATCGTAAGCTTTTCTAGCGAGTGTTGTTTTGCCAATTCCACCCATGACTGTTATTGTAACAATGTCTAGATCCGATGGTGGTCCTGTCAATCTTTTAATTATTTTTTCAAGGACTTGTTGAAAATATTCACCAGTTTTATGAATAAAATCGAGCATTTGTACAGTGTGACCATGAAAGAGTTGTGCATTTCGTTGATCAAGAGTTTGAAGAAGAGAAATTACAGCACTATAAGCTGCCATTAAGTCAATATGGAGAAACAAAATTATTTTTCAAGGAGTAAAGAGGATGTAATTCAATATATCAAACACTCTTATAATTAATAATTTTTGGTGATTATCTTATCAATAAAATAATTTGACTTACTAAAAATAACTAAAGTCAATGACAGTTGGGTGTGTGAAAGCACATCTGTGTCAAGTTATAATAATAACTATCATTTGATTAATGTTTTCTTTCTTCTGATTGACAGCTTTCTAACTCAATTTAAAGCATCTATACCGCTGACAATGTTGAATGCCTTGAATCGGACCCGTTACAAACAGAAAGGACGGGGCCTGGGGGTCCGGGGGGGCGGAGACGCCCCCGGCCCGACGGTATACAATGTTGTTGTATTGGGCCCTTAATTATCTGTTAATTCTGTATGTTGGGCCCAAGCCTGTTAGGGCGTAGCTTAGCACTATATATAGACGCTATGGCAAACCCTATTCTGTAATTCTGTTCTTGCCTCTCCATAATAAAACTGCTCTCCCTCTTCCCTGTGGACGTAGCCAATTTATTGGTGAACCACGTAAATCTGTTGTCTTGTTTTTCGCATTTATATTTTCTCGTATTATCTCAAATTCCGCATAACAGACAATTATATTAATACGTCAATAGAATCATTGTGTGTCCTTAAGAAAATTAATCCACTTAGTGTACACGGGGTGATGGATTACTTCCTCTCATGATAAAAACGGATATACATATTGCAAGAGTATTAGTACCTCAAACGCCTACAACTTCGTCAAACTTAAAGACAGTCTCTAATCACACACAAGTCTAATATATAAGCACACTAATCTTCCTTTCCACCATCAAATGTGGAAGAAAAGTTCCTTTAAAAAAGAACAAAACTTCAATTTTTCCATTTTTCATTCACACCAATGCTTAACTCCAACAAAATAATGGATCTTTGAGCGATTTGCTTACTGTTATTATTTAAAACATGTATTATAGTTGCACAGAGGAAACAGATTCAAAGTGTGAAACCTTCGATTCGTGTAATACTCCATAGGCAAGGCATAAAATAGATCAAAACCTTATTCATTTCAAACATAAAACCGAGTTATGATTTCACTTCTGAAAATATAAACTAAAAGGTTCTGCATTTGGATGATCCCTCGAAACAAGAATCATGTCCCTGCATATTAAAGACACAAATAGAAGTCATCATCTTAATTTCGAAGAGGAAAAGTTATAAATATGAGTGTGAAGAACCGAAACCATTTATGAGAGAATTAACACTTACTACGACTGTTATGGATGTAGACATTAAGGATATTATTTCCCATTTCCTCTTGTTCGTGTAAAATCTCTCTTGCAGAATACTCAGCAGTAGTGCTGCAATCATGTAACTCAATTGACTCCAAACTACAAATTTCCCCAACACAAAAGTCCTCCACCACTCAGTAACAATAACTTCAAGCTTTTGATTTCGTCTTTATCACTCAGTATCCATTCAAGACTCAAGCATCGAGAACGTTTAAGTTTGAACTCTTCAAGATTTGGCAACATGATAAGAGTTGATGTTATGTCTGCCCAATAAAAATAACAACACCGAGTTAAAGATAACCTCCTAAGTGATGTTGGAAAACCAAATCTCTTGATGGAGAGGTGACTGGTACAACTTAAATGCTTCGAGCTTTGTCAATGTGGACATATCTAATAGCTGGTGGGTAATCTCTTCTACGTTAAAAGGTGCTTGAATGATCAATCTCTTTAAATTGGGAATGCCAGAAAAGACTTCATCTGTACAACTGTTGTAACAAAGAATAGAAAATTCCTCTAGATTTGGCAACCCTGCCACGAATCCAGACGCACACATCTCAAATTCTTCATCATCCAAATCTTCCACGGTAAAGTTATATTGTTGTAAGGATAACTACCACAAATTAGAGTTTGCAAATTCTGAAGCTTTGAGATTGATTCAGGAATATCTCCATGAAATCGAACTTGGAGATATCTCAAATGAAACAACTTTTTAATCACAAGTGGAAATGACTTGAACATTATATCTTCATTGAAGCTGGGGCAAATACCCTGATAAGTTTGAAACTAGAGAAAAATTCATGTATTATAGGATCAGAATGGTAGACAGGCAATCTCCTGAAAAACTTAATACGGGGTTCAAGAGGTAGATTCAATCGAGAAAATAAGTAGATAAATCTGGCATCAGGGGGTAATAGCTTTTATAGTAGTCATCGACTGAATAAGATTCGGTTTGAAAACTGAAGCGACGAACACTATGCAATGTAAAGCTTCTAACAATACACTTCTACGGCAAAATTCTTGAGATATTGTAACCCAAGCAAGAATGTCAAAGTGATACCTGATTGTAAGATGATCATAAGCTGTTTTAGCTAGTGTTGTTTTACCAATGCCTGATATTGTGACAACGTCTAGATCCCGTATTCGTCCTGTCAACCTATTAATTATGATCTCCAAGTCATCATCAAGTCCCTGCACATTATCATCTTTCATCATTGGATAACTTGTAGAAGAAGTTAATCAGCATCATCATGAGAAAGAATGTCCCTCACTTGTTTCTTTGTTGTATCCATTTTTTCAACAACTGGTAGCAAATCCTTTGATGATTTGATGAGTTTTCAGCTCAACAACATCTTCTGCCTCACAAGCAGCAACTCTGATTTTTTCCTCAAAAGATTTGATCTTTTCATGGTCAAATCTTCTGTTCTTGCTAATATTTTCAAGGACATGTTGAAAATTTTTGAGTAGTAGCATGAAGAGAATCGAGCGTTTTGGCTGTGTGATCATGAAAGAGTTCTCGAATATTTCGTTGATCAACAAGAGTTTGAAGAAGAGAAATTACAGCACTATAAGCTGCCATACTCAAAAATGATGAACAAGAAAACAAATGGATATGTAAGGAGTGGATAGAATTTGATTGAAGATATTAAATTTCACTCAAAAGAGAAGAAATATGATAATACTACTTTCTTAAGATGTTCTTTGACAAGCCAAAGATTTTTTTTGTTTTTTTTTGTGCTAAAATCAGAAACTTATTAACCTATACTTTGAAAAGTTATTAAGTATTTCTTTTATGCTCTTATAATCAGTTGTTTAAATAATATGCTTTAGGAATAAGCATGTTTTGACCATTGGTGATTTAGTATTTTGTAAACGATAACTATATTGATGTACTGTAATATACAGGAGTATTTATTTTGTTTTATGTGATAATTCGAAATGATTTAGGTTTCTATTATGCAGTGTCTATGTGGGTATGTACAAGTTAAATATGTTTGGTTCATGTCATATTATAGATCACTTAGTTATTCTATCCTCACATAAATAAATAGTTGGTGATAGTTCAGGAAACTCAAATCTCGTACATGTAATATTTCACATTTCTGGTGACATTTCATATGTTCAACATCAATGTCAAAAAAAAAAAAAAATACATTCTCTATTAAGCATATTTGTATATATACTTCTTTCTGTTCTTCGATATATTTTCAAATTTATGAGAAAAAATCACATGTTTTTCATGTACAAGTGTTAAGTCACATTTCTGGAGTAAGATCAAGCTGCTTTCTCAATTGCTTCTATGCATTCTACGACCGATGCCTTGTTTGTCATTGCCGCTATTAGGGCTTCATGAAGCTTGCTATTATTTTTCAGTAGTGAAGCAGCAAATAAAACCTGCAAAAATTGAATCAGACAAACTAATGGTCTTGCTTGGATTTACTTGCAACATTATAATCAATGTCTTCGTTTAGCTTAGAAGTGGCAAAAGCAAACAATCTACGTGTGTGTATGCATCTTGAATTTTGTATATGTTTGTATGTTGAAATATGTGATCATCTCATCACATACTTTTAATTACGTAGTTATATTATGTCTCACCACGTCCTGTGACGTGCTCTGATACCATGTTGAAGTGTGTGATGATTTGATATGAAAGCTTAAACTACTAGAGACTAAGACACTTTTAATTTACTTAATTATGTTATATATTTCAATAGTTTGTGTATATTTATCACAGTATGTGTTCGGTTTTAGACTCACCGCCCATCTTGTAAGGTTCTGCTGCTGGTCTTTGCTAAGCGACGGCTTGCTCCTGTTTAGAAATCTCTGTGAAGACAAAGAGCAACAGTTTCTTTTTATTAATGGCTCCAGAAAAAGGGCAATTTAACTCCAAGATAGTGTACACTAAACCTGAAGAGTGAATAGGTCAGCTGATTGACCGACAACTTTATCATACTTCAGCCCTTCTGCTGCTAGCCCGGCCATCGCTACCACTGCCAACCTGAGAAATGCAACTACTCGTAAATAAATCTTTTTCCCGGTGAAAATTTAAGAAGCAATGTTACTTCATGTGAAAATATAAATAGCTGCAGATGTCTGACAAAGTACCTACATATAGCAAGCAGAGGTAGATACAGGATTTGAACATTATGGTTCGTGGTAGAAATTTTACCACAAATTATTTGATTTACTGACTTCAAAATCAGTTATTTGTACTTATTAGTGACATTTTATAGGGTTCTGAAGGACCAGACCCGTAGCTAAAGCATTACATTCTCGCCTTTCAAAGCAAGAACTCCCTGTGTCCCAATTTATATGACACACATTCTTTTTTAGTCTTAGTCTTTCCCAAAAAGAATGTCATTTTTTTAATAACTAAAAACAACTTAACGTTAATATTTTTTTACGCTTAATGAAATGATTTACAACCACACAAATACCTAAGGTTTGGTATAGACGACAAGATTCAAAAGTCTTCCCGTTTTACTTAAACTTTGTGCAAAGTCAAATGTTGTCGCATAAACTGAGACAGAAGGAGTAATTAATTGATTGTAGAAGAGATTCTCTCGAAGTCGATACCTGTCAAGTTCTTTTGAGTCAAGCTGGCCACTGTAGATAAGTTTTTCCAACCTTTCATCAATTAAATTGACATGCTCTTTCCCAATATCCAGTGAATATCCAAGTATCGGAACACCGATTAGGTAGGAAACTGAAATTGAGATTGTACGGCTTAATAGAGGAAAGTTAATGGAACCGCAGAAGCACAACAACAATAACAACTATGCCTCGATGTCATTATCATAACCAAAATAACAACAATAACTGGTCGAGGTTCGTCTTATATGAATCTTCAATGTTTCATTTAAGCTCAACTCATGTCATTATCATAGCCAAATAAAAATAAAAGTATAAAATATTGAAAACTAAAACAGGATGTCACCTAAGAAATGAGCTGCTTCATGTCTGGCGATTCTCTCCTGGTAATCAGGAAAAAAGGATGAAAATCCATCAATGGCAGCTTGAAGGAGCCTACATAATGAATAAAAGAATGAGCCATAACAACCTGCATGCAGTAGAAAAAGCTCAACTGAATATATAGTATAATGCATTATTAGAATCAGAAGAACACCTAAAATCTTCACTTACGCTGGGGAAGTACTTCCGATTCCCAAAACTACTAAAGATATGCTCCCGATCAAGTATGGAACGAAGAAACCCCAATCCTGAAAACATAAAGAAAGAATCAACAATGTCACCTGCATGTATATGTTCTATACAGATACACAGTAACATCACTGTACTTCACAGCCCATCTTGGTTTTGGAGTAACACCAAGGCGAACAAAATTATCTGAGAATTGTGTACATTGTTACACTTTCACGAATAACCCGCACTAGTACTTCTATGTCGACTCAAAATACATCGGTGATATCTTTATATAGGTTCCGAATAAAAATGTTCTGGTGCAGACATATGGGAACATGTCATTACTCTTCTCGACTAATTTCATGGGGTTCCTGCTACAAGCATAGAGGGTATTCTACCCACCAAGGCTTGGTGACAAAATAGAAAGAACCACCTAGTGCTTTTTGCCTCCGTGCAACTCACTTCATTGACCACTTAGTCACACCCTTGGGTGTGAGACATCTTAATTTGTAAGAACAAACAAAACTTTTGTCTATTTAACAAATTAACCTTTTCGATGAGGTGATTCACACTATTAAACAAGTGGTCAGTAGTTAGAAAGACGTGGGGTGTTGAACTACAATCCCACCCCAACACCTCTTAGGATTGTCAACTTGGTTTACGTCCAGATAATAAATCAAGAGATTGTAATCCCACGAAACCAAACTAGATATAGTTATCTAGATTGACTATAACAATAGAACCAAATGAAAGACTCAGGCCCCATATCCAGTGCGTTATTTGCATACTTAACAGGGAGAATGAGGCTTATAAACCACAGTTTAGATGTAATACGAAACTTCAGAGTTAAACAAAAAGGACAATGAACAGCAGAAAAGTAGGATAGTAAGAGAACTTACACCAGGAAGTTGCCCTGCAAGAACTCCCAAAAACCCAGTTGTGCCTACCACCGTAAACAGAAAAGCTGCCTGCATCACTGAAGGAAATCAGTATCAAACAGATTTAATAACGAAGTCCATAACAGTCAAATGAAAAAGACATAACCACGTTAATCATCCGTTTGTCAAACAACTTTTGATGTTTCAAGTAACAACAATTGGAACCATGAAATCATTTGTAGGGACACGAAAGAAATGTAATAAATGTGTAGTCAGATATTCATTTCATGATCGGACAGATACCAATGTTTTACTGTATGAAACAGATGAACAATACATGTGCCAAAAACACGACGTTAGCTCAAATATTCCCCTTAGTTATCGCACCCATGTGAACATACAGTTCTCTTCAATCAGAATACAGAACAATATCCGAATTGAGAGCTACTGTCATCAACGTAATAACAATACAAATTTCATCAAGAAACTTACATCATTTCTGACACTTGGGATTGCAAGGTTCTCTGCGTTCTTTATTCCGAGAGTTGTCAGCTCTCTAAGAGATGTCTGCAACAGAAAATTTTAAGACCATTACAGAGAATTATTGACACAATGTGTGCTAATCAAATAAATGAGATAACAGATCGATGCATATTGGTCTTTCCAAAGCCTTCACATTTTAAATGAAAACTGACCGTTCGACGTGACACATATGGTTGAGAACCCCACTTTTTGGACCAACCGATTTCAACTAGCTGATCAAGCGCCCCTTTTACGGCATTACTATCTTTCTACAATCAAGAGAATATGCACATAAAACAGTTAAAGAGTAATTGCCAAAAAAAACACTTTAAGCATTACTTTTTTGCGAGTTTCATATCTAAATTAGGGAGCACATTAATTATTAGCATAATACATAAACATGACTCTTAATTTGACTTCTGGGTGCACCAATAATATTTAAGCATGAGCAAGTAAAATTTTCAATGAAAAAGAGTTGTTGACCAGGATTTAACCCAGAATTTGAAGAGCAAGGATGTATTTCTTCACTTCTACCAGCAGACCAGGAGCAAATGAATGTTCATTATGGGTGCACATTTTATTATATTCATTTTTCTATCCGTTTCTCAATATATATCAATATATATATAACCTTTACATGTGGGTCCGTCCCTGGGTACACTAATACACACTTAAACTAGCATATAATTGAATAAGTAGATACATATATTTTACGTGGCATATTATACCGCATAGGTCAACAAAAAATTGTCACGTGTGTTTCTATTTGTTCAATTTTATACAAATTTAAATAACTTGTGTCAAAGTTAAAGGTCATGTTCACATTTCTCAATTATTTATCAAAAATGACAAGACAATTATAATACGCCCAAAATGGAGATAAGATTAAAATTTTCGATTAAAAAACAGGGAATGTACCTTAGAAATGGCGCTTTGGAGGTTTGACAGATCAACACCAGTTGATGAAGGAGAAGAAGAAGCTGCTGAAGCTCGAATTTTGAAGCTCAATTTTCCAGAAATAATTAATGGATTATTACATTGTACTAAAAATTGAGAAGGCGTAGTGAAGAGAGATGATGTAGAATTTGACATTTTTTTTTCCTCAAAAATTTTTTGGGGGAATTTTTTGGGATAACTAAAAGCTCTGTTGATAAGGCTTGGCGTGTTGGTTTAAACCACCACACAGAAATTCTGGAGTAATACTTTTATTTTCTCTTAGTTTGTTTGTTTAATTTTTGACTCAATATAAAATAAAGAAATTTATTAATTTTTGGTTTGAAATTAAATATATATATTAAAATATTTTTTAATTTTATAGTATTAAACATGTCACATGTAAAATTGAAATTAAAGAATTATTAAAAAGAAAAAACACGTCTTTTTGAATAAACTAAAAAGAAAAGTACGACAAACAAATTAAAATTTAGGAAGTATTTGTTAGACAATGAAGATATATATGTAGTTTAGTTGATTAGTTATCTGAACTCTCACTTTGTGACGAGAGCTGATTCCTCACATTGTAATTTCCTAAACCATTTCTGCTTTACCATCCTAGTTTTTTTAAAAATGTGTCACTTTTTTAACGAGGATATATTTACTTGTGGAATGTTTTGACCCTTTTCCCTATTTAGAATTCAGTCTTTTACAAGTAAAATTTTAGTTAAAGAGAACTTTTAGAACTCCAATATCTGGGCATCTTTCTTTGTTTTTCTTATTTGGTAAAAATGATCAAATTTTAGTTAAATCTGTTACAAATTTGGCAAAAAAAAAGGCACAACTAACACAAGTACCATTACATCTAAAATTATGTAGTACAAATTATTTATATATAAGAGATACACAATGTGAATTTTCATTGTGTTGGCTAAAAATAATTTAGTATAAATAAATTGATTTTTACATCTACAAATTTTATTGATTCCGTTAATTGCTTAACATCTATCGGCTGACACCAAAATTGTACGTCTATATTAGTTTGAAGGTTAAATATACTCGATCAAATTACATATAGATCAATCTCAAATTTACCCAAGAGAAGCAAAGGGTGGTAAGAAGCAATCACTACAATTTCCAAAATTCATAACATTTTCCTGTTTCTTATAAAAGTCACTCAAAACTTAGGTAGAAATCACAAATTGCTATATTTTCATTACAAGGAAATTGGAAGGAATCAATTCCATGAACTTCAAGGTTTTCCACAGCAATTGAAATATCGAAAGATCCTTCTCATCCTCTGTCAAAAGAAAATATAAATTAAATTAACAATTACTTTTATAGTTCACTATGCTAAAACATGCAAAGAAGAGTATGTACGTTCATATTCAGTATTGTTTAGATTTTTCAAAAATAGCGTCAAATCACTCAAAAATATATAATTTTCATATTATTGATCGTTAAGCCACACTCCTAAGAAAATAATTATTCATTTTGTTTAATTAGTAAACCAATTGTTATATTTCATAATTAGAACTAAGTCAAACAAATTAAAAAAGACTATTTGGTTCATTGCCATCTAATGATCAACAAGGTCAACATTTATACATGGACAACTAAGCATTGTCCTCAACAATGGTCCTAACAACGTGTACCCCACTATATCTTTTCCAAAAATTATGTCTAACTATTTATCTTATTCATATATTATATACCATATACATCTTGGAATATTAATTAAAAACCCTATAAGTAATGATATTATCTAAAGATGGTAAAAACACTAACAAACTAAAAGTTAAACGAGTGCACGTTTCGTGATTTGAACTCATGACCTAAAGTCACATAGAGACAATTTTATTATTGCTATGAGGTTGTCCTCTTCAAATTAAATGACGATAATCTAGTGCACAATGCATTCTGCATTTACACAAGGCATAATCCAAGGAGGTGAGTTGTAGACTACTTATCCTAACACAATGTAAGTTGTGATGTCACAGCTCAAATGCATGACCTATAGATCGCACTTACGCAAAAAAAAAATAGTTATAAATCTTACAGTTGTAGATTGGTTTTGATGGTAATGATGATCATTCTCATTTGCATCACTTTTGGTAGAGAAAATGAGGTCATTCTCATTTCCAAAACTGGCTCTTGATAAGTCCTTTTTGTTTTGTTTCCTATTTTCTCTTATTTTAGAAAAATCCATTGAGTAGTCAGGGTAGACACCCTTTTGATCCCAATGTCCAAATTGTGGCACAGATAGCCATGGTCCATTCTTCTTCTGCACAAAAAGAGAGAAACTTACCATCAATAAATTAATATGTACATTTTTTTATATTTTTAGAAATATCAAATATGTTATAAATTGATTAATCTACAACCAATATTAATTAAAAAGATTGAATAACTTCTTTAAAAAGTTGAACCACCAATAAATTTCCTACACTACTTTTAAAAAAAAATGAATTCAGCAATGGATAAATTTTATAACTATATATAAACAACGCAATCCATCGCTAATCCTATTGAACTCGTTAACTACGAGTAAAATAGCGGCGGATCAACATAAAATTCATAGCTAATTCCGGTGTTTTTTAATAGTGCTAGTAGCTAGACTAATAGTTTATTTGGCCAAATTTCTGAGAAGTTAAAAATTATAAAAATATAAAATAAAAAATAAAAAATATATACAGTATATTTTATAGAATTGATGTGTTTGTCAAAGTTTTTAGAAGAAAAAAATACTTTTAAAAAGTAGCAAAAGCTATCAAACACAATTTGTTATTCTAATATTAGTCAAATGATAACATAAAATGCTACTTATTAAAAGTACTTTTAAAAAACAGACCTGGCCAATTAAAATAAATAAATTTTAGAAGTTTGACGAAACAGAGCAGTTATAAGCCGCAAATAAAGACATATATACTAGGAAAACAAGAAAGATTAAGAACAAGAAAATAAAGATGGAAACCTAATGTTTATCTTATTTTTTAAGAAGGAATAAAGAAGGAAATCATGTGATTATCAAAAAATTAGCAACAAAATTAACAAGAAGACAGCCAACAATATGTGGATTAATTAACAAAGATAGCCTCTTAATTACCTCTTTGTGATATTCCATTGTAAGAGTATGAACAAGGAAAATAAATATAAATAAACTATTTTATAAGGAGACAGAGGAGATTATTTATTTTTTTGATGGAGGGAAGTTGTGTTGTTTGGGATTATGTTTTTATAGAATAATTAGGAGAGAAGTGCCTTTGCTTGCTGTATTTTGTATTGAATGGGAAGATTGAGATCTCCCCTTAATATATTAGAGTATATTATTCAAAGCGCGCCATTAAAATGAAGCTTAAAATAGATAAATTTAAATTTAATTAGATTTTAATATAAATATCGAACGAAAAAAAAAAGAAGAAGTAATGAATGTAGACAAATTGTATGTTGCCACCAAGAAAGATTGGAATAGGAAAAGATAGAGTGGGCACCATCAACATTCATATAAGTGGACAATTTGGGTATTATCGTAGCATAGATATCAACATATAATATTATTATTATATATATAAATATATTCACTCTTTTTGTGATTCTTAGCCTCGATTCTTAAAAATTTTAGATTTTAATTTTTGACGATGAAAAAAATTCTATCAAAGTTATATAATATATAAATTCTAATTTATTGAGCTTTAATATAAATAACATACATCGAAAAAATAAGTTATATGGAATGTTGAGACAAATTGGATGTGTTGTTGCCACCAAGGAAGATTTGATTATAAAAAAGATGAGTGCACATCATATTACTATGTCTTTTTGCCCTTTTAATTGGTTTTTCTTTTCTTGCTTCACTGGCTATGATGACATTTACAAGGCTCAATGCTAGCTGTGGAATTTTTTAAAATATTACTTCCACGCATTATCTACATATATAGCTTTTTTAGATTAATAAATTTGTAGTAAGAGCCGTTTGGATATTAAATTTATTTATTCAGAAGATATTTTCAAAATAATATTTGCTTATACATCATAATGATTTTTTGGTTAGTTATTATAAAGGGAAAATGGACAACTATACTCATCAACTTTGCAATATTCTTTAAAGTTGTTAAACAAATTTATATTACTTAATTATTCATTATAACTATAGTTTGCTATAATTACTATTTGTGATTAATATTAACCATTAGTTACATGGATTAACTTCGAATTGTATAATTTAGCACATTTGTATAATTCGCAACTAGTTATTCTTCTTTTGATTTGTATTTGTATACGATGATTTATATTTTTATATGACGATGATTTCCTTTGATTTTTCAGTTTCTCACCATATACATTCAGTTTTTTTATTTAATTACAAGCTCGAAGCCAGCCTGCATAATTAATGTATAATGTTAGTTGCGAGTAGTAATTATAGCTAACTATAGCTATGATGAGTAATTAACTAAGTAGTATAAATTTACTTAACCGCGTAATATAGGAGCGATAATGCTAAATGGCCAGAAAATTTGGTCAAAATTTGACTAGAAATTTGAAAAGTCTATAATGTTCTTTTTATTTTAAAATAAACTAATTTTTTTCTATTTTTTAATTAAAATATATTAAAGTTAAAAAAAATAGAAATGTTCAAAAGATAAAATAACATAGGGTGAAATATGTTATTTTATCATTCTGATAAAATTTTCTAACGAGAAGGATTTTTCCATAAATATACCATCAAAGGTTATTGGTTATCGAATAGTGTTTATATATCCTCATATTCTAATAAATATCTGTTTATTCTTTGTTGTTAATTGAATGAATTGTTAAAAAATTGTAACACTATTATTTTTACTTTTAAAAATATCATATGACTATAAAAAGTATTTCACTCAAATATCAATTTCTTTGATTTGATGACTAAGTTAAACATCAGTATTTTTTAAAAAAAAAATTGCGTTGTTACTATATCAGGATATTATCATAATTATGCACTACATATTAACTAAAAATCATGTAATGATAACAAAAATACCATAATGTATTTCAACAATGATCTTGGCGGTCCTAATTTTTAAATATTTTGGTACATAACTCATGTCATTCCTTATTATATTCAAAATTTTGAGTTGTCAAACAAAATGTAATTGATAAATAATTAGTTATATTAGTCGATCAATATGATAAACGTCTATCAGATCAGAAAGATATTTTATTTTAAAATTTAATAATACCATTGGAATGTGATCCCTTTGATGTGTTGGCATATATATACACGATAAAATGTTATCCTAAACATGATTCAAAGACATTTATATTCATGACAATTGTTGAATATAAATGAGATCTCTTCAAATCCATTTTTCGAGTAATTTCATTAACAAATTACCTTCCTTTTATTTGAAAAATCTTATTTATTTTCTAATAAATCTAGCGATTTAGTTAAAACACTTTCAAAATATTATAATGAAAAAGATAGAAAATAAAGAAGTTGATATCAATAGACGGTTATATTGGTTCTAGCACCGATGTCGGGTATCACAAAATGTGAACCATGTTTTTTTGGAAACAATATGAAGAACACAAAGAGGGGGATTCGAACCCACAATAATAATAGCGAATTAACTGAGTTACTAAGATTTCAGAATGGAATATTAAAAGCGTATATTCTTTTGTTAGGTAAAATAATTATTTATTTTAATTATCTAATTTTATGTTCGGTCTAAGCAATAAGAAATAAAGAGTTTGACTCTGTGGTTGTTAGAATAAATTTCTCTCCATCTTTTATTTTGTATGGCAATGTTGTGAGGTCCATCCCCATTTACCAAATTTTGAATAACTTTGTGCCAATTTCAAAGTTTGGTAGAGTTGGTAATCTATAAAGAAGAAAAACTTGTTTTGTGCCAATTTCAAAGTTTGGTAGAGTTGGTAAGCTATGAAGAAGAAAAAAAATGTTTTTCTTCTATAGCACATTTGGAGGGTAGTGTATTTGTTCTCTATAAAAGGGAGGACAATTCTTCATTCTAAGCACACCAAAAAAGAATTACAAAAGGAGAGAAAGAAGAGTGAGGCATCACAGAGGAAAATAATCTGTGAGGAAAAATAGAGAGTGTGAGCGATATTGTAGTGAGGTGGAAAAATCAAAAGAGTGTTATTTCTTTTGAATGTGTAGTGGTCTTTGGAGTTTTACTCAGACATACAAGTGTAAAATCCTTACTATAGTGATATTCGTTGCTCCTCTCGGGTCGTGGTTTTTCCCTTATTTAGGAGGGTTTCCACGTAAAATCTTGGTGTCATTATTTCTCTTTTATTCTCGTTGATTAACCGTATTGTTGTGTTCCGCATTTGTTGCCTTTATTACCGCAAATATTATTTCTGTTACGGATTTATTCCCAACAATTGGTATCAGAGCACAGGTTCTGCTCATTTACAGAAATATTTTTTGCAGCTTATTGTACTATACTCAATAAAAAAATGTCTGGAGTAAAGTACGAGGTAGCAAAATTCAACGGTGATAGCGGTTTCTCAACGTGGCAGAGAAGGATGAAAGACTTGCTCATCCAACAGGGTTTGCACAAGGCACTAGGCGGCAAATCCAAAAAGCCCGAATCCATGAAACTTGAGGATTGGGAAGAAATGGATGAAAAGGCTGCTAGTGCAATCAGATTGCACTTAACAGATGATGTAGTTAATAACATCATCGATGAAGAGAGTGCATGTGGCATTTGGACAAAGTTAGAAAATCTATACATGTCCAAAACGCTGACAAATAAATTGTACCTAAAGAAGCAGTTATATGCGCTACATATGGGTGAAGGTACAAATTTTTTGTCTCATTTAAATGTACTTAATGGACTAATCACGCAGCTAGCAAACCTCGGAGTAAAGATCGAGGATGAAGATAAAGCCATAGTGCTCCTAAACTCGTTGCCATCTTCCTACGATACTTTAGCAACAACCATTTTACATGGTAAGGACTCTATTGAGTTGAAGGATGTCACATCAGCCCTTTTGCTTAATGAGAAGATGAGAAAAAGGCCTGAAAATCACGGACAGGCTCTCATCACGGAAAGTAGAGGCAGAAGTTACCAAAGGAGCTCAAGTAACTATGGTAGATCCGGAGCTCGTGGAAAGTCCAAGGTCCGATCAAAATCGAAGGCCAGAAATTGCTACAATTGCGATCAACCAGGACACTTCAAAAGAGATTGTCCAAATCTAAAAAGGGGCAAAGGGGAAAGCAGCGGCCAGAAGAATGATGACAACACAGCTGCCATGGTGCAAAATAATGACGATGTTGTTCTCCTCATAAATGAGGAAGAAGAATGCATGCACTTGGCAGGTATAGAGTCGGAATGGGTGGTCGACACAGCAGCATCTTATCATGCCACACCGGTAAGAGATCTTTTTTGCAGATATGTAGCCGGTGATTATGGCAATGTGAAAATGGGTAACACAAGTTACTCAAAGATTGCGGGGATCGGAGACATTTGCTTAAAAACAAATGTTGGATGCACATTAGTGTTGAAAGATGTGCGCCACGTACCTGATTTGCGGATGAACTTGATCTCGGGAATTGCTTTGGACCAAGATGGATATGAGAACTACTTTGCAAATAAAAAATGGAGACTCACCAAAGGGGCATTGGTGATTGCAAAAGGAGTTGCTCGTGGCACGTTATACAGGACAAATGCAGAAATATGCCAAGGTGAATTAAATGCGGCTCACGAAGAAAATTCTGCAGATTTATGGCATAAAAGAATGGGTCATATGAGCGAGAAAGGATTGCAAATCCTTTCCAAAAAGTCACTCATCTCTTTTGCCAAAGGTACAACGATAAAATCGTGTAACTACTGCTTATTTGGTAAACAACATAGAGTCTCATTTAAGACATCATCTGAAAGAAAGTCGAATATACTTGATTTGGTATATTCTGATGTTTGTGGTCCAATGGAGATAGAATCGATAGGAGGTAATAAATACTTTGTTACCTTTATTGATGACGCTTCTCGAAAATTGTGGGTTTATATCTTGAGAACCAAAGATCAGGTGTTTCAAGTATTTCAAAAGTTTCATGCTCTGATAGAAAGAGAGACAGGTCGAAAGCTAAAACGTCTCCGAACCGACAATGGAGGTGAGTACACTTCAAGAGAATTTGAAGAGTACTGTTCAAACCATGGAATCAGACATGAAAAGACAGTTCCTGGAACCCCACAACACAATGGTGTAGCTGAGAGAATGAATCGCACCATTGTTGAGAAGGTGAGAAGCATGCTCAGAATGGCTAAATTACCCAAGACATTCTGGGGTGAAGCAGTTCGGACAGCGTGTTATCTTATCAATCGTAGTCCATCAGTTCCGTTGGAGTTTGACATTCCGGAGAGAGTTTGGACCAACAAAGAGTTGTCTTACTCGCACCTAAAGGTGTTCGGTTGCAAAGCTTTTGCACATGTACCGAAGGAGCAAAGAACCAAGCTAGATGATAAATCAGTTCCTTGCATATTCATCGGATATGGAGATGAAGAGTTCGGGTACAGACTATGGGATCTTGTAAAGAAGAAGGTCATCAGAAGTAGAGATGTAATCTTTCGAGAAAGTGAAGTTGGAACTGCTGATGATCTATCCGAGAAGGCCAAGAAAAAGAATGGTATAGTTCCTAATCTTGTTACCATTCCTTCTTCTTCTAACCATCCCATAAGTGCAGAAAGTATGATTGATGAAGTTGCTGAGCATGAAGAGCAACCTGATGAGATTGTTGAGCAGGGGGAGCAACTTGGTGATAATACCGAGCAAATGGAGTACCCAGAAGAAGAACAATCTCAACCTCTGAGGAGATCAGAAAGACAAAGGGTAGAATCAACCAAATACCCTTCCTCAGAGTATGTCCTTATCAATGATGAAGGTGAGCCAGAAAGTCTTAAGGAGGTGTTGTCTCATCCAGAAAAGAGCCAATGGATGAAAGCCATGCACGAAGAGATGGGATCTCTACAGAAAAATGGCACATACCAGCTAGTTGAACTTCCAAAAGGAAAAAGACCACTTAAGTGCAAGTGGGTCTTTAAACTCAAGAAAGATGGAAATGGCAAGTTGGTGAGGTACAAAGCTCGATTGGTTGTAAAAGGCTTCGAACAAAAGAAAGGTATTGATTTTGATGAAATTTTTTCACCTGTTGTCAAAATGACTTCTATTCGAACTATTTTGAGCATAGCAGCTAGTCTAGATCTTGAAGTGGAGCAATTGGACGTGAAAACAACATTTCTTCACGGAGATTTGGAAGAAGAGATTTATATGGAGCAACCAGAGGGATTTGAAGTATCTGGAAAGAAACACATGGTGTGCAAATTGAATAAGAGTCTTTATGGGTTGAAACAGGCCCCAAGGCAATGGTACAAAAAGTTTGACTCTTTCATGAAAAGTCAAACGTACACAAAGACCTATTCTGATCCATGTGTATACTTCAAAAGATTTTCTGACAACAATTTTATTATTTTGTTGTTATATGTGGATGACATGTTAATTGTAGGACAAGACAAAGAGCTGATTGCAAAGTTGAAGAAAGATTTGTCCAAGTCATTTGACATGAAAGACTTGGGCCCAGCACAACAAATTCTAGGGATGAAGATTGTTCGAGAACGAACAAAAAGAAAGTTGTGGCTATCTCAAGAGAAGTACATTGAACGTGTACTAGAACGCTTCAACATGAAGAGTGCTAAACCTGTTAGCACGCCTCTTGCGAGTCATCTGAAGTTGAGCAAACAGATGTGTCCTACAACAAAAGAGGAGAAAGAGGGAATGGCTAAAGTTCCTTATTCTTCAGCAGTGGGGAGTTTGATGTATGCGATGGTGTGTACAAGACCTGATATTGCTCATGCAGTTGGTGTTGTTAGCAGATTCCTTGAAAATCCTGGAAAAGAACACTGGGAGGCAGTTAAGTGGATACTCAGGTATCTAAGAGGTACCACAAGAGATTGCTTGTGTTTTAAAGGATCTGATCCAATCTTGAAGGGCTATACTGATGCTGATATGGCAGGTGACCTCGATAATAGAAAATCCACTACTGGATATTTGTTTACATTTTCAGGGGGAGCTATATCATGGCAGTCAAAGTTGCAGAAGTGTGTCGCACTCTCTACAACTGAGGCAGAATATATTGCAGCTACTGAAGCTGGCAAAGAGATGGTATGGCTGAAACGATTTCTTCAAGAACTTGGATTGCATCAGAAGGAGTATGTCGTCTATTGTGACAGTCAGAGTGCAATAGACTTGAGTAAGAACACCATGTATCATGCAAGGACGAAGCATATCGACGTGAGATATCACTGGATTCGTGAAAAGATAGAGGACGGATCTATGCAGGTCATGAAGATCCCTACTACTGAAAACCCTTCAGATATGCTGACCAAGGTGGTATCAAGGGACAAGTTTGAGCTATGCAAAGAACTTGTCGGCATGTACTCAAGCTAGAAACCTATAGCTACCTCCTTCAGGGTGAATGGGTCTGGAGGGGGAGATTGTGAGGTCCATCCCCATTTACCAAACTTTGAATAACTTTGTGCCAATTTCAAAGTTTGGTAGAGTTGGTAATCTATAAAGAAGAAAAACTTGTTTTGTGCCAATTTCAAAGTTTGGTAGAGTAGGTAAGCTATGAAGAAGAAAAAAAATATTTTTCTTCTATAGCACATTTGGAGGGTAGTGTATTTGTTCTCTATAAAAGGGAGGAGAATTCTTCATTCTAAGTACACCAAAAAAGAATTACAAAAGGAGAGAAAGAAGAGTGAGGCATCACAGAGGAAAATAATCTGTGAGGAAAAATAGAGAGTGTGAGCGATATTGTAGTGAGGTGAAAAAATCAAAAGAGTGTTATTTCTTTTGAATGTGTAGTGGTCTTTGGAGTTTTACTCAGACACACAAGTGTAAAATCCTTACTATAGTGATATTCGTTGCTCCTCTCGGGTCGTGGTTTTTCCCTTATTTAGGAGGGTTTCCACGTAAAATCTTGGTGTCATTATTTCTCTTTTATTCTCGTTGATTAACCGTATTGTTGTGTTCCGCATTTGTTGCCTTTATTACTGCAAATATTATTTCTGTTACGGATTTATTCCCAACAAATGTGACATTATCACAAATTATTTTTATAATAATTAATTAATGAACACTGTACTGATAAATACGGCACGTAGTGATTATTTTATTTTTATTTTTATACATGAAATAAACTAGTGACGAGTAAGAAGAATAATTGTTTAATTCATATTTTTTTTTGGGACAAGGTACAAATAGCCAGAGACACATCTTAAATAAATTAGGTCTTATGCTCTTGAATTTATTTATTTGTTTGTAATTTTATACATTTTTTTATCTTACGTGGCACTACACACTCCGTAACTCCACACAATTGAGACGCGTGGGAGATATTTGGATACTCCATAAATCAAAACAATGTATAAAATTACAACAAATGTATTTGAAAGGTAGTAAGACCTAGTGTAATTAAATATGTCTAAAATTTTGATCATACTCTAAAAAGCACTTGTGTCATATCCCATTTTATTTTATTTTTCTCTTGGATGGGGAATGCGAAGATATAAGGAAACTAATAGACTGATTTTTATTTTTTATGTAAGAAAAAAAAAAGAAAAAATGCACAAGTATCCTCCAAATAGATGCCCGAAATTTCAGAGTCACTTATACTTTACTAAGGTTTTATTACTAGGGGGTATTTCGGTTCGGTTCAGTTTTTTTTTCGGTTTTTTCGGTTTTCGATTTTTGTAAATTGCGTACCGAATACCGAACCGAAATATTTCGGTTCGGTTTGATTTTTGTTAATTCGGTTCGGTTTTTATTAATTCGGTTCGGTTTTTTAATTCGGTTTTTTAATGGGCCTGTTTAGTGGGCTTTTTAAAATTTTAAACTTTATAATTTTTTCAATTTTTTGTTTGATTTTTCAACTTAATGGGCTAAAAAGTAAAATAGACAATAAATCAATGAAGTGCATTACTAATTTACTACCAAATTTCAATATATCAATTATTCAAATCTTCAATATGTCATTAGGCATTAACACCGCAAATTTTAAATTCACAATATCACTAAAACACACAATTTGAAATTCACAATGACACTAAAACAAAAGTTGCATTGTAGATTTGTAGTTAATGTCTTCACAATACAACATAATAACAATCTAACAAGTAACAATAAAGTCTTTCATGAACTCATAATAAACAATAATAAGCAACAAACAATGTATTTTGAACTTCTTGTATTAGGGTTTCTTATTTTTTTTAAAAAATTTATTTAATATTAATAATTATTAAATATAATATAATTAATAAATTATAATATAATATTTCAGTTTAAACCGAAATACCGAATTCCAAATTAATATGTACCAAAACCGAACCGAAATACCGAAAATACAAAAAATTAAATCGAATACCGAACCGAAAACCGAAATACCGAATTTATTTCGGTTTTTCGGTGTTTATGCCCACCCCTATTTATTACCCCTGAATTTATTTTATTTCTACCCCTTTTCGGCCTACGTGACACTGTCATTGAAAAAATTGTCAACACGCACGAGGCCCATAAGATAGTGCCACGTAGGCCGAAAAGGGGTTATAAATTATTTATAAAATAAGTTTGGGAGTAATAGGACCTTAGTATAGTATAAGTGTCTCTAAAATTTCGATTATAGATTGAGGGTACTTATGCATTTTCCCAAATAAAAAAACTCTTATATAGCTCCAACTAAAAAAGTTAATTCAGATTGAAATAAATGGTGGTGAAATTATTCAAGATTTCTCCACTCTATTTTGTTATAGTGAAATAGTTATATAATTTAACATAACATCAAAACACACCTTAACTATCCGTTGCTCTCTTTTCCTACCTGAACTAACATAATCGTTCAAGTAGGAAAAGTGAACAATTAATAATTGGTGTAATTTGATAAATATTTGATAAAAGTTCAGATATGAAACTCAAAAAAATAAAATACTTTAGATGCCTTTTTGACCGTCCGTTCAAAAGAAAATGAAAAGAGGGAGAAACATAAATGTTTATGTCCACCTATTCCTAATCCTAACTTTAAATCCATTTTTCATGTAGAGGATAATAGATACATTAGGACAAACCTCATGGCCTTTCACCATTTCAACATGATAATTATGTATAATAGAAGCAGCCACAGCTTTCATTTGTGTGAAAGCCACTTCTTTCCCTAAACAAACCCTTGGCCCTGCATTGAAAGAAAAGAACTTGTAAGATGGCTCATGTTTCACCGTTCCTCGTTCTGAAATCCATCTCTCTGGCTTGAACTCCAATGCATCTTTTCCCCATACCGATTCCATCCTCCCCATCGCGTACAAGATAACCATCACTCTCATCTTGGGATGTACACAGTGTCCACTCGGGAGAACATCGGGTTCTTGTGGAGTCTTTAGTTGAAACGGAACGGGGGGATATAGCCTTAACGACTCACACAATGCCGCGTGCAAATATATTGCATTTTTGAATTCGCCCCCCTTAAAAAGTCTTTGTTTTTCGCCTTCTTCTCCCAATGAGATGATTGACTTGAGTTCTTCCCTTATTTTCTTCTCAATCTCGGGGTGTGTCACAACTAACCAGATGAACCATGTAAGCCCTGAGCTAGTTGTGTCACGCCCCGCGATCATAAAGTTCAATATGGTATCCCTCAAGAATTTGTCATCAAACATTAGCCCTGTTTTTGTTTCTCCATCATCATTAGCTATGTATGATGCTAATAAATCAACACCCTCCTCCTCTTCATTTTCGTTCAATTTTTCTCCTTTAGCTCTCAATTCATCGCGTTTCATTGTTATATACTTACCTATAACTCGGTCAATGACTTCCCTAGCATCCCGTAATTTCTTTTCAGGCCCAATTCCAAGCCATCTTTGCAACTTCCAAACACATTGTGGCAACAAATTACGTATGACCATGACCTCTCCCACGTCATTCATTGCTTTCATGAAAGCAATGTTGTTAAGATCGACAGAGAGGGAGCCAGGATCGAACCCTGTCACTAATATACAAGTCGTATCAAACGTGAATCTTTGAAAAACATCTTGTAAATCGAAAACTATACCTTCTTTAGCCATGAATTCGAGGACCGGGACAAGTCCATTTTTCACCATGTCACAACTAGTTTTCACTAAAAATTTGTGAAATGTATGATGTGTGATCAATGTTTTAGCAATTTTCCTTTGATCCTTCCACAAATCAAAGTCAGCATTGAAAATTCCATCACCTAAAACATCAAAAATCTTCTTAAATTCTGGCCCTTTTTGAAAATTTTGAAAATTTGCACTCATAATATAATGTACATTTTTAGGATCCACTGTCCCTAAAATGTCCATATTTGCAAAACATGGACCTTTTACAAAGGCAGTAGCTCCAATTCTTGAAAATAATATTGTAAGGCTTTGGTGGATTGTGTTTATATGGTAAAAAAGGCTTGGGAACTCTCCAAAAAATGGCCATTTCCACCCAAAATCACCTTTTCCTCCAAAAGCCAACACAAAAAAGAAAAAAATTGCTACAAATATTTCAATATAACCTATTGAGGCTAATACTAGAAAATTGAAAGCCATTTCAATGTTTACTCTACTTTGGGGATTTACTTCATTCTTTATGGATAAACTCTCTAATATTTTATAGAGTCATGATGGGAATATGATTGAAGCTTTAAGTTATACATACCGATAATGTAAAAATATTTGTATCACAAGATTACCTATAATTAATTATATGTGAGTTAAAGTTCATATATACACTCTTCACTATTGTATTTGTATAATGGATTATAGCTAGCTAGCATGTTCTTATTTTTAAGATTACAGAAGTTGTAATTATTTCAACAAAATTAAAGTTAAAGTAACAATATAGTACTCATATTTGGTTTATATATTATTTTTTTTATTACTAGTTATATCAGATAAGTTGAACACGATATTATCCATTAGTCGTCATTAAAAAGTCTTCGCATTTGCCTTTGTTAAATGGCTAAGCTATCGAAATAGTTTAATTGGCCACTTGTTATCTCATGACGCCGTTGCGTAAGGGACACAAATAGTTTGCCATGATAATTGAGGACAAGATTGGCATTTACTTTTACAAACCACTAAGTTTAAATATATGCAATAAGGTAATTAGTTTATTATAAATATAGTTATATTTATTATATAAAAAATAGCTAAGAAAATCATTAAAAAAAAAAAAACACCTACATTAGCTAGCTATACACTAATTATACAATATAGCTTGCCAAAAGTCATAGAAAGTTATATATTGACTATACAATATATCTTGCCTATATTTTACCTATAACAAAAAAAAAGTAAAATATATTTGAAGTTTGAATTTATTAAGGTTATAACTTTACTTAACGCTTGGCAATGTGAGTTATCAAAAAAAGGAAAGAGACACTTTTTGTATAACGTACTAAAAATGAAACTAAGATGAACAAATAAAACAGATGGAGTGGACTACATACTTCCACATATAAATTACTATTTTCACCTCCTCTTAATCCTAACTTTAATGCCATGTTTCATGTAGAGCATAACATATATATTGGGACAAACTGTTGGGAATTAAACACACAACACACACAAATAATCTAGAGAAAAGAGAAACGGAACACAAACGGGACACACAAGAATTTAACGTGGTTCGGTTTCCCTACTCCACGACTGTAACAGGAGGATTTTATTTCACTTGTGCTACTCTAGAATTACAAATACAAGGATCATATTTATAGGAAAGCCAAATGGTTAACCTAGGGTTTCAGTAATGGGTCGGGCCGGCTCACAAGCCTCCACAAAGCCCAACAATCTCCCACTTGGAGGCTTGAAGAATTTCAACTGTCATCCACTTAGAACACTTGTATGTCTAGTAATCTTTTTCAACTCTCTCCTGCTACAGCGGCCTTCTCATCAGTCAACTGAAAGGCCCGTTGAAGCTCCCCGAAGCTTCAACACATCAGTCACGGCTGAAACTGCCCTTGACTCGTCCTCGGTCTCTACCGGCTCCCACTTGAGACACGAACTGCCGGATCCTAGAACTCCCTGAGAACAAACACTCTCCATACTCAGCAAGAAATTTTCTGGAGACGTATCAACAGCTGGAATACTGGTTCTCTTGACCCACTGTCTTCTAGGAGCCTTGGCTGAAGCACGGCCGGTGCTCCCACTGCCACAAACGCCTCTGACTGGTCTTCCTGAACCTTTCCTTGCTCGTTCATCCTGAATCTGACCTGTTGTTGACACCCAATTTCGACCCACGTCGGTATAAATTAATTATCGAGCTTCCTAAATTTTCCAAATAATTTAAATTAATTAGTTTTATAATTTTGCGAAAATATAACGATATAATGTTTACATAGTTGTGTATATAGCCGGTATATCCTGTGTATATTCGAAACCAACCCAATTATGAGGCCCAATTCTCCCATTCCAACCCAACACCTTTAATCCCAGCCCACTTCTTTCCTAAATCCAGCCCATCCCCTTTTTCCCTTCAGTCGACCCGGCCCCGACCCGTTTCCCCTCTCCCTTCTTCTTCCCCAAGCGCGTAACCCCCAACAGAAACCCACAAAATTCCCAGACGCGAAAAAGAAAAAGAAAAATTCAGAACCTCCCTCACGCGAAATTCCCAGAAATCAGCATCCAGACGCGAACCCGCGTCTCTACCCCCACGCTCTCCTCCTCTCTCTCCCCCTCTCTCTCCATTGCGCGTGAACGAGACAACGCAACGGATCCCTGCAGCCTTAGCTCGCACAGCCCTGCAACGCACTAGGCCAGCCCTGCAACGCACTAGGCGACACGAGCTCGTCCTTGGCAACGTAGGATCGAGCCACGTCGTTTGCCAAGGACGAGAGATTGATCTCGGCCATCCACCACGCCCTCAATCTGTTGGGATGCGACAATTCGGAGCATCCTCGGAGCATATTCTTCAACATTTGGATAAGATTTCGAATTTCAAATTTGAAATGGGCTGAAATCCCCCCGCCCTCCTAATCCGAAAACCCTAGCTTTTTTACTCCTATATAAACCCCTTTCTTCTTCAGAAAAGGGGTTGGATTTTTTTTGGTTGAAAAAAAAATTTTCAAGAAGAAATAGCATTCTGGTTTTTTCTGTCTGTTGTAGAAGAACAGAAGGAAATTCAGGGGTTGGCAATTTCTGGGTTGAAAATTTTCAGTTGGGTTAGCAAATTTTAGGTTGGAAAATTTGGTTGGGAGGAGCCTTTGGTTCTCTTCTGTTTGTTTCAGAAGACGAGAAGAAAAGAGAGATAGGAATGTAAAAGAGAGTGAAACTACTAAAGGGTCACTAACGTTCCCGTTTTTTTGAGAGTCTCGGAGTCAAAATTTCGATCACAATATCGTCTTCTCGTTCCGGTGACACCAGTCCCTTCAAGCTTGCGTTTGAGACACTAAGTTCACGGTGGAAGCACCCTCCCTCGCTCGTATCGTCCCTGTTCCGCTGCTCCAAAGAAGTAAAATCTGCTCGAGTTCTCTATGAACTCTCCCTCCTCGCATTTCGAGAGAGTCGCAAAGACTCACATTTTCCTTTCATCGAGCCTCCCACCCAAATCCGGAGTATAGATTCGAAATTCCAAGGACTGAAGATTGAAGAAACCCAAAGGCGAACTTAGAAGACTTTTCCTCATGTTTATTTTCTTTATATTTCCATTTGTAATGGGCATAAGCCCTCGTCGTTTCCATTTCTTTATATTTTATTTTGTATGTTTAGACTAGGACAGGTGGAAAATGGGTTAAAAACCCAAAAGCAGGTGGGTCCAAGTTTCGGTCAAGGCGAACAGAACCCGAAAACTTGGACCCAAATCTCTCTCTCTCTCTCCCTCTCCCTCTATCTCTCTTTGCTACTTGTTTACGTTTTATTTTGAATGCCGTTAGCTTAGGATCAGAAAACTCCAAACCCCCTTCGAAGCGCCTTTCTATTTTATCAAGCTAAAACTAAGCCTTAAAACGATAATGTTTCGAATTCGTAAAGTTGTTTAGATAAGAACCTTAAGAAAATTTTAACGTCGAAACTGATTCGCAAAATTGCAAGATAAACAATAAATATTTTAAAACTTGTAAATTCGCCTAAGTAATTTTCTAACAAGTTCAATAATAAAAATTTCGCAAGTCTTTAAAACAAAATAGTCAAATAAGTTAATCGTCGGAAAACCGTATTAAGCGGAGTGTTTTAGGTGCCTTAAACACCTTCCTAAGACGCTAATAAGAATCCCGAACCCTAAAAAATGTTTTCAAAACAATTTTTTCTGTTTAGGTTGTTTAGAAACAAAGTTTTCTTGATTTTTCTTAAAAATTAAGTGGCGACTCCTAAAAAGTCGAAAATGTCTTAAAATAAAACAAACTCTTTTCGAAATCGATTTTTTCGATAAAACAGAAATGGCGACTCCGCTGGGGAATTGGAGGATTCTAACCTTAAAGACTAACCTTATTTGACTATTTGTATTTACTATTTATTTGTTTAAGTTCTAATTTTCTAGAAACTGCATTTTCATGGCATAAACTCCGCCAAACGGCAACTAGTTGCATTAGGAAACGGAAGTTACGCGGCTTACCGCGACTTCTCTCAGAAATACCCCAAGAACTCATTTGGGAGTATCGAATAAATAGTCGGAATGCGGTCATCCGGCGTTATTCGATAGCTCCACCCCGATGTTTGTCCGACTCGGGTAACCGTCTATTTGAAAACAACTCTAGAAAGCCTAAGATAGAGCGAAACCAAAACCGAAATTAGGCATCAGCCTAGGACGACTTAATACCCAAGGCGTATTAAGTCCATTTTAGTAGAAAACCACCAAAACGCATCTAAGGTCTTCGACCTCACGACGCATCATGTTGTTTGACATTCGAATAAATGTATGTGTGAAAACCAACTTGGGGGGAATCGTTTATTTGGTTTAAATTCACACGTACATCATTCGAATGCGCTAGGCCTACCCTTGGCACAAAAGGGTCCCCATGTATGTTTTAGGACGCGATATATATATGTTTAAATGCTTACGTGTGAGGTTGCTTTGAATGAGGATGTCGTAAACCCACTCCTAGCCAGAAATTCCAAAATATACGGAAGCCACTATTACAAATGTCCGACCAAAATTCCCGAGTCTCAAGTTTCTCACTCAAAGACCCATCTCCCATACCACAAATCCTAAATATCGCTCTATCGTCTCAGAAAGGTGAATCACCGCTATGGACGAAGGCAAGAACGTCCAGACCGAGCTCACTGAAGAGGAATTGCGAAGAAAAATCGAGCGAGTCACTCGAGAAATTCAGAAGGTTAAGGAGGAAGGACTCAAAGTAGACATGACCACGGCAATCTACAAAGCCGCAGCCGTGACACTGGATGAGGATCTGGCGTCGCAGATAAAAGAAAGGAGGTTGAGATAGAAACCGAAAGCTTGAGGAGAAGGTTGAACTTGCTCCATTTAAAGGTGCACGAAGGAAAGGCAAGAGAGGCGAAGATGGATATTGAGACTGCCGTACTGTTGGCTAAAAGTGCGTCGCTCAATAAGGAATTGACGACCCGTGGCAACTTGAAGGGCAGGAAATGCCTCGCCTGTGAACAGGGTGCAGACGACAGTGGCCACGACAACGAATTGACCGAGGAGGACGATGAGGAGGAAATCATCTACAAACCTCCGTCTCCGACTGTTTGAAAGGAAAAGAATGACGCGGCCACAAGACGAGAAATCACCGAAATGTTGTCTTCTCGGAATTTCAATGTTGTTTTTCAATTCCCTTGTAATCGCAATGAAATAATGAATGAAAATATTTCATCCTAAATCCGAACTACGTTGGGCCTAAATTCTCCTCGTGAGATACGTAGGCAGCCTTTCCCGGCTCGGCCCCTATAGCTGAAAATATTCATTGTCCTCCGCGATATGAAGATATGAAGATAAGATCAACGGGCATCGAAAAGCAGCTGCAAGAAGACCATAGCTCAACGTGATTCATCCTTCCCGAGATAGCGTTAAACAAACAAATTCCTGTTTGTTCAAAATATATTTCCGTCCTCATTCGTGGGTTAAAATATCCTCAAACGAAGCGACTTATGTGTTTATCTGCTTTCTGTGCGATATTATGTATTTTGTACTCCGAATATGCACTAACAAATTTGCCTTTGAGTTGTTTTACTTCTCAGGTATTTTGAACTGATCTGTGTTGATAAGTTAGTTGATCATCTGTATTTCACAAAGTTGATGCAACATATTGCCGAAATGAGGGTCGAAATGCAAAGAATGCAAGATTTGCCTAATCCAATTTCATCCTTCAACCCTCCAAGAGATGGAAGACCTCCACTCCACTTTCCTCCACCAAGAACGGAACAGGTTCAGAACTTTCTCTCTAACTCCACTCAAAATCCTCCAACCATTGACTTAACTACCCCCAATCCCCGTCACGCCACATCGTGTCAAGCACCACAACGTCCTCAAAATACTAACCTTCAAATCCTCCATCTCCCTCAAAACCAAAATACGAACAATGCTCAAACCTTCCTCCATCTTCAAAACCAAAATGCCGATCCTTAAACTTTCCCCCAAAATTATCAAGCCATTCAAAATACCCAGAGTCCCTCCATTGTTCCACCTATACCTCAAAAGACTACTTTCCAAATCCCAACTTCAAATGAACCTTATGCCAACTGTTCCGAGCTTGATCACTATAAGGAACAGGAGAGAGAGTGGAGGTCAAAAGAAGAGGTAGTCAAGGTAAATATGAAAAAAGAGATCAGGAAAGCCATGAAGGAGTTGCACTGCATTTCCGAAGTCGATGGATTGAGCTATAAGGATTTATGCATCCATCCGAATCTCGACCTCCCGGAAGGGTTCAAAGTGCCAAAGTTTGTCACCTTTAATGGAACGGGAAATCCTCTAGCACATCTGAAAGTTTATTGTGATCAACTCGTGGGAGTTGGCAAAAATGAAGCATTATTGATGCGTCTCTTCAGTCAAAGTCTAAGTGGAGAAGCTTTGGAGTGGCTTACATCACAAGAGCTGAAACAAGGGAAAAGTTGGAATGCACTCGCAAAGGATTTCACGGAAAGATTTGGACATAACATAGAAGATGCCCCAGATCGCTACTACTTGGAGAAGATCAAACAGAAGTCTACAGAAAATTATCGAGAGTACGCTCTTCGTTGGAGAAAAGAGGCCGCAAGGGTTCAGCCTCCCCTGTCAGAACGTGAGATCACTGAAATGTTCATTCGTACTCAAGAGCCTGAGTACTATGAAAGAATGTTGTGTATGATGGGACAGAAGTTTGTCGAGATTGTCAAAGTGGGAGAAGCTTTGGAAGATGGTTTCAAGACTGGAAAGCTCACCAAACTTACCGCATTGCGATCTAATGGAAAATCTGCTAGAATCAGTGATATGGATAAATCGAAAGGAAAAGTGGAGGAGGTAAGTATGATCACGGCTACTCATATGAGGTCAGCTTCTCGAAGGAAATATCAAAACCATAATGTCAATCAGGAAAAATTTCCTCGCCCAAAATTTAGGAAGGCTCCTAAAGTATTTACACCATTAAGGGAATCCCAAACTCAACTTTATGAAAGGTTGAACGCAATGGGTATGCTCTATCCTATAGAAGGAAGACCAGCCAATCCTTTGGGGAAATTTTACAGAGCTGACCACAGATGTGCTTATCATTCAGGAGCCGTTGGACACGACACAGAGAATTGTTCAACTCTGAAGCACAAGATACAAAACATGATCAACAACAACTTGATCAATATTGAGGAAACCACCTGAATGGATAACATATTGGACGCTCAAGAGTGAGTACAAGACATTTCTGAACTGAGTCATTTGAAGATATTCATCATCAAAGTTCGAGAAGAAGAATGCCCAACATTGGCCAAATTGTGCATATGAAGTTTTGTTACCTTTTTTTTTGAAAATGTATCGCACATTTCTTGTAACGAACTACGTTTGACCTGATTCCTGCTCCAACGTTGCTCGACGAGAAGACTTCATGCCTCGTCAAATTTATATATCGCGAGAAGGCTTTATACCTCGTTTGAATTTATGCATCGCGAGAAGAATTTATACCTCGCTGAAATTTATACATCGCAAGAAGACTTCATACCTCGCAGAAATTTATACATCGCGAGAAGACTTCATACCTCGCAGAAATTTATGCATCACGAGAAGAATCCATGCCTCGTTGAGATTTGCACATCGCGAGAAGACTCCATGCCTCGTGAAAGTTATGCATTGCGAGAAGATTTCATACCTCGCAGGAATTTATGTATCACGGGAAGATATTCATGCCCCGCAAGAGGACATACCTGGATAAAGAAAGGAAAATCGTGCATCCCGAGAGCAATATTTATCCATCGGCCTCAACTGCATTCTTTTATTTTTGATAAAAGCAAACATCAAGAAGAGCATCGAAGATAACGACAAAAGAGACATCAATATCGCATCAACATTTATTTATTTATTTTAACATCAAATGAAGAGTACATTGAAGATTATATTGCGAATGCCAGGCATAAGCTTTATTTGCTGGACGCCAGACCGATTGAGTCGACATCAAATATGGAGGAGAACAATGAAGTGTCAACATGGTAAAAGACACTGTCTCCCATCCTAATTGCATTTTTTAAGCTGACGAGTTTTATCTCAGTCTTTGTCGAGAGCATCCAAAAGGATGAATTCTCCCAAAAAACCACAGGTGCGGACGACATCAAAAAGGATGCAGCACAACGTGGAACTTTTTCTTAGCAGCGAACTGGGACACAGTCTAAAGAGGAATGTCAAACTCTTAGGACGCGAGCAGAGGAGCGACTTCCACCACCATCGAACCACCCCTCTCGAAGCACGCGGGTTTTTCCTTAGTTCCGTCAGTTTCTGTCTCGCATCCGAAAGTTTAGTTTTATCGGAAGCAAGTTTCCAATCTGAGTGACAATGCGTCAAGAGCTTTGGAAGTTATGTCCGTGTAAGTTCTTAATTATGGGTGTGAAGCGCGCCACATTCATGGCTAAGAGGTTACAAGCCTCTTTTCATACTCGTTAATTTGTCACTTGTCCAAAACCAAAGGTTATCTAGCGTAATAGATTTCCTTTTCCACCGATTGAGTCGATCTACACACAGCCTGATTCCGAAGGTTTAAGGATATGTAGGCGGATTTTGATGTTGAAAACTCGGCTGTATTCCAACATTCGCTCGCGAATTCTATTCTCGAGCATTTCGATACCTTCATAATTCGGTATCGAGATGGCTTTTGATTTTTTCAAAATCGTGCGATAAATCAAGCTTATCGAACTACAAGTGGCCTGAATTCTCATATAGCCTGAGATATGTAGGAAACCAGTTCGCAGGGGTTCGGCCATAATTCCTAGACCCTTTGTCGAATCCTTCCTTTAAAATGAATGGAGTCGGTCAAAATTGGTCTGGTCAATTTCATTTTCCTCGAGCTGCTTGCTTCAACTCAAGTAAAATGAGGGACAGTTGTTGACACCCAATTTTGACCCACGTCGGTATAAATTAATTATCGAGCTTCCTAAATTTTCCAAATAATTTAAATTAATTAGTTTTATAATTTTGCGAAAATATAACGATATAATGTTTACATAGTTGTGTATATAGCCGGTATATCCTGTGTATATTCGAAACCAACCCAATTCTGAGGCCCAATTCTCCCATTCCAACCCAACACCTTTAATCCCAGCCCACTTCTTTCCTAAATCCAGCCCATCCCCTTTTTCCCTTCAGTCGACCCGGCCCCGACCCGTTTCCCCTCTCCCTTCTTCTTCCCCAAGCGCGTAACCCCCAACAGAAACCCACAAAATTCCCAGACGCGAAAAAGAAAAAGAAAATTTCAGAACCTCCCTCACGCGAAATTCCCAGAAATCAGCATCCAGACGCGAACCCGCGTCTCTACCCCCACGCTCTCCTCCTCTCTCTCCCCCTCTCTCTCCATTGCGCGTGAACGAGACAACGCAACGGATCCCTGCAGCCTTAGCTCGCACAGCCCTGCAACGCACTAGGCCAGCCCTGCAACGCACTAGGCGACACGAGCTCGTCCTTGGCAACGTAGGATCGAGCCACGTCGTTTGCCAAGGACGAGAGATTGATCTCGGCCATCCACCACGCCCTCAATCTGTTGGGATGCGACAATTCGGAGCATCCTCGGAGCATATTCTTCAACATTTGGATAAGATTTCGAATTTCAAATTTGAAATGGGCTGAAATCCCCCCGCCCTCCTAATCCGAAAACCCTAGCTTTTTTACTCCTATATAAACCCCTTTCTTCTTCAGAAAAGGGGTTGGATTTTTTTTGGTTGAAAAAAAAATTTTCAAGAAGAAATAGCATTCTGGTTTTTTCTGTCTGTTGTAGAAGAACAGAAGGAAATTCAGGGGTTGGCAATTTCTGGGTTGAAAATTTTCAGTTGGGTTAGCAAATTTTAGGTTGGAAAATTTGGTTGGGAGGAGCCTTTGGTTCTCTTCTGTTTGTTTCAGAAGACGAGAAGAAAAGAGAGATAGGAATGTAAAAGAGAGTGAAACTACTAAAGGGTCACTAACGTTCCCGTTTTTTTGAGAGTCTCGGAGTCAAAATTTCGATCACAATATCGTCTTCTCGTTCCGGTGACACCAGTCCCTTCAAGCTTGCGTTTGAGACACTAAGTTCACGGTGGAAGCACCCTCCCTCGCTCGTATCGTCCCTGTTCCGCTGCTCCAAAGAAGTAAAATCTGCTCGAGTTCTCTATGAACTCTCCCTCCTCGCATTTCGAGAGAGTCGCAAAGACTCACATTTTCCTTTCATCGAGCCTCCCACCCAAATCCGGAGTATAGATTCGAAATTCCAAGGACTGAAGATTGAAGAAACCCAAAGGCGAACTTAGAAGACTTTTCCTCATGTTTATTTTCTTTATATTTCCATTTGTAATGGGCATAAGCCCTCGTCGTTTCCATTTCTTTATATTTTATTTTGTATGTTTAGACTAGGACAGGTGGAAAATGGGTTAAAAACCCAAAAGCAGGTGGGTCCAAGTTTCGGTCAAGGCGAACAGAACCCGAAAACTTGGACCCAAATCTCTCTCTCTCTCTCCCTCTCCCTCTATCTCTCTTTGCTACTTGTTTACGTTTTATTTTGAATGCCGTTAGCTTAGGATCAGAAAACTCCAAACCCCCTTCGAAGCGCCTTTCTATTTTATCAAGCTAAAACTAAGCCTTAAAACGATAATGCTTCGAATTCGTAAAGTTGTTTAGATAAGAACCTTAAGAAAATTTTAACGTCGAAACTGATTCGCAAAATTGCAAGATAAACAATAAATATTTTAAAACTTGTAAATTCGCCTAAGTAATTTTCTAACAAGTTCAATAATAAAAATTTCGCAAGTCTTTAAAACAAAATAGTCAAATAAGTTAATCGTCGGAAAACCGTATTAAGCGGAGTGTCTTAGGTGCCTTAAACACCTTCCTAAGACGCTAATAAGAATCCCGAACCCTAAAAAATGTTTTCAAAACAATTTTTTCTGTTTAGGTTGTTTAGAAACAAAGTTTTCTTGATTTTTCTTAAAAATTAAGTGGCGACTCCTAAAAAGTCGAAAATGTCTTAAAATAAAACAAACTCTTTTCGAAATCGACTTTTTCGATAAAACACCTGTAGCTCTGGGTTTCTTTCTTGCAAAGACAACCTTCTTCTGCCCACGAGATTCTGTGAACCGGACTTTGTTTTTCTTCTGAACTGGGACGGTCACTCCCTCAGACGGTAATCCGACAATATACAACGATCCTCTTTTTGTTCCACGAGCCATGACAAGATTGCCCCTCACGACCTTCCACTGCCCATTTCCGAACTTCACATGATGTCCCTGTTCATCCAACTGCCTAACAGAAATCAAACTTTTCGTCAAGCTTGGAACAACTCTGACATCCTTCAAGGTCCAGAAACCGACTGGCGTCTTCAGCACCATGTCACCCATGCCCGTAACATCAAGAGCTCTATCGTCTGCAAGCCTTACCTTTCCAAAGTCTCCAATAACCAGATTCTGCAATGCTTCACTGCTGTGGGTAGCGTGAAAAGAAGCACCAGAATCCATGACCCAGGAATCCACATTGCTCTCCGCGCAACAGATAAACAAATCCTCGTTGACGCTGTCTTCTGCAATGTTGACTTGTTTGTCTTTCTGGCATTGATTCCTGAAATGCCCCACCTCCTTGCAGTTCCAACATGTTACACCTGAGCCATCCCGAGCCTTTGACTGACTCCTTCTTCGGTTCCTGCTCCCACTACCTCTGTTATTTCCTCTGCCTCTGACGACGTTTAGCATATCACCTGATGATTCTCCAGAACTCCTTCTTCTGACATCCTCGCCAAGAACGAGATCACGAATCTTCTCAAAGGTGAATCCATTAGGTCCCACTGAACTGGCAACTGCTGTAACCGTTCCGGACCAACTGTCAGGCAATGATGATAACAGTAGTAAAGCTTGAACTTCATCATCGAACTTAATGCCAACTGACAAAAGTCTGGCTAAGATCGAATTCAATGAGTTGATGTGCTCGGTAACTGAACTGCCTTCCTTCATCTTTGTGTTCACCAACTCTCTAATCAGAAAAATTTTGTTTGCTGCAGATGGCTTCTCGTACATGTTAGACAAGGCTTCCAAGATGCCTTTCGCTGTCTTCTCCTTAAGAATGTTGAACGCAACATTCTTGGTCAACGAGAGTCGGATAACTGACATAGCTTTCCGATCCAAAACTGCCCACTCTGCATCAGACAATTTTCCTTGCTTGTCACCCAACACTACGTCCAAATCTTTCTGAACCAGCAAATCTTCAATCTGCATCTTCCACCAACTGAAATCTGTACCATCGAACTTCTCAATTCGGAACTTCCCATCTTCTGCCATCTCAAAGGACTTCGGCAATTCCCTTAACGGCGTCTACAGACAGCGGGCGGCGATTTGGACGATGCTCACGATCTGGACGCTCGCGGCTGGATCTGAGGCTCCTCGACGCGGCGGCCACTGGAACGGCGCGACGGACAGCACACGGACGACGGCTGTTCGCACCCTGCGCGGTTCTCCTAGCCGGCTGCTGCTTGAGGTTACCCACACGGTAACGGCGGCTACTCCTCCCTGCACACAGTTCTTCACACAAGAACCCTAGGTGACAATTTCTCACAGTTTGTGTTACAATGTTGTTGAAACCTCGCTCTGATACCAATTGTTGGGAATTAAACACACAACACACACAAATAATCTAGAGAAAAGAGAAACGGAACACAAACGGGACACACAAGAATTTAACGTGGTTCGGTTTCCCTACTCCACGACTGTAACAGGAGGATTTTATTTCACTTGTGCTACTGCTTGAAATTACAAATACAAGGATCATATTTATAGGAAAACCAAATGGTTAACCTAGGGTTTCAGTAATGGGTCGGGCCGGCTCACACGCCTCCACAAAGCCCAACACAAACAATATGGCCTTTTACCATTTCAATTTGTTAATTGTGAATGATAGTTGAAGCAACAATTTTCATTTGAGTAAATGCCACTTCTTTCCCAAAGCAAGTCCTTGGCCCTGCATTGAAAGAAAAGAATTTGTAAGATGGCTCATGTTTAACGGTTCCCTGATCTGAAATCCATCTCTCTGGCTTTAATTCTGAGGCGTCGTGTCCCCATATGTATTCCATCCTCCCCATTGCATATAACGGAATCATCACTCTCATATTCGAATGAACATGGTGTCCACTAGGAAGAATATCGGGTTCTAGTGGAGTTTTGTGCTGGATTGCAACAGGGGGATATAGCCTTAACGATTCACACAATGCAGCGTGTAAATATATTGCATTTTTCACTTCATCCGCCTTAAAAAGCCTCCGTTTTTCGCCTTCTCCTAACAAGACAATTGCCTTAAGTTCTTCCCTTATTTTCTTCTCAATCTCGGGGTGCGTGACAACTAGCCAAATGAACCAAGTAAGGCCCGAGGCAACTGTGTCATGCCCCGCGAACATGAAGTTCAGTATGGTATCCCTCAAGAACTTGTCGTCAAACTTTAGCCCTGTTTTGGTTTCTGCATCATTTACCATGTATGATGTTAATAAATCATAACCCTCTTCATCTTCCTCTAATTTTATTGCATTGCTCAATTCTTCACGTTTCATCGATATATACTTGCCAATGACTTGGTCAAGGTCTTCCTCTGCTTTGCTCAGTTTCTTTTTGTTGGGAAAGACAAGGCACTAACAAAGAATGTCTGACAGGATAACAGCGGAAGAATACCCAAGTCTATACTTTCTCTTCTCGATTTGAACCAAGAGAAGACAAATGACCACAAGCAATATGATAGTAAGGCAGCAAGTAATTCAATCAAACAAATAATACAAGGCAATAATAAACCAATCACACAAGACACCAAGATTTACGTGGAAAATCCTTCGATGTGAAGAGTAAAAAATCACGGGACCAAAAGCTCCACTATAATCACCAAGAGTTACAATATTGTTCTCCAAAATTGGCCACAAAACAAATGCCAAACAACGAGCAACAACAAAATAAGATTGCACCAAATCTAGGGAATTAAAGGAGCAAAATCACCAATTTCGCAGCTACTGTTCACGACATCAAAACTGAAGCTGCAGGCCACCAAATCCAACTCTGTCAGTTCCTAATCAAAGATTGAGATGAAGATAATATGCTGTCCAAAAATCAGCTCAATCGGACAAGAAACGAAGCGGGAATTGCAATATGAAGTTGGCTGTTAGGCTGAATTTTGACTGCGAAAACTGCTCTCTTTCTCTCTTTTTGGCTGCTGAAAAAACTGTCTGTGTGTATGAAAATAATACCTAATATAGACTTATATTTGCCTCATAAGAATGGGTCTATGGGCAAAAATGGGTTGGTCCAAATTGGGCTTTTATTTATCCACATAGGAAGGGAAAAAGGCCCATAACCCAACACTTTTAAGGCCCAAATCCAAGCCATTGTTGCAACTTCCAAACACTTTCGGGAAACAAATGGCGTATGAAAACATACATCTTTAGCATCATCCATGGCATTCAAGAAGGGAACGTTCACGAGTTCAAGAGAGAGGCAGTCAGGATCACATGTCGTATCAAATGTTAATCTCTTGAAAACATCTTGCAAATCAAGAACTCTGCCTTCATTTCAAGAACCAGAATCAGGCCATTTTCGACCTTGTCAACGTTAGTTTTCACCAAACACTTGTGGAATCTCATATGAATGATCATTTCTCTCGCGAGCTTCCTCTGATTCTTCCACAATTCCAAGTCGGAATTGAAAATTCCATCACCTAGACATCGAAGATCTTCTTGAGTTCAAGCCCTTTAGGGAAATTCGGAAAATCTGCACTCATGATATAGCGCACCTTTGCAGTATCCACTGTGCCAAGAATGTCCATGTTAGTAAACCAAAGGCCTTTCACCAAGAAAGTACCCTAGTTCTTGAAAGAACCACTCTACTTCTTTCATGAATTCTATTTATATGGATAAGAAGGCTCGGGAACATTCCGAAAACCGGGCAATTTCTTGGTAGGCCATGTTTGTTATCTCCTAAAGACCAGAACAAGAAAGAAAAATATTGCTATAAAGATCTCAAGGCACCCTATTGAAGCCAATAGAGAAGTGAGAGCCATTTTAAGCATAGTGTTTATTTTCTTTTTGAGGCTTTTCATCATACAGTTTATGGACAACCCCTATATGTATAAAGGTTGAAAGTATCAAAAGCACATCTAAAGAGTTTCGACTCTTTGAATCTCATATCTGAATTATCACCTAATGTTTATCCGAACACACCTTAGCTATCAGTTGTTTAATTTCACTATTGGAATGACGGTTATATTTCAAATAGTAAAAGTGAACCAAATCATAATAGTTGTGGTATGTTTTGATAACATTTGATAATGATTCGGGGTAGAAAACTCAAATACCTGTTAATTTAAATATTGAACTCAATAAATTGAGATACTTTACATGTATTTTGACCGTTATATATAAAGGACGGATCAATTACGGGTCCCTCCAAACCAACTGAATCATATATGATATATATATATATATATATATTCAACAACTTGCTTGTAAAATCAAATACCAAACAAACATACAACAAATTCATTAATGAAATTTTACATCTCTATATGAAATTAACAAAAAAAATAAAAATAGGAGCCAATTAAACAAATAAAACATACTTAAACTTGATACATACTTTATTATCCTTAATAATTAAGTCCACCTCTTATTAATCTTTACTTTAAAACCATGTCTCATGTAGAGAATAATAGAAGCATTTGGTTCAACAATGTGTCCTTTAACAAGTTCAACTTGATAATTGTGAATAATAGCAGCAGCCACAGCCTTCATTTGTGTGAAAGCCACTTCTTTACCAAGACAAGTTCTTGGTCCAGCATTAAAAGCCAAAAACTTGTACGATGGCTCATGTTTAATCATCCCTTGTTCAGAAATCCATCTATCTGGCTTAAATTCCAAACAATCTTCCCCCCAAATCGACTCCATTCTCCCCATCGCGTACAATGAGAACATAATCTTTAACTTTGGATGAACTTTGTGTCCACTTGGAAGTATGTCTTCCTCAAGAGGCTCCTTGTGTTGGAATGGCACCGGTGGATATAGCCTTAGTGAATCACACAATGCACCATGTAAGTAAACAAGTTTGTTCAATTCTTGAACATTAAAAAGCCTAAATTTTTCGACTTCTTCATTAGGGATAACAAAGTTGATTTCGTCCCTAATCTTTTTTTCCACTTGTGGATTTGTTGACACGAGCCAAATGAACCATGTGAGAGCAGAGCTAGTCGTGTCACGCCCTGCTATCATAAGATTCAATATATTGTCCCTCAAGAACTTGTCATCACACTTGACTCCCAATTCTTTTTCATCCTTTAAGTAAAATGTCAAGAGATCAAATCCCTCTTCACTTTCTTTCAAATCATGATCTACTTCCTTCAAATCTTCGCGCTTCATGGAAATGTATTTATCTATAGTATAGTCCAATACCTCCTGAGCATTAATCATCTTCTTTTCTTCTCCAATTCTAAGCCACCTTTGCAACTTCCAAACTATCTCAGGCAATGCATGACGAAAAAGAATAGCTTCTTCAGCATCATCCATTGCTTTCGAGAAGGGAACATCAGGGAAATCTATCGATACACATCCAGGATCATATCCGGTAACCAATATACAAGTTGTGTCAAAAGTGAACCTTTGAAACAAATCTTGCAAATCCACAACACAACCCTTGTTACAAACATGATCAATAACCGGAATTAGTCCTTTCTCCACCTTATCGCGACTAGTCTTGACTAAAAACTTGTAGAACTCATGATGAGTGATGAGAGCACGCGTCATCTTCCTCTGGACCTTCCACATATCCAAATCCGCGTTGAATATACCATTACCTAAAACATCAAACATCTCTTTGAATTTAGGACCTTTAGGAAAATTCATGAAATTTGCACTCATGATATAATGAACATTAGCTGGATCAACTGTTGTTAATGTGTCCATATTTGCAAACCATAGACCTTTGAATAAAAATGTGCCCCCTGAGGCCTTCATTGACATAGTGCACCTTTCATGTATTTGTTGTATATTGTAAAGTAATCCTGGTAACATACCAAAAATTGGAAAATTTATTGGATAATTTGAATGTCTAAAGCAATAAAACAAAAGAAAACAGAACAAAGCTAGGAAAATTTCAATGTAGCCTAATTCTATTAGTGCCATTTTTACAAAAAAAAAAAAAAAATTGGCTAAGATTGAAAGATTTTAAAGTGAACGGCACAAAGATGTTTGTGTTTGTAAATAAAATTTAAGACTTGCTTTTATAATACATTTTTTCAAAAGTAGCTAGAAGTGAAAGCTCTCTCACAATTTTTTTAATTTATTGAAATTTTCTTTACAAATAATTTTTCTGATTTCAAGTAGGAACACTACCTATTTTGAACTACTACCATAAAAATAAAAATAAGACAATTCCCTCCGACTCAAAATATATGTCGTAATTTCGCTTTTCGATATTCAAACTATATGAATTTTAATCAATATTTTAAGATGTGTAATTTTCATGACCATATTATTAGTATTAGAAGAACTGCAATATATTGTATTTTTCGTATAGTTTTTAAATATCTAAATTTTTTTAAAAAAATATTGAATTAATCTGATCGGACTAAGTTCCAATGATTAGTAAAATTGACTCTTGAAAAGAAAAAAATTACATATAAATTGGGACGGAAGGAGTATAGCTTTAGTTGGGATGCAAAATTTTCTATCTGCATGCATTTTTTATTGTTATCTTTTTTAAAAAAAAAATATTTATAAGATAAATTAAACATGGCATGCATTTTAGTTAGTTGATCTGCCTAATACTATTTTAACATTTAACAATTAAGTTGTCCTTATCAAAACTTTTTTTAAAAAAAATAAACTAAAAAAGTATGCAATATGTAACGGTGAACAAATTCGGTGGTTTCAATGAATATGACACTCTTGATATGACATGGAATAAAAGTTAATCGGCGTACAAAACATTTCATGTTGTACGATTTGAGAAAAGACTGCAATCCTCATTCCTCATAGGTGTGATACAAACAGTTTAATCTAATGTAAGTATTAGTAATTACTTTTACGACTCAAACTCGTAATTTATAAATCACATGAAGACAACTTTACCGTTAAAAATCCTCCTTTTAACATTGATATATATGGCAAGAGTTTCAAAATATGAGAGTTCATTAGGTACATAATAATATAGGAATCATCACATAATTAACACATGCACAATTAATACAAAAAATCACAACGAATATTTAATTTGACTAGTAATTCAAATTTTACATTGGTATTATTTCAACTTTTATATACATAAAATATTCAACACTGACACATGTTGTAATGTATCTCTTTTGCATCACTCTACGAAAATATTCATTAAATATGAACAGATTAAAAATAAATTAAACGAAAATCGATAAAATATATCAGCTTATATTTTACACGTATGAAAAATTGGTTATTCGACCCATAACTAACGGGTCGAATTGAATTATTACTTGTTTTTTTAACCCATTTTGCAAGTCCTAGTGTGGTATATATGGTCATAAAAGATGTGATTTAATGCCTTTACATACAAAATTAAGAAATTTCTTGGTTGGTGGATGTTAGTTTGCAAAAATGAAGCTTACTTTAACCAAAAGAAAAATAAAAATGTCAGCACTTTGACTTATGCATAAATACAAAATTTAGATTTCTTTTTTTACAGTATTTTTTTTTTTTGAGTGTTCCTTTTTATAAAATATTAAGTATGCCAATTAGAATGTGTTCGTTAGAGAAGCTGGACCTAAGATTTATGAACGAGTCAATTTCTTTTATTTTATTCTATTTTATTGGTGATTTGTTTAAACACTATATATTTCTATTCACCTTATATTATAATAATAACGTTGTATCAGAATATGTCTTTGTATATATACTTTTTTGATTTTTATGATATTCACATTAGAGTTCGACTAAATTCGAAGTTATGTATTATATAAATCACGAGCATAACTTATAGGTGAAAGGTGATAATATATATACCTCTTAACTTTACAATTTAGAGTTCATATATAGTACTCCAAATTAGAAGTGACTCACTTATATCTTATCGTTATAAAAAGAATAATTGGTTTTTATATATAGAAAAAAATTAGTTTCATATTTCTTATCTTGTTCTTAATATGATGATAATTTGCCACATGAATATCTATATCTTCTTTAAATTATTATATATTTCAAAGTCTTTTTTTCTTCCTTTTTTTCATTTTATGCCCAGTCAAATATTGTTATTTATATTAAAGTTAAATAGGTTAGAAACAAGGAGATGATCCAAATTCCTAATTAGTAGTAACCCATTAGATAGGTTAGTGACCAATACCTAAACATAGGAAACTAACAAACATTCCTAACATTAAACATATAAAATTGTTTGAATTAAATTCTCAAGTTAGTTAAATTAGTTAGACATATAGTTTTAGTTAAACATGGTTTATCAGTGACGTATGCAGAATTTTTACTTTAAATGATTTGACGTCAATGTTAGAAGAAGCAAGCAAACAAATGAATTACTAAATAACATCATATTATAAAAAGCATGATTCAATACGATATAACGACTCTCAAGATGAGATTAGAGTAACAAGTAATAAATGGCTAACTCGTTAAGGTGACTGAGTTGGTGCAACAAGTGATATGTCATGAAGGATGTCAGCAAATCGATTTCCCTTGCCAAAACATTCTTGATCGAGTTTGTTGCATTGGACTTGCATGCTAAGAATGATTTACATCTCTGATATGATTTGCAAGCTATTGTACATAAAAAGGCTAAAAAGGGAGGGAAGAGGAGTTAAATCCAACATCAAAACAGAAGCCTTGATATGATATACTGAAAAAACATAAACTAACAATAAATTATTATGCTTCAATCCCAAATAAGATACACTCGATTATGTGAACATTAGTTGACCATGTTACTCCAATTTAATATTCTCCAGTCATAAATAAGTTAGGGTCGCTCGACTATATTGCTCCATTTAAATTCATCTCGATTATAGGATATCGAGATATGAAGAGAAAAAAAGATTAAATGTTAGTCATTTTTTTTGGAGAGACCACAAGAATGATACATTACACTCAAAGTTCTAATTTAAGCACAATTTTGCTAATTGTAAGACTATCCTTATTTATTTTAGTTACGTAATCGAAATTGTGACTGCTTTTAAGGTTAATATAGGTGGCGGGTGCTCAATACGGGTGTGAATCTTGAGATTGAATCTTTAATGGTTTAAATTTTAAGATTTGGAGGGTACAGATCTAGATAAGGATACATGTATTGGGATACGGCTAAAAACAATTTTTATGAGACATTATACAAGGTATTTCAAGGAAAAATATCGATCAAGAGGAAAATCCCTGAGAGATACAAAAGGAAAAGGGTTAACATAGAAATTTATATATACAAGTTTATTTCATTTTCTTCAGTTTCACCTTAGCTTTTGTTTTTATTATAGAAATCATCTTTTGTGTCTTTTAATTTCTCTGTCATTTTTAGTTAATGTATTCAAAAATGGATTGATCAAATCCAGTACGGATTCCACACCACGCTCACATCTATGTCGTGTTGACACAAGTGCGATACCAAAAGTAAAGAGTCAAACCAACTTACGCGAAGATGCAACTTCATTTATCTATTTTTTGAAATAATGGTATGCGTAGAGCGATGAATTACACTTTTCTTCTTCACTCAAAGAGGCAATTAAATATGCCCATTGGTATGTTTCATGTCAGCATAAGATGTTCACGAAACATAGAAGTCTATGATATCCAAAATGATCATTTAAACAACTGGAAAAAAATATGTTTCACGTCAGCGTAAGATGTCCATGAAACATAATAGGAACGAGTTAAAAGTATTTTGTTGTCAGTTGAGAGTTCAGACCAAGTAAGGTGTCTAGATGTGCATTCTCAGAGTTGGAGTATTTACTTATAGCTAAGAGCCTGAGGCCAAGTTTATGCATCATGTTTATATATTATGTCTTAAATTTATTATTTCTTGCTTGATTAAAAAAGCACCAATTAGTATTGTTCATTTGATTAATGTTTTCTTAAATTTGCTTATCTATTAATTGACAACTGTAAAGATGCTTGTTTTATTCAATCAGAACAGATAAAAATATTGGTGCTTTTAAAAGGGATTGGAAATTCATTATTATATACCTGCTGGCATAGTTATACAGATCTGATTTCATACACACAACTAGCATTGACTTAGTTTTTTTCAGTAAGCAAATAATTTATTCATAAACAGTAACATGGTGTTGGAAATTATAATTAAAGAGTGTTACTAGGGTATCAAAATGTGCAGGTTGAACTGAAATATGAGAATGTCAAAACAAGTTGCGTAAATAAATGAGCAGATTATTTGTCCCGCTAATTATATGTTATTTGGACTGAAAGTTTTTGAGGTTAAATTAGGTCCAAGTGTTATATCTTTACATTAATAAATGAGCAGGTCATTTGTCTCGTTCGTATGATTTGGGCTGAAATGAGATAAAAATCGAGTCACAACCCAACCTATCTAATTATTAGTAAATTTTGTATTTTAAAGTATTTTCTTAGCACCAAAAAATTTCTTTCCTTGCAAACAGAGCTTGTTCATCTTCAAACTTCTCACTTACAATATTTTGATTTAATCTTGCACACTTGATGGCAGCTTATAGTGCTGTAATTTCTCTTATTCGAACTCTTGACGAACGAAATATTCATGAACTCTTTCATGATCACACTGCTGAAGCACTCGATTCTCTTCGTGCTATTGCTGAATATTTCGAAAAAGTTCTTGATGAATTTGAACCTGGAAAAATCAAATCTTTGGAGGAAAAAATCAGAGATGCTGCTAGTGAGGCAGAAGACGTTGTTGAGCTGAAAACTCATCAAATCATCGAAGGGACAAACTGGACTTTTGGAATTTTACAACACCAGGAATTGCTACCAGTTTTTGAAAAAATGGATACAATAAAGAAACAAGTGATGGAGATTGTTTCTCATGATGCTGATCAAATTCTTGAATCATCCGGGGATTCCATGATTGGCCCTTCTTCTAAAAGTTATGCATTGCTGTCAGATAAGTTGGAAGATGATATCGTGCGGGGAATTGATGATGACTTGGAGATCATAATTAAAAGACTGACAGGACCACCATCGGATCTAGACATTGTCACAATATCAGGTATGGGTGGCATTGGCAAAACAACACTCGCTAGAAAAGCTTATGATCATCTCACAATCAGGTATCACTTTGACATTCTTGCTTGGGTTACAATATCTCAAGAATTTCAATGTAGAAATGTATTGCTAGAAGCTTTACATTGCATTTCAAAGAAAACAGATATTGTGAACGCAAAAGACTATGATAAGATGGATGACAATGAGTTAGCTGACCTGGTGCAAAAGAACCTTAAGGGTCGAAGATACCTTGTTGTTGTTGATGATATTTGGAGTAGGGATGTTTGGGATAGTATAAGAGGAATATTTCCTAATTACAACAATGGGAGTCGAATCTTATTGACTACTAGGGAAAATGAGGTAGCAATGTATGCAAATAGTTGTAGCCCTCATGAGATGAGCCTTTTGAGTGCAGAAAATGGTTGGAAGTTAGTTTGTGATAAGGTGTTTGGACCAAAACATGATCATCCTCCCGAATTGGAAGAAATTGGAAAGGAAATAGTAGAAAAATGCCAAGGACTACCCTTAACAATTTCAGTGATTGCAGGACATCTCTGTAAAGTGGCCAGGACATTAGAAGGTTGGAAGGATGTTGCCCGAACCTTAAGTGAAATCATTGCTAGTCATCCAGATAAATGCTTAGCAGTGCTCGGTTTGAGTTATCACCACTTGCCTAATCACCTCAAACCTTGTTTTCTATCTTTGAGTAGTTTCCCAGAGGATTTTCAGGTTGATACTCGGATATTGATCCAATTATGGATTGCAGAAGGTTTCGTACGGACTTCCGAAAATGGTAAAAGTTTGGAGGAAGTGGCAATAGATTATTTGGAGGATCTTATTAGCAGGAACTTGATACAGGCTAGAGAAAGGAGATTCAATGGTGAGATAAAAGCGTGTGGAATACATGATCTACTGCGTGAGTTCTGTTTGACAGAAGCTGAAATGACAAAGCATATGCATGTTGAGAGAACTTACCCTACTCTTCCGACACAAATGCATAATGTTCGTCGCTTCAGTTTTCAAACTGAATATTATTCCGTTGATGATTGTTATAAGCTATTACCTCCTGCTTCTAGATCTATCTACTTATTTTCTCGATTGGATCTACCTAATTTACCCCGTATTAAGCTTCAGAGGAGATTTCCCATCTATCATTGTGATCCTATAATATATGAATTTTTCTTGCATTTCAACCTTCTCAGGGTGTTGTCCATGAACAATACATATCTTTATTTCAAATCATTTCCGCTTGTGATTACAAAGTTGTTTCGTTTGAGATATGTCCTAGTTAAATTTAATGGCGATATTCCTGAATCAATTTCAGAGCTTCAGAATTTGCAAACTCTAATTTTTAGAAGTAATAATTTTTACGGTAGGACTTTTCCTGTAACGATATGGATGATGAGGAACTTGAGGTATATACATCGAGATACATCCACTTATTTACCAAGTCCTGGAACACAAAGTCTTGTGACAGGGATGCCAAATCTACAGGAATTTTCTGGTCATTGTACAAATGAAGTCTTTTCTGGCATTCCCAATCTAAAGAGATTGATCTTTCACTTACCTTGTTTCGGAAAAAGTATTCTCGATCAGCTCCAATTGGATATGTCCAGATTGACAAAACTCGAAGCATTCAAGTTCTATGGTTCAAGTTTTTATCGATATTCCTTCAAGAGGTTTCGTTTTCCAACATCACTTAGGAGGTTGTCTTTACGGTATAGAAATGTCTTGTTAGAAGCTTTACGTTGCATTTTAAAGTCAACAGATAGTTTTAATGCAAAAGATTATGATGATAATGAGTTAGCTGACCTAGTGCAAAAAAAACTAAAGGGTCGAAGATACCTTGTTGTTGTTGATGATATTTGGACTAAAAATGTTTGGGATAGCATAAGAGGAATATTTCCAAATTACAAAAATGGGAGTCGAATCTTATTGACTACTAGGGAAACTGAGGTAGCGATGTATGCAAGTACTTGTAGTCCTCATGCGATGATCCGTTTGAGTTTAGAAAATGGTTGGAGGTTACTTTGTGATAAGGTGTTTGGACAAAAATATGAACATCCTCCTGAATTGGATGAAATTGGAAAGGAAATAGTAGAAAAATGTCAAGGATTACCCTTAACAATTTCAGTGATTGCGGGACATCTCTCTAAAGTGGCCAACACATTAGAAGGTTGGAAGGATGTTGCCCGAAACTTAAGTGAAATCATTGCTAGTCATCCAAATCAATGCTTAGGAGTGCTCGGTTTGAGTTACTACCACTTGCCTAATCGCCTCAAGCCTTGCTTTCTTTCTATGAGTAGTTTCCCAGAGGACTTTCAGGTTGATACTCGGAGATTGATCCAATTATGGATTGCAGAAGGTTTCATAAGGACATCCGCTGGAAGTCGTAAAAGCTTGGAGGAAGTGGCAGAACATTATTTGGAAGACCTTATTAGCAGGAACTTGATACAAGCTAGAAAAAGAAGATTCAATGGTGAGATAAAAGCATGTGGAATACATGATATACTGCGCGAGTTCTGTTTGATTGAAGCTAAAATGACAAATCATATGCATGTTGAGAGAACTCACCTTACTCTTCCAACACAAAAGAATAATGTTTGTCGCTTCAGTTTTCAAACCGAATCTTATTCAGTTGATGATTGTTATAAGCTAATACCCCCTGTTTCCAGATCTATCTACTTATTTTCGCGATTGAATCTACCTCTTCAACCCTGTATTAAGCTTCACAGGAGATTGCCCATCTACCGTCATGATCCAATAATACAGGAATTTTTCTCTCGTTTCAACCTTCTAAGGGTATTGTCCATCTTCAATACAAATGGATATTTCAAGTCATTTCCACTTGTGATTACAAAATTGTTTCATTTGAGATATCTCCAACTTCGATTTGATGGAGATATTCCTAACTCAATCTCAGATCTTCAGAATTTGCAAACTCTAATTTGTAGTAAATATTCTTTCTATGTAAATTTACCTAGGGAGATATGGATGATGAAGAACTTGAGGTATATATGTATGGGGGGAGTCACTTATTTACCCAGCCCTAGAAGAGAAAGTCTTGTGACACGGATACCAAATCTTGAGGAACTTTCTGGTGTTTGTTTTACGAGTTGTACAAATGAAGTCTTTTGTGGCATTCCCAATATAAAGAGATTGATCATTCATGTACCTTATTTCAGAAAACAATTTCCCCATCGGAAATTGGATCTGTCCAGATTGACAAAACTCGTAGCATTCAAGTTTAAAGGGTCAACTCTTTTTCAATACACCATCAAGGGATTTGGTTTTCCAACATCACTTAGGAGGTTGTCTTTAACTTTGTGTAGTTTTGTTTGGGCAGACATGTCACCAATTGTTATGATGTTGCCAAATCTTGAAGAGCTCAAACTTAAACATTGTCAGACCTTGAGTGATGAACGGCGTGATGAATGGAGTGATAATTGGGGTTATAATTGGATATGGAGTGATGAGTGGAGATTAAGTGATGAAGACAAGTTTAAAAGCTTGAAGTTGTTGCTATTGAGTGGCTCAACTCTTACTCATTGGGACGCTAGCAGTGATAACTTCCCAAATCTAAAATGCATTGTTCTGAAGGAATGCCACTGGTTGCGAGAAATTCCAGCAGATTTTTGGGAAATTTGTACATTGGAATTAATTGAGTTACATGATTGCTGCACTAGTGCTGAGGACTCTGCAAAAAATATTGCACAAGAACATGAAGATAACATGGGAAATAATTTCCTTAAGGTCGACATCTATAATTACAGTAAGTTGTGATCAGTTCTTCGATTCTTGATCTCATCTTTCTTAAATCTTACCTCCTAATTAAGATGATGACTTCTACATTCATTTTATCTTGCATATGCAGGGAACTAAAGCTTATTTTTAGGACCATCTATGTTATTTTGGAGCTGATATGAAATTTTGATGATTTAACAAACTTCGGGTTCTAACAAAGGACCTGGTCGAGGAGAGATTGTGTAGGTGAAAAAGACAAAAAGACCGTTGTCTAAAAGTTGCCACAACTGCCAACTTTGTTGTGACTGGTGCATGTCTTTTCATAGCCGCAGGCTCAGCCAATGGCTCGGTCCCAAGGGTTTGTGTCCATCTTATATTAGTCTCTTGTGACCAAGGGTAGATCCGCCACTGGATGTGTGGGTGCAGCAGAGTTGCTGCAATTTGTTCTTCTCTTATCTTTGAGAACTGTAGTTGGTGGCTAGAGCTAGCCTTGTTGGGTTCTTAAAGTCTAGATCAACTAATGTTAGTTAGTTTAGTGGGCAATAAAGTTATTGCTTAGTTTCCTTTATAGTAGAGTTGCTACAGTAAGGGGGAAAGGATTAAGAGTTCAAATCCTAGGTTGCAAGAGTTTGTAATCTGAAGTTTCGCTCCATTTTGAGTGAAATGGAGTTTGGTTTGAAATCCTGTGAGTACAGGTCGTCTCCCTTGAACAAAGAGGTTTCCACGTTAAATCCTTGTGCTTGATTTACTTTGAGTTATTTATTTTCTGCATTATTGTTCTGTTGGAGGACCTGGTGCAGTGTTTACTCGTGGACGCGTACATTCTAACAATCTAATGCCATCATCCAAATGCAGAACGTTATAGTTTATATTTTGAAAAGTAAAATCCTTTGTTTCATGTTCTGAACGTATATAAAATTCATGCTTTAGGAATAAACATGTTTAATACATTTGTGATTTCATAGGAACTCATAAACTGAGAAAGTTTGATAGTTGTTGAATCAGTTCCTTTTTATTTAAATTGAATTTGTTAATCCTCCTTTCACAATGCAACTAACATTTGGTTGTCTCAATTGAACTTGCAATGATTATTTATTCTGCAAGTCAATCTTGATACACTATGACTTAAGAAGTCTGCAACTTTGTAACAACAACTTGTGGGATTAAAAATTCAAACAATCTGGAGGTAGTCGGACCGCGTAAGAAAAGATTTGTTCCTAAGTTTTTGATCTTAGTTCAAAGGAGTGTTTATGTCTTTTTCCTTAAAAATCAAATGTCGCCCCCAGTTTATTTTTCCATCTTTCCTCTATAAATAAATAAATATGGGCTGTTCCTCAATTGAAAAATTGTAAACAGTAAAGATGGGTTTTTTCCTACAAAATCACAACAAATAAACACCCAACTAACATGATTAATTAAAGGATGCTATACAACAAGTTGCTAGAGAAACAAATGATTATTTGTTATCTTTTATTCTTCACTCTACTTTTTCAATAATTATTTTGTTCCAATTTCTCTTCTTGCAATTTGATCTGATGGCAGCTTATAGTGCTGTAATTTCTCTTCTTCAAACTCTTGATAAACGAAATGCACAACTCTTTCATGGTCATACTGCTAAAATGCTCGATTCTCTTTATGCTACGGCTGAATATTTGCAAAAAGTTCTTGAAAATGCTAGCAAGAGTAGATCGATTTGACACAGAAAAGATCAAATCTTTGGAGGAAAAAATTAAGAGTTGCAGCTAGTTATGCAGAGGATATTATTGAGCAGAAAAATTCTCGAATCATAAAAGTCTCAAGGTGGACATTTGGAATTTTAATACACCATGATCTGCTAAAAGTTGTTAAAAAAAATGGATACAACAAAGAAACAAGTGAAGGAGATTCTTTCTCGCGAAGCAGACCAAATTCTTGAAATATCTGGAGATTCCTTGATTGCCACTTCTTCTACAAGTTATCCAATGTTGACAGACCAGTTGGAAAATGATACTGTGCAGGAACTTGATGATGACTTGCAGATCATAATTAAAAGATTGACAGGACCACCGTCGGATCTAGACGTTGTCACAGTATCAGGCATGGGTGGCATTGGCAAAACAAAACTCGCTAGAAAAGCTTATGATCATCTCACAATCATCAGGTATCACTTTGACATTCTTGCTTGGGTTACAATATCTCAAGAATTTCAATATAGAAATATATAGTTCAAGGCTTTACATTGCATTTCAAAGAAAACAGATATTGTGAATGCAAAAAATTATGATAATGAGTTAGCTGACCTGGTGCAAAAGAACCTAAAGGGTCGAAGATACCTTGTTGTTGTTGATGATATTTGGAGTAGGGATGTCTGGGAGAGTATAAGAGGACTATTTCCTAATTACAACAATGGAAGTCGAATCTTATTGACTACCAGGGAAATCAAGGTAGCAATGTATGCAAATACGTGTAGCCCTCATGAGATGAACCTTTTGAGTTTAGAGAATGGTTGGAGGTTACTTTGTGATAAGGTGTTTGAACCAAAACATGATTGTCCTGAATTGGAAGAAACTGGAAAGAAATAGTAGAAAAATGTGAAGGACTACCCTTAACGATTTTAGTGATTGCGGGACATCTCTCTAGAGTGCCCAGGACATTAGAGGGTTGGAAGGATGTTGCCCGAACCTTATCTATAATCATTGCTAGTCATCCAGATAAATGCTTAGGATTGCTCAGTTTGAGTTACCACCACTTGCCTAGTCGCCTCAAACCCTGCTTCCTATCTATGAGTAGTTTCCCAGAGGATTTTCGTTTTGAGACTCAGATATTGATCCAATTATGGATCGCAGAAGGTTTCATAAGGACTTGTGAAAATGGTAAAAGTTTGGAGGAAGTGGCAATAGATTATTTGGAGGACCTTATTAGCAGGAACTTGTTACAGGCTAGAAAAAGGAGATTCAATGGTGAGATGAAAACATGTGGAATACACGATCTATTGCGTGAGTTCTGTTTGACAGAAGCTGAAATGACAAAGCATATGCATGTTGAGAGAACTCACCCAACTCTTCCAACACAAAAGCATAATGTTCGTCGATTCAGTTTTCAAACTGAATATTATACAGTTGATGATTGTTATAAGCTATTACCCCTGGTTTCCAGATCTATCTACTTATTTTCTCAATTGAATCTACCTATTGTACCCAGTACTGAGTCTCACTTGTCATCGCCCATCTACCGCCATGATCCTATAATACATGAACTTTTCTCCCATTTCAACCTTCTCAGGGTGTTGTCCATGAACAATAAAGGTGTACCCTTCGAGTCATTTCCACTTGTGATTACAAAGTTGTTTCATTTGAGATATCTTCAAGTTCATTTTGAAGGAGATATTCCTGAATCAATCTCAGAGCTTCAGAATTTGCAAACTCTAATTTTGAGTGGTACTTTTCCTTTCGATATGACTTTACCTATGTAGATATGGATGATGAAGAACTTGAGGTATATACGTCTGGATCGTCCCACTTACCTACCAAATCCTCGAACAGAAAGTCTTGTAACAGGGATGCCAAATCTACAGGAATTTTCTGGTCATTGTACAAATGAAGTCTTTTCTGGAATTCCCAATCTAAAGAGATTGATCTTTCATCTACCTAATAATAAAAGGAGTTATAGATGTTGGCAATTGGATATATCCAGATTGACAAAACTCGAACCATTCAAGTATTGTGGGACATTTTTAACGGCGTACCGCGTCAAGAGATTTTATTTTCCAGCATCACTTAGGAGGTTGTCTTTAACTCAGTGTAATGAATTTTTTGAGACAAACATATCTTCAAGTGTTGTGATGTTGCCAAATCTTGAAGAGCTTAAACTTAAACAATGTGGAGACAGGTTAAAGACATGGAGATTGAGTGACGAAGACAAGTTCAAAAGCTTGAAGTTGTTGTTACTGAGTGGCTCAAGGCTTAAGCGTTGGGAAGCTACCAGTGATAACTTTCCAAATCTAAAACGCCTTGTTCTGAAGAATTGCTACAGGCTGCAAGAAATTCCAGCAGATTTTGGCGAAATCGGTACTTTAGAGTCAATTGAGTTACACAATTGCAGCACTAGTGCTGATGATTCTGCAAGAGAGATTGTACAAGAACAAGAGGAAATGGGGAATTATTTCCTTAAGGTCTACATCCATAAAAGTCGGAGTAAGTTCTTCGATTCTCTCATCTTTGTACATCCTTCAAATAATTAAGATAGTGATTTCGACATTTTATCTTTTGCATATACAGGGAAATGAAGCTTATTTCAAGGGACCATCTAATGCCATCTTCCAAATGAACAACCTTTCATTTATATTTTGAAAAGTAAAATCTTTCGGGTTTTTTCCTGTTCTGATCATTTGTGAAATTCATGTTTAAGGAATAAGCATATTTAATACATTTGTGATTTTGGTATTTTGTAAACTGTATATATTGATGTACTGTAATATGTATTTCGTGTTATGTGATTATTCGGAATAGACATTTTTTTCAATATATTATGCATTGCCTATGGCGTATAAGAATCGTTGATTTCACACTTTGTATCTGTTTTCCTCTGTTCATATACAATACGTGTTTCTCATTGAATTACATAACTGTAACACTACTGTTGAGGCCTGCAAGACATATTGAACAAGAACATGAGGCAGAGTAGAAATTCAATTGTTTGCGGCAATAAATATTGTCACTAAATATCTCTTTGGTTGTAGTGATTTGACATACCACATTTCATTGGTACCCTAATAGTAGTCACGTCCTCATTGTCCACGACCGCGATCTTTGAATGATCCACGATTTTTATGATCATTTTTTTAGATTCTCAATAGCACACACTACATAATCAAACATCAGTGTTAAAGGGCAAAGGATCTTTTCTACCACACACATCGTCCACTTTCTCCCCCTACCTTTTTATTTGATTCACACGGAAATTAGAAATGGATTCGGATTCTTTCAATATTTTTAAAAATTCAAAATAATCATTCTATCAAACTCCTTGGAGAAAATTTTGTAGAATCTCACTAGAACAATAGAGTAACAACAATACCAAATATCTTTTAACGGAGTAAAAAGTGTTACAACTTGATAGTGTCATGAAGAGACTACTACCACACCTTCAAAACAAGCAACACTCTTTTATTTCACACAACTCACTACGATATTACTCTGGCTGTGAGTACGATTGATTTAGCTAGTTGGGGAGGCAAATTGTAAGAGCTCTTCATCCCTCTCAAAAGCTAACATGTCTTGTTTCTTCATGCTACATGTTAGATCCACTCCATCTCTATTTTTATCAGCCATCAAAATAAACATGTTTTTAATTGGTGGATTACTTGTTGAAAGTGGTGAAATAACTTTTTCAGGCTTTCCCCATCCAAAGTCTACATCATATGAGGGGAATGTGATGAGGCTACTAAACCTATAGAGATCATAACATGAATTGTTGACTAACAACTCATTTGCTTTTCTATATTGTTCAAGTGTTATAGGAAGAAGTTCTTCTATTTTAGCATTTTTGTATTTTTGTTTAACTTCTTCCTTCTCCTTTCTTAGTTTACTAACAACTTGTGCTAAATCCATTTCTTTCTCTTCTTTTGTTAGTATAGAAAATAGACAACCAATGTTTCCCATAGTGTGTTTGGGCAATGGAGGGCGTAAGTTTACAGCCTGATGAAGTAAAGATGGACGAATGGAGGATGAATTTACCAACTTTTTTGTAGCCATGGCGCGTTGGTAAAGGAATGCAGACACAACTTCTGTATCACTTGGATTTTGTACTTTTGATTCATTAATAACCCTAGCTTTCAGCGCGGTTAATTTGGATGATGAAATAGAAAAACCTTTGGACACACATTCTTCTCTTTGTGGCACGATATTGTTATTAGATACGTTTGATGAGTCCTCATCTTTTGTAGGTGGAAAATAAAAGGATCCATCAAACTTAGGACTTATTGGATATATTTCTGAACTTAATGGATTACGCGCTATAGTAGCCCAATGGTTCATGAAGTTGCCGAACGTGTATCCATCCCCAACCTTATGTGACAAACACATACTGATTGCGATTCCTCCACAACTAAAGTGAGTAAGTTGAAATACTGCAAGACTACCCTCGTATGTACAGTGATTATTAATAACTTCTGTCGGATACACCAAATTATGTTTTTCAAAATAGGGGTGGTTGAAAATTTCAGACATTGGACAATTTATTTTTGTAATGAAGAACTCAACTCCACTATCATTACAATCAATAGAAATATTGTCATTCAATTTCCCTGCAAATGGATAATAATTGGTCAAAACTTTTGAAAGGGATTTTTCAAGATGTTGAGATACAACATTATTTGGTTTATTGGACCATGTGTTACTCAATTTAGGGTAAAAAAGGGCCAATGGTATATAAATGCCACCAACCATTTGATCAAGATAGGAGAGTTTGTGACAACGAAGTGAAATTGGAGTTGGTGAATATGGTTTGATTATTTTTTTACAAACTGAGGATACAAGTCTTGATACACTACTCATATTGTTTGATACAAATTTGTTTGAAATATTCAAGAAAATTATGGAGTGTGTATTTTGTACATTAACTAATATACTACTTTATATATATGTAGATGAATATTAAAGAAAAACTATTTTATAAGCAATAAATTATTTAGACTAACTTATTAAAGAGTCTAGATTGTTAGCTTTTAGGAGTTGTCAATATAAATAGTGTACTCTAGACAAATTAACACTACATAGGTGACAATTTACAAACAAGTGGGGTAGTTACTTTTTCGGTTTTAATTTATTTATTTTGTTTTACTTTTTAATATATTCTTTTTAAAAAATCTATTTCCTTTTTTATAATTATTCAATTTCAATTTTTTATCGAATATATTTCAAATCACAAGATTAAAAGATATTTTAATAAATTTAACATATCTTTAATTTATGATCACAGAATTAAAAAATTCTTGATTTAATTTATGTCCTACCAAGACTAGCCTTTGAGTTCGTTTGGTTGCTAGGTAGAAAGTGAATTATGCAGATATTAAAATCAAATATAATTAATACCAGTTTTAGTAGAGCATTGTTTTTGTTGTTTTGTATAAATATTTGCTAATCACACTTTATTCATCATTGTATATAATAAAATTTATCAATTTAAACGGCTACCAAACATTTAGGTGATTAAAATATGTATGGGGTAAGCAGGATGCCAAACTGCTAGCCCACATTAATTAGATTTAAGTAATAATAATAAATTTCTTAAAGCTACACATTTTAGACAAGCCTAATTGATTTATGAGCAAATAAGCTGAATTAATAACAAATTGGTGGTGATTTTTCAAATGTGCAGTAGTTAAAAAATAAAATTAAAGTTGAAATAGAATTATAAATTACTACATATAGTGAGAAATAAAATCATATATATTATTTTTATATAATTAGCATCTATATTATTCAAACATTCAAAAATGTTATCTCAATCGAATCCTTCAAAAATAATTGCACAACTAAAATAATGTTACTAAAATGATGTATGTCCTTCAAAATTGTTTTACGGAAAAAAGTTTAAAATATTTTCGAAGTATTAAAAATGGTACAAAAATACCCTACATCCATCTATTGACTCCAAAATGCCCTTCTCATCCATCTATTGGCTCAAAAATACCTTGTCATCCACCTTTGAGTTCAAAATTGACCACTTATTTAATAATTTTAAATTTAAACTATTTAATTATTTTTTAAAATACTTGGCGCTCAACTAAATAAACCCACTACCCACCCAATTAATAAACCAATTCTAATATAAAATCGCCCTAAACATTACTAAAATACGACGAAATTACGGACTCCTGAAAATGACATCCAAAATTATTCGAGTCCGAATTGAAGCCCCAATTAAATTTAGGTTGAGCCGCTTATTTTGGAGGTCACTTTCACTAGAATTTTGTTTCAAGCTTGAATTCGAATTTTTGATTAAACGTAAAAAGTAGTACATTTCGAATAATTTATGCACCTTTTTAAAATATAATTTTATAAATATTTATGATTTGTTTTAAATATTAAAACTTTAATATATTATTTTTTAAAAAAAGTTGTCTATTAAGTAACATCACATTATTGAGACGAATGGATAATTAAGATAAACATAGTCAGACTTTTAAGTTTATCGGTAATTTTTATTTAGACACTTCAATTATAATATGTTTTGAATGTGGACTTGAATGTATATATGATAATGTACTTATATGGACATTTTGTCTCTGGAATTTTTAGAAACACTCATTGGCAGTAGCTTTCTTTTTGTTGCATTAGTGATGGGCGCGAGTTTATTAATTGATGGAGTTTAATTAGTAATGGGTGGGTAGTAATTTGTTTATAAACATATTAATAAGTTAAATTATAACAAATAGTTGAGCGCCACATATTTTAAAAAATATTTAAATAGTTTAAATTTAAAACCGTAAATAAGTGGTAAATTTTAAACTTAAAGGTGGATGACAAGGGTATTTTGGAGCCAATAGATGGTTGAGAAGGATATTTTAAAGTCAATAGATGGATGGAGGATAATTTCGTGCAATTTCTAATAATTCAGGATATTTTAAGCCTTTTTCCGATTGTTTTAGCCATAAAGGTCTTTTCTCTTCATTTTTCTTAGTGACCTTGTATTCTTAATCATGGATATCATTTTTAGCCATAAAGGTTGCTTCATTTATTAGATTGCTTGCACGATATTCTCTTTTTGTATTCACTCCTTGCTTCACTATAAAAAAAAGTGTAAATTACATGAGATTTTTTAAGGATTAGTCTGAAAGCAGGAAATAGCTTCCTGCAAATTTCATATAGATCTCCGTGAAAATCGTCATGTAATTCACAGTTTTCTTATAGTACTTTTACATTTATATAGGTTCCGAGCCCGGTATTGTGTGATTGTTCTTCTTCTCCCTTTTCGATACTTGTTGAAGGACTTGAGAGGTAAATGTTTGTCATCTCGACAGACGCGCTTTTTCCTCTCTTTTATGGTTTGTTCTATTTGAGAAACAAAGACGAAGACTAAAACTTATTTCTTAATATTGCATTTTGTGTATGACAATCAGATTTTGGGGTATTAATAGAATGAATAGTTTTAGTGCTTTTATATATCTTGTTCTTGTTTTATCATTCCATTTTCTTTTGTTTTCGTTGAGTTGAGTCTGATTTGTTTTGATTTAGCGATAATAATATCAATACTTTATATAAAAATTATTAAAGCTAAGTTTCAATTAATCTGAATGCAATGACATTATTAATATAGTATCACTTAATTATGCTTTGCCACTAAAAAAATAAATTATTGTCATTAATAAGTATCTCTTTTCCTACCGTGTGATATGCCATCTTCCATAAGCCAAAAATAAATAAATACAATAAACATATAACATCACTAGGAATTAACCACATAAGGTAGGATTTTCATTAACTACATAAATACGTTTTAAGAGAGATACGAGGAACGTATAATCTAGTGAGTAATAAAATATATTGAAAATTATGAGAAATAAATTTAAAATCTAGTTCAGGCAAAACCACTAGGTGCCCATTTGGCCATGGATAGCATCTTTTCTTCTTTTTTTTTGAAAATTTATTCTTGAAAATTGTTTAAACATGGAATTGCTACAATTTTACCATAAATAAAAGACCTTAGTTGAGTTGTTTTGAAATACCAATAATTTGTTTTCACAATTTTCACTCCATATCGCTCATTAAAAATTTCAAAAATAACTTAAATTATATGTATATCATCCAAACATAACTTCCAATTACTTACGTGATCTTTAGCAACAATTAATTAACGGTAATAACTTAATTACCATTAAATATATATATTTAGTGGCAATAGCCTAATTGCCATTAAATGTGTATTTTAGTGGCAATCAACACTCTTTGTAAATCTCCTTAAAATTTATAAAACATTAAATCCAATAACAATTGACTAATTAATATTGGTAAACGCTTTATTACTCTTTGTTAATGTGTATTTATAAGCGCTAAAAGTTATTTTTAATATGGTGAATTTCAAATACCATTTTTAGCTTAAAAACAATTTTACTTTTTTTTTTTCTTCAAATTTCACAATTTATTTACGCTGATGAAAGATAATTATAATTATTCATAAGACTCGTCAAAGTTCGCTCAACTTATCCTAAAGACAAACAAAAATTAAAGAAAAATTGAAACATATTTTTTTTATTGAACCATATTTTAAAACAATTTTTAATTTTGTTGAGACAATTTTAATAGTCACATGGAGCAAATTTGAAATTGCAAGTAAAGGCAGATTCTTTTCCAACAGTTTTGTCACAAGAAATCACTCTTGTGGATTAAATTAATAATATGGGATTTCATAATCTAATCTTTTTTCTCCCTAATCCCTAGTACTTAAATATTCCTTAAATATTTCCAAAACATTCCTTATCTGCTTGACTATGCTTTTGCAATTCTATGTCATAAATTTATTCGTATTCAATATTTATATTAAATCAGATTAATTTATTATACTTAGGTTATATATGAATGTATATTGCATATTTTTTGTTGAGTTATAAAATTATCGTGAATATTTTATTTATAAAATAATTCTATTTATCGAGATTTACACAAATAGAAAGCATTAACATAATAGTTTTACCTATTAACTCGACTAGTATCACGATGGCGACTAAATATTTTTATACTTTTTTTATATTATATGATCGTTACTAAATATCTTTATACTTTTTTTATATCATATGATTAGTATTCAAATTAATGTACATGTCTTTAAACTATTTTATTGAGTATCTGTTATCAATTTTCCTCTTTCATGTATATAAATATAAAAAGAATAGAAGATATATATTCCACATTACTTTTGCTTTTTCTTATTTGGTCAAACTAACGTTACGCAATTACAACGTGAATTGTGCCATTGATAATGTTGATTACTTTCTTATTTGCAAAAAGCAAATTCTGATTTTCTTTTTTTTATATATATAATTTTAATTAAAATGAAATATTATATACATATAATTCATGTATTAAATTTCTTATTATAAAACAGAATGTTATTATATAAATTTTTTACAAATATAATTGATATTTATTTGCTTACTTTTATTTATCTTTATTATTAAAATATTTTTTATTTTTACTTGTCACTTTTGAGGTATCAAAAAAATATAATATTTTTTTTCATATTTTACCATCAACATTAAATATTTATTCTTCAAATTATTTTTTAAAATATCGTTTAATGGAGAATATTTTTATTAACTACCTATATCATTAATTATTTTCTTAATACATATGTCAAAGTTAAAATGACCGCAGAGAGTATTAACATCGCTAACTATAATTTCTCTATCGTTATTTATATGTTACTATTTGTGTTTCACGTATTTTAAGAAACTATATAAGCATATTTTTTTACCTTTCTTTACTATTTTTTTAGAGTCAAGTTTTTTAATAAGTGAGCATAAATTAATTATTTTATATCAAATTAATTTTTTTGAGGTATTTTTTATTTGTCAATTTAATTTACATGTTCAGTTTTTAAGATTACTTTTAAAGTGTTTCTTCAATTTTATCCTTTATTAGTTAGTATTACAAAATAGTGATTAATTAATATTTATTATTTTAATTATAAATTTGACAATAATTAATAAGAATAAAAATAAAAAACTAATTCAAATTATATCTTAATCTATTTTTTTGAAGCATGTAAAACACTTCAAAAATTAACTTAATATGAAATGAAAGATACTTTGTACTTTTAACGTTAACAATTTATAAAAATAATAATATCATCAATACATCAATTTATAAAATAAAAATATCAAAATAATAAAATGATATAAATAAAAACAAAAACAATGAAAATACCATTTTTTATTCATATTAATAGACGATCCCAAAAAGAAAACAAAGAAAAAAGGAACTGCCGACAGAAAAAAAGAAGAAAAAAAAAAAGAGAAAGGAAAAGCCATAAACAAATGATGAAATCCACCGCATTTGAACCATAGACCGCCATCTTGACACGAATTTGTATGCACTCTTTAAAAAAAAAAAAAATTCGATCTATTTTTTTTATAATATTTAATTTTAATTTTTCACGTCATATATTAAAGATAAAAAATATTTTGATACATTGATATAATTTTAATTTAAAATTATAAGATTAAGAAAAATTTTTTCTTTTGTTAAACTTTATTTCAAATAAAATTCGGTTATTTTTTTAAAAATGAACTAAGGAAAAGAGTAAGTGAGAAGTAATGAAACTTGTTCGATATGGTACATTTTTTAAGAAATATTTCATCTGTTCCTAATTATTTGTCTGCATTTTTTTAGTTATCTCTAATTACAAACTATCAATTTTTATAAATTAAGAAAGCATAATTTTTAAAACTATTATACCATCAATTAATTACTTTTAAAAATATAGAGCTTTTTGAAAATATTAAGTTTTTATTCATATGCTTCATAATTAAATAGAGAAATCACTATGTCAATTATAATTTAAAAGTTAACAAATAATTAGAGATAAAAGAAATAATAAAAAACAGAGATAATATTATTATATTATTTTTTGACTTTATTAAACTTAATGCTTGAAAAATAATATTGAACAATTGTTATGCAATTGGTGAAATGGACAATACAAAAGATAAATTATTTGTTGATTTTATAAATTGAACTGTTGATAATTTAAAAAATGTAATTTTTATTTGATACATTCTGATCAGGGGCATATCCATGTGGTTCTTAGGGTCCACTCCAACTCCCTTTCGTAAATATATATATTTTGAATTGATAATTGTTATAAATAATTTTTTAATTTTTAAAAATGAAAAAATTGTTTAAAATATTATATTTAAATTCAATTAATTAAATAAATAAAATATTATTAAAATTATCAATAATTTGAAATAAAATTAATAATAGTATTTTCAAAATACTTTATATTAAAATAAAATGAAATACCTACTCCTTCTTTCTCCTTCCGTTTTATATTTCTTGAACCCCCAATTAATTGAACACATTATAAAAAAAATATGAAATCAAACTTATTAATGATGATTTGAAATTATAAGTAATTTTTTTAGTACTATGATTTTTAATTTTTTTAATAATAACTCTTATACTAAGATAGAATAGTAAAATGAAAGCAAAAAGATTTCCAAATTGTTTTCATGTTTTCTTCCCCTTCTTCTATTCTTTTCTTTTTCTTCATGTTCTTTCAGCTTTAGCAAAGTGACAAATCAAGAATCATTATTATTTCATGGCTAAGCCCAAGAGGGTGTACCAGTCCTGGAAAGGGAACAATGTGAGAGCTTCTTGTTACTTGTTTTACATTATTCAAGCTTGTGTATACAGTATACTGTACTTTTTGTCAAAAAATATTATAAGTTAGCTAGTGGATTTTTGAAGAATATGACTAAATGGACTAGATGGGTGTGCATATAATGTGTTAGAACTTGATGGGTTGGTTTGTTTCAGTGGAATATGATTTGGGTCTTTGTTGTTTTTACTTGCTTGGTTGTATTGGGGTTGTTATAAGCTTGTGGTTTTTGAAAGGTATGGCTAAATGGTGTGCATAAAATGTGTTAATACCCAATGGGTTGGTTTATTTTTAGTGGAATTTGGTTTGGGTTTTTGTTGTTTTACTTGCTTGGCTGTGTTGGGGTTGCTAGAAGCTTGTGGGTTTTGAAAAAATATGAGTAAATGGGTATGCATATAATGTGTTAAAGCTCGATGGGTTGGTTTGTTATAGTGGGATTTAACTTTTTTTGTTGTTGTTGTAGTTTTTACTTGCTTGGCTGTGTTTGGGTAGCTAGATGAGCTGTATCAGTCGAATGTTAACTTTTGAGCTTATGGATTATGCAAATTAGGAGAGAGTATTATTTGATTTTTAAAAAGCTAATGGTTTTTAGGGATATAGGTATTGGTGTGCATATATTGTGTTGAAACTCGTTTCCGTTTTTCTTTTTCTTTTGTGTATTTCAGAAGAGTTTGATCTAGGTTGTTGTTGCTTTGTTTGCTTATCTTTGACCAAAAAAGAAGTTTTGGCGTGTTTGGGTTGCTAAATTGAATTGCATTAGTTGAATGTTCATTTTGAGCTCAAGGATTATGCAGACTTGGAGAGACTATTCATTGATTTTTGGAAACCTAATGGATTTTTAGGGATATGGGTGTTTCCGTGTGCATATATTGTTAAAACTTGTTTTTTGTGTAGTTTTGAGTGAATTTGATTTAGCTTTTTGTTGCTTTTCATCCCTGCCTTCAACAAGGAAAAAAGATTTGGTCTTGTTGGGTTGCTGGATTTAGTTATATTGCTTGATAATTTGTTTTACCTTAAGGATCATGCATTCTTGGATATAAAGTTTTTCTTTAGTTTTTTTTCAGTAAGCTAATGGCTTTTGAATGGTATTGTTAACTGCTTATGCAAATAGATTAATTTCTGGAAATGAAATGTCGGATTTGATCTGGGGGGTTTGCTTTACTTGCCTCTCTTGGTCAAGAAAAGAAAATTTGGACTTCTTGGTTACTGGATTAGTTGTATTGGTTTGTTACTTGTTTAAGCTAAAGGATTGTTCCTTTATTTGGATTTTAATTGCATATATTGTCTCTTGCTTGTTGATGGGATGACTGATATAGTGTGCTATGCTTGATTGCCACTTGAAATTATTGTGAAGAACTGAAATGTAGTGGCCAATAGGCTGAGTTGGTTACTTTAGGTTTCAATAAACAATTTGACAATGTTGTGGACCTTCTATACGCCGCTGCACATTATTGCAGAAGTAACTAGTGATAAGTAAAGTATCATTTCCATGAAGACAAGTGAGCAATTACCAAATTTAAGTTAGCCTTTTCTTATTTGAACTATTGAAATGGGTGTATTTTTGAAGTAAAAAGAACTAAAACTAAAAAGAATATAAACAAAGAAATGCTTGGAACCTATATGGAACACCCAAGGTAGTTGACTTCACAAATTGCTTCACTGGGAAATCACTAGTTTGCTGATGTTATTATTGAAATGAGATGCTATTCTAGGATTTGTTCTTTGCTGAAATTGTGTTCGTAGTTAACTTTCTTTTTGGTTAATATTTGTTATCTGCAGAAATTCTTGCTTGATGGGAGGCTGATATTCGGGCCAGATGCTAAGTCATTGATCATCACCTTTACGCTTATCCTTGTCCCTGTTGTTATATTTTGTGTATTTGTTGCAAGTAATCTTGCTCACAAATTCACAGCTGGAAGTATAGGATATGCAATTTTGGTCTTAGCAGTTGTCTTCACAATCTATGTTAGTTTCCTTACACTTTATTTTATTTGGCCTGTAATATTTTTATCATATGTGGGGCAAAGTTCCGGTATTACTTATTTCCTTCTTACTTTCATCAGCAGAACTCTGCCTGTAACTTTCTGTTTATGTTTCTGCAAACATCCCCAAAGCGTCCACCTCTTTTGTTTATGTCTTTTCAGCTGCCCTTGATTTTCCTAGCACCTGACAACTGTCAAGATTTTTTCCCACTTCCCTGCTATGTTTCTCTCAGACTCTCCAATTGTTGTTGCTCCAATGTCGAATCCTCCAAGAATGCACTACTTTTGGAGGATCCAACATGCAGCTGTCCACATTTTTGAAAAGTTCGAGCGACATAGTTTATATGTGATTAATGTGAAAAATCATGTGCTTGTTGCAATAGGTCTTGTTTCTTCTACTTTCAACATCAACTAAGGATCCTGGCATTGTTCCACGCAATTCTCATCCTCCAGAGGAAGTATCAGGTTATGATTCTTCAGCTTCCATTGATGTAGGGAAGCCTTTGCCTCGCACCAAAGAAATCATTGTAAATGGTCTGCCGGTGAGAGTTAAATATTGTGAAACATGTATGTTGTATCGTCCACCAAGATGCTCTCATTGCTCAGTATGTAATAACTGTGTGGAGCGGTTTGATCACCATTGCCCTTGGGTTGGTCAATGCATTGGAAAGGTAATGAATCTTCCTTCCAGAGGTTTTTCTTTTCTCAATTTCGTTTGTGATTCCACTTTCTATTCATTTTCTTTATATGACTACCTCTATGGGCTCATCATGAAGATGAAGCTGCCACCTTTGCTATTGCTTTTAAGAAATTCACTTCAGCTTCAAGTTTTGCTGCTTTGCCGAAAAATATCAGCGGTGTTTTTAGTTGATTAGTAGTTGTAGAAAGTGATTACTTTATGTGTATAAGCTGCTTTTTATTGAATTGACTGATTGGCTTCTGTAAGCTTTGGCAAGACTGGCAGGTGCGGGAATTGGCATTTGTGCTGTATGTTTATAGCCTTTCATCTCACATATGTGTATTGTGCAACCCTTTGTGTACTGAAAACTATTTTAGCTAAAGCATAACCAATATTAAGATAGGTGTATGATTAAATGTACTGATTTGAAAATATGTCATTTTAAAACACTCCCTCCGTTTCAATTTGTTTGTTTGATTTGTCTTGGCACAGAAGAAAAGAATTGTATCTTGTGGTCTTAAACTAAAGATATGTAGAATGTACCAAAATCTCCATTAATCTTGATTCTTGTGGTCTTAAACATGCCATGTTGAAATTTAGAATTAAGGAGTTGCGAAAAAAGAAAAGAGGCATTCTTTTCTAAATGAACTCAAAAGGAAAGTAAGGCAAACAAATTGAAAGGAAGGGAGTAAATCTTTACTCAAGACTGCATATGTTATAATTAATGAATGGTGAAGATGCTTTAAAAGAAGGGATAATATGATGAAGCAACGGTGAGGCATGACATTTAGTGCAAGGAACTGGCAGGAGAAAAATGTAGTGCCTTCCCTGTTTTGTGCTTATGTGGATGTAAATAAAAAGTCTTATCTGAAAGAACTTCGCTTGCTACTTTTAGCTGCACTTTGTTGCCCTTTTGAGACTCATTTCTTTCTTTTTTGGTGTACAGCGCAACTATCGTTGCTTCTTCCTATTTGTTTCTTCAACTGCTCTCCTCTGTGTTTACGTCTTTTCAATGTCGGCATTATATCTTAAACTTCTTGTGGATGATTATGGAACTGTTTGGAAGGCTGTCAAAGTATCGCCAGCTTCAGTGGCGCTGATGGCTTATTGTTTTGTTTCTCTATGGTTTGTTGGGGGTCTCACTGGCTTCCATCTGTACCTCATAAGTAGAAATCAGGTTACTCTTTTACAACTCTTATGTCAATATATAATTCAATTCCTTTAGTTTGCAAGCATAATAATTGCAGTACTGCTTTAGTTTCTATATGCTTAATCATTTTTTTTGCTTACGGACATGTGTCTCTCTAGCTTCAGCATGTTGGAGTCAATAATCTGTATGTGTAGGAATGTTCTAAAAACCGTACTTTTTCTAGACAGCTGTTAGGGAACACTTATGACATGGTCGATTCAAATTATGTGAATTGGAATGACAAATCATAAAACTCATTGAGCTGTCTATGTCATATGCTTGGTCATTTGTTTATAATCAATGGATTGAACTGCTTTGTTTTAAATTGAGATTTAAATGGTCTGCTGTTGAGTGCATTGTCATATTTCCCATCACCCTGTTTTACGAAACAATGTCAAGAATCGACTTGTCAGAAGATAAAATCTTTGGTGGCTGTCGAATGATCGATTAGACAGTTGATTTGATGTCACTATATTCTTGTTCATTCTATTCCCCATGCATAATTTTGATTTGTTTTAGTTATATTCAACTCCATAGACCACATATGAGAACTTCCGCCACAGAGGACTAAGAGGAGACAACAGAATCAATGTGTATTATCGCGGTTGCATGAACAGTTTTGTTGAAGTATTCTGCTCGAAGATAGAACCTTCAAAGAACAATTTCCGCGGATATGTACATGAAGGGGCATCAAAGACTAGTAAAGGCGGCAACATTCAAGTAACAGAAGTTGACATTTCTGATGAGGATAGAAGAGTGAAGGTAGAAGACGATCTTGAGATTGGAGATGATCTGATGAAGATATCCCAACGACGTAACTCTCAAGATATTGGTGATATTAGAGGTAGAGGAAGTGACAGGTCGCCCATAAGTCGTTCTGAGCTTGACTTTGGATTTGGTCTGGAGTCGCAATTTTCGTCCAGGTCTGAGAGTCGCCATTCTGGCTGGTGAAGATGAAGTGAAAGGAACTGTTCCTCTTATCTTGCCATCTTTCCAAAGCCATCTACTGCAATGATTTTGCAGTCAGTTCTGAGATTTGAAATGTGATATACATTAAGGTGGCTAGCCATGAAAGTGCATCTCCAGTGTTCTTTCGTGGTGTCATTCTGGCTCAACATGTTTTCGTGGTGGACGAGACCAGACACAGAACAGCTTTGTCACAAAACACAGATACTCTGCTGACTTCTATAATGTCTTTTGCTGGTTATTATTTCTTGAAAGAACTATGGACATATGTTGAAGGATTTGAAAATGTATACATCTAGTCATTCTTTTCCTATTACTCTTTCTATATGGATTGCACTCTGGAAATTCTTATTTCCTCTGTCCTATTTTATGTGTCCAAGGGGATTGAATCCTCATGTGCTTAACTTGTTAGTTTTGATTAAATCTGATACGTTACTGCTGATATGATCGCATCTCACTGTAAAAATTCAATTTTGTGTCTAGCTATACTTGTTTAAAATGGAAAAGTGCAAGGATATTATTTTTTTAAAAAAAATAAAAAGGATTGAAATTGTCCCTAAACTATGCAAAATAGTTTTATGATGATAAAAAATATCTCGGATGTCATTTCAAGAGACCATAAATATCCTAAAAAGTTGATTAAGTGACAAGGCAGGCCATATGGAACAAATCTCTCCATCTGTACACTGCCAAATAGGATTCGCCACAAGAAATAATAAGACCTTTAGCAGCGACAAAAGTCACCACAAAATTTCAAAATATCATCACTAAAGGTTATCACTAATTTTTAGCACTAAAGTATAAGAATTATATTTTTTTTTTCTGTCACGAAAATAGTTTTATAAAAATCACGAATAACATCAATCAAGGAGAAGTATACTATATGTTTTATTTTATGTCATGTATGACGATATAAAATGTACTATTATATATTGTGTAGTAGGAAATTCAAATTGAGAAGTAAATTTTGGTGCTTCTCGTAACTGAAAAAATTAGTTACTAAATTATTTTTTTTAAAAAAATAGGTTTTAGAGTGACTTTTAGTTGTCACTAAAAATCAATGGTTATTGCCGCTTTTATAGCCTCCAAAAATTCGTGAAAATCTTTATGAGATTTCATGGCCATCTTTGTTGTGTTTTGTAATGAATTCTTGGCAACATTTAAATTAAAATCATACATTCACCTAATATTAAGTAATCACACTCTAGTATATATTATTTATAAAAAATAATTTCTCTATTTTATATAATAACATTTTTTGTTTATGAAATTACATCTAATATATTATTATTTATATTGTATATATTAATACGTCTCTAAAGAAATTATTCGGTACGAAAGATAAGAATAATAATTCTGCTATAAAAATGTGTAGTTAACTAAAGGTGAAGATAAAATATTTGCAACATTATATCTCCTAACGTCTTCTACAAGAAAACTAGATTGAAATTGAAAGAAGAGAGAAAAGAAAAAAACAAAAAAAGAAGCATAGACTCAAAAAAGCAGTAAAAGAGACCATCTTCAACACTCTTTGCTCCCATTCTCACTCTTAGGGTTCACATCGATCGAATTCATAATGGTAATCTACTACTCTCATGTTGAATTTCTCTGTATTTTTATTCGATTCAGATCTCATTTCGGTATATTCAATGTCTTTTTTTTTTTCAATTTTGCTCAATTTCAGGAAGGTGATAGGAATTTGGAGGCGAAAATAGAGGTACTGTTAAATGTGGAGAAGCAGATGCGGCAAGCTGGAGATGTTGCGGGTACGAGGAAATCCGCCATTGATATTCTTCAGCTCTGCTTTGAGGCTCGTGCATGGACTACACTTAATGAGCAGATTGTTCTATTATCTAAGCGTCGTGGACAATTGAAACAGGTATCGTTTTTCTTATTAGTTATTACTATATGTGTATCCTTGTAGCAGAATGTAATGAGCTAGACTGAGCTGAATTCTGATAGTTTCAGTCAGTAAGGAGGACAATAGGTATTAACACATTTAGAAATGTTGAACTATTCAAAATGCTTGTTAATATATATATATATATATATATATATATATTATTGGAAATTTGAAAAAAAAAATATATAAAAAAGTGATTCATGTTTCGAACAGGCATGAATACATCTATAGGATAACTTCCATCAATAAGGAGGACAATGTGTATTAACATAATAACACCTTTAAAAGTGTTGAGCTATAACAAAATGCTTTTTCATTTATATATGTATCATATGTTATTTGAAATTTTGAACTAGTATTGGAATTGTCAGAAATGAATAAATGTTTTTCAATCCCTCTTCCCCCGGAAAACAAAATTTATCTTATATAGTTCTCTTTTCCAAATCTTTTCGGACTGCACTACTAAATGATTTATTATTTTTTAAAGAAAGGACATGTTGTAGGGAATAGTTGTCAAAATCCCACTTTCACTTAGATAGTTTGAAGCCCATGAGAAGAGTATAAAGGACTTAATGATACCTTTTTCCTTTTCAAACTGGTAGGGATTTTTAAATGTCAAAGAAATTATTGATTCCTTAGCGTGTAGTTTGAAATTCTAGCGTATGTTGTGGACAATTAATATCTTTGATTTAAGAAGTGAGAATTGGAAAGGAAGGATAATTGAAAAGGGTGATGGCCTGACGGAGCTAATATTTTTCTCTTGTTCTAGATGGAGATATACATGCTTTTATTTTCTACTTTGTGTTGTACTAGAAGTATGAAAGTGAGTAATTTCCTTATAGGGATATCAAAGAAAGAACAGTTACTCTTTTTGTGGTATGCAATGATTATAGTTGATATGTTTGTCATCAACAGTGAGGTCTGCCTTAATGTGAACTTTAATAAAACTGGTTCGCACCTTGTTGATGCTTTCTAATGTTAGCTTACTTACCTATCAGAAATAATCATTAAAAGTCATACACATTTAGGTAGAGGAGAGGATTTTCCTTTTGTGTAATTCACTCATCAATGGCATGATCAGATGTGTAATGTGGCGACATGTATATGTCTTAATGCTTAGAAATGCTTGGCTACTAGTCATGTGCCTATTTAACTTGGAAAGTTTAATTAACATGATAGTGTTGAATAACTGCTCCTGCTCGTTGCTTATGCCAATTGCTGATGTGCACGTCCGTTCTTTACATATCATATTGTACGTGGAACTATCCATTGCTATGAGAGACCTGTGAGACGCGGTGTTTCTCCGATGGTGATGGATGATCTCATGGTATTGTCTGTCCTATACCACTGTATAATAATGTTGTTTAGTGTTTTTTAATTTGAAATTGTGCAGGCTGTACAGGCTATGGTCCAACAAGCGATGCAGTATATTGACCAGACACCTGATCTTGAAACTAAGATAGAACTCATCAAAACCCTTAACAATGTGGCTGCAGGAAAAGTAAATGTTCTTTTTTGTCTGCTTTTTTGTTGTTATTGTAGATTAGAAACCATGGTTCCTTTTGTCTTTCTTTCCCACCGAACGACTTTAATTTTGCATGTAGATATATGTTGAAATTGAGAGAGCCCGTCTGATTAAGAAGCTTGCAAAAATTAAAGAAGAACAAGGACTCATAGCTGAGGCTGCTAATTTGATGCAAGAAGTTGCGGTCAGTATTTGTTGACCTTCTCCTTGGTGACTTCTTGGTCTTTTTGCTCTAGTGATCAGTGTCAAACTGAACAACAGTTTTTTATTGGAAGATTTTTGGGATTTACTTACTTGCAATGTTCCCATCGATGGGTATGTTGACGGACAGGTTGAAACTTTTGGAGCAATGGCAAAAACAGAGAAGATTGCTTTTATTCTTGAACAAGTATGTATGATTGATCCCTCTCTTTCTACAAAACTGAAGCATGACTTTAGGATAGTTATGTAATGCTGAACTCTGCAGGTGCGTCTCTGTTTGGATAGTCTAGATTATGTGCGTGCACAAATACTCTCAAGAAAGATCAATCCCAAAGTGTTTGAAGCCAATCCTTCTAAAGAAAAGAAGAAACCAAAAGAAGGTGATAATGTAGTCGAAGAGCCTGCTCCAGATATTCCATCATTGTTAGAGTTGAAGCAGATTTACTATGAATTGATGATTAGGTGAGTTATAATTTTATGTGGAGTGTGCCTCGAGTTATTTTCTCTTGATTTTGATGATAAACTAGACCATTCTTACCCTAAGCGCTCAGAGGCTCAGCATATTTATGCCAAACTCAGAATTTGAACAGATTAATATTTTAGACTAGTAGTTGATGCCTCTATCTTCTTCACTGATGATTGTAGCGGGTCCTAATTTGAAGAGATTAGTGTCGAAAAAATTCACTGACTTGCTTCTTAGTTGATTTTCAATGCATCCTGGCCCTTGGATGTTCATTGCTACTTTTACTACTGAATAAGGTTAACATGTGCATTCTGAGTGTAACTTTTATGACTCTCCATATTTTTCGGATGTTTGTTTGTCTTGTTTTTGTAGTGCAGGCCCCATTACAATTGAATGTTTTCATAATGTGCATTCCACATTCCAGAAAAACATTTTGACCGTCCTCATTTTACTTATAATTTGGTTTGTCTTATAAATGAATTTGGATTTATTGCAATTTCTTGAAAGTTAATCGGCCTTATGGTGGTGGGGTTTGACAATGATACAATGTAGAAATTGTTACTGTCATCAACTATTCGGTAACACCAAGGGAAATGCTGTGTTTACTTGGCTTCTACACAAAGGATTTATATTTTCCACCAAAGAGATGCTATTCATGCTTGTGATATTATGCCGACCTCATTCAAATTCTGCAAAGATGTGTATTTGAGAGTGATAGTTTTCATTTCCCGTCTTATAGGATTATTTTTTATTATGAGAATGGACTTCAATTCCTGTAATAAAATGGTCTGATTGAAGAGGCTACATTACTTATTCTAGTTAGTCTGGAATTGATGCATGGTGAAAATGTTGCATTTCCGATCCCAGCTAGTTTGTAATTGAAATATAGTTGATTGATTGATCGAGTGGACTTTAAAGTTTCATCGTAAGATTGCGCTAGGACTGGAATATTAAGCTGTTAGAAGGTCAATTATACTTCTTTCTATACTAGTTTTTCACTCCAAAAACTTTTTGGTGCTGGTTTTCACTTGCATGATAATTGTTCGTATGTGGATGGTGGATTCTATCATCCGTTTATGAGGGTGGCAAAACGTGTATTTCATAAATCTAAATTAACCTTTGTGATTAGCTTAACCCCTCCTCTTTTTCAAGTCATGCTTCTACCGTGTAATTGATATCACGCTCAAGCAGGGTTTGTCAAAAAAAAATCACGCTCAAGCAGGGTGCTCTGACTTACATGAAGCTGAGGATTTTAGTGTTGCCCTGCTTAACCTAATGGTAAAATTCTAAGCCATGGAAAGATTGACTGTTGGGTTCATCCCTGAGCAGCTAGAAAGTGGCTAACAGTGACCTACACTTCATGAGAACAGCATAAGCTATTCAATCTTCCATTATGACCTTGTTAAAATCAGAGCTCTTAAAGTTCAGGCACCTGATTGTGAAGTGGGAAATTCCTTTACAAAAAAAGTCATGCTTCATATCATAGACTTAGTTCATGCCCTCACAGAAAGTTTATGCATGAGTAGGACTCACTGTTGCAAGCACTTGATCTGTTGATCATACCTGATTTACTTCATCTGTGATTTACAAGTTTGTCAATTCTAGAGCTTAAAAGAACTTGCTTAGTTATGGTGCTTTGAGATAACTTTAAGCTCTTACTAGAAAGATAGAGACTGCTGTTGTTGCATCTGGAATGTTTTCATTCTATTGTATGTCGTTAACTTGTCACAGTAATTTCTTTTATCCCGGTGCTGCAGGTATTACTTTCAAAACAATGATTACCTTGAGATATGTCGCTGTTACAAGGCCATATATGAAATCCCTTCTGTAAAGGAAAACCCAGCACAGTGGATACCAGTAAGCCTAATTCAGTTCTATTTTTAAAGTGCTATGGTAACCGTCAATTCATATGCAAATTTTCTTTTTTCATGATTGCATCCATGAATTATCAATCTTAAACTGAGAACTAATGAATAACATCGACATGCGATATCAAATGTCAATGAACATTGGTGACACAAGTAAAAGAAGGTTTTGAATGTTTAACATATTTACTCGATACAGTGATCTTCCTTTTTCTGACATGGGGAAATTGATTAGCTTTGTAAAGAAAAGAAAGTGAAATTTGTTGTTCTGTTCTCAATTTTTTGAGATACTGATTGAGCTGGCAATGTGCTTAGATAATTGGCAGCTACATTGCACAGACTCTCAAAAATGATTCCGCACCTGTGTCGGATCCTTCAGAAATGCACTACTTATGAAGGATCCGATACACATCCATCAACATTTTTTAAGGATCCGACACACACCCGTCTAAATTTTTGAAGAGTCTGAGCAACATAGATTGGTAGTGGTGGATGACAGTGGAAGACTGGAAGTTGGTGGTGGTTGTAAAGTGGCATTGGGAAGAGTAGTAAAAGGTTGTATTTGCAGAAGTTTCTAAGTAAATGTTTTAATGATCTTGAAACTATATCCATTATATATGAAGGAATCAGATCTTCAGTGCTAGCAGTTGTAAAGAATAATAAATGTACTTAAGTGGGTTGAGATATGAATGATTCGGATTCAAACCTCCACTAAGCGAAAACAAACCGGGCCTTTGTTTTCTGCATGTAGTCTGTTTTACGCTAAGAAAGAAGGAGAAATCCTTCTCATTTTTCAGGAAGATGACTCATGGGAAAACGAAAAAAAAAAAGGAGACACTTTGTTATATGCTTGTTCAAGTCAATCCCTTTCTAATGAATTAGTGCTAGCTTTTCTACTCCTCAAACAACTTCTATAGAAATCAATAGATATCTATGATGAGCTGATAGTTTTAAAGAAATTGTTGAACTCTTTGAGGGGCCAATTAACATAGAGCAACCTGGTATATTGGGAATTATATGTGTTGTATGATGGACATATCCAATATGTTCAGAACTTAAATGGCAACATTTCCTACTTAAGCGGAGCTTGAATTAATGCATCCCCCCCCCCCCAAATTGATAAAGAAAGGGGTTGCAATAATAACCACATACATCTAGTTTAGCTTTGTCAAAAAGATCCAAAAGAAGTATTTGATTACGTGCCACTTAAGAGCTACATGAAAAGCTGGGCTACAGGATCTCAGATACCCCTAAATTATTCTGAATCCTGTTTCTATATTATGCAGGTGCTGAGGAAAATTTGCTGGTACTTGGTATTGTCACCGCATGATCCTATGCAATCAACTCTTCATAACTTAACTTTGGAGGACAAGAATCTTTCGGAGATCCCTCATTTCAGGTTCTCTTGAAAAGTCTACTTGCCCAATATTGTTCTCTGTAATTGAGGAGAAGCAATTATCTTTCATTTGTCCATAGGGGCTTGTGGGGAAAGATGTTACCCAATCTTTTCCAACCATCAGCACCCTTTCTGGAAAAGATCCTTGCTTTTGCGTCAATTGACATTAAGTAGTAAATTATTCTTGAATAAAGTGGAGAAGAAACCCCATGATTTAGCTTACATATCTCTTTATGCAAGCTAGATATGAATTTTCTACTGTATGATAATTACCTTAAACAAAGTAAAATTATGTTTGTTCTCATAATGACTTGAATACATAGTCAAGATTAGATGCCATCAGCCTGAATGTCTGATAATTTTTAGCGTGCATCTGTCGGAATAAATTGAGCAGCGAGTCTGCCTTTTTATGGACTTTAAGAATATCACTCTTTACTAGGCTGCTTCTTCAGCAAAATATTGTTTCTTTACAAGTACTAAAAGAAGATTATCATAACGTAGTTATCTCTTCTAAACTAACAAAGTTTAGTTTCTCAAAACTGCTGTTTATAAGTAAAACCTCTACAAGAAGTAATCGTGTATAATATAATAACAAGTTTATTGGTGAGGCTTCTCTTTATGAACTTTTAGCGCACATTATTGACAACCAACATTAAAAAAAATTGTTTTAATTTGATTATTAATGCCATGTTAACAAAATTTAGTTTTGAATCTTTTTATTCCAAGTAGAAACTCTAAAGGAGAAGTAATTTATAATCGCTTGGGATGAATTAGCCATATGGTATTGTTGGCATCGTCTTTAGTCTCAAACTCCTAACCTGGAAGCAAACTAGTTGAAATTTTTCTCATCTTTCATGGGACAGCTACAATATGAAAATTTACAATTTTCTTCAATCCTTCTTCTCCAGTAGGCAATCAGTTTTGGTGTAAGGTTTATTAGTATCTACCTTTTCTTTTATTTTAGGCTGCTTCTGAAACAATTAATTACCATGGATGTCATTCAATGGACATCATTATGGAATACTTTCAAGGATGAGTTTGAAAATGAGAAGAATATGCTTGGTGGCCCTTTGGGTGACAAGGCAGCTGAAGATCTTAGACTGAGAGTTATAGAGCATGTAATACTCTATGCTGCAAGTATCTATTTTGCTCCTTTTAATGGTTTCTATTGATTCATTTTTCCTATGATTATTTCCTGGCAGAACATTCTTGTTGTCTCAAAATACTACTCAAGAATAACTTTGAAGAGATTAGCAGATTTATTGTGCCTTTCCATCCAGGTTGGTATTCATGGTTTCCTTATTCCTGATTATAAATCACATCTTAGATGTTCGGTTATAAGTTTTACTATTGAAATATATATAAATTTCCTTTAGATTAATTCTCTACTGCAAAATATGTATATGCTGCAAGAACATCGTGGGTCACCCCCCACCCTCCCCGCGCGGTAACAAATAGCAATGTAACTGTGTTTTCTTATCCCTTGGGTCGCTAACATTGTTTCTTGTAAAATCTGTGTTGTAGCATACACCACTAGCATCTGTAACTCACTAACTCTCATGGATAGCGTGAAAATTGTGCTCCCATCTTTGTAGGAAAAGGAAAAAAAGAAGAGAAAATCATGATGTTGTGAATAATAATCGGCTGACTTGAATTTACTCTGAGAGCTACTAAAAGCTCTCAAATTTAGAGCCCTCCTGATAGCTAGTCTTTGAATTTAGATTTTAATAGTATCCCAAATTCTCAAAGCTCCATTGGCAATTGATATTGCTAGTGTAGATGGGTATTGGTTTGAGTGGGTTTAAAAACTGAAAACTGTGATCTGATGGCCTAAGTTAATTATTTCATCGCTGAAGAATGTCTGTTATTCAGTTCCACATAATCTTTCTGATCATCTTTTGTATCCATCTGACCTGATTGAGATTGCATGTTTTACCCATTAACGTCTGGTGATCCTCGTCTTTTGTTGTCTCATCTCAGGAAGCCGAAAAACACCTTTCAGAAATGGTTGTATCAAAAGCACTTGTTGCAAAGATTGACAGACCTGTGGGTATAGTCTGTTTTCAATCTGCAAAAGACAGCAATGACATACTAAATTCCTGGGCTTCTAATTTGGAAAAGCTGCTTGACCTTGTTGAGAAGAGTTGCCACCAAATTCATAAGGAGACAATGGTGCACAAAGCTGCAATAAGGGCTTGAAATATTGGCAGGACTCCAAAGGTAGCTCATCAATTATGGTAATTGTAATCAAGGAGCAGTTATGTGCCAAAATTGAAATTGTTTTCCAGTCTGTCTGCCCGACCCTCAAAGGGGAAAAAGCTCGTACTATCAATCCTTCCACCCCTGTTATCTTCATCTGCCTGCTCGCTTTCCTCAACTTCCCTGGCTTACACTTTCTTGTTTTGTGTTCTCCTGATGCTGTTTTACTCATTGTTTTCAACAACGTTTTTCAGTTATGCTAAGAGATCACAGGTTAATATACTCTTCGAGTTATTCGTCAAATTGTATCAGATGATGATTGAAGAAAATACTAGGTTGATATCAATCATGTGCTGTCTTGTTTACTCAAGTATGTCAAGATATTTATACTTGCATTTTGTACGATTTTCTATTCTATCGAGCATTTGGATTGCTCCAACTAACACCCTAAGCTGGGGATTTCCCTCCTTGTTCTGTTCCATCCATGAGAAAGACGCACAGAAGAGGTATTTTCAGGAGGAATCCAATTGAGACTTGGATTACTCCATCTTCTTCAACTTAGCTCAAAAATGTTTTAATTTGTATTTTAGAGCTGTTTAATATTATCAACCATATTTTACCTTTAATAACATCTGTTAGGACCAGCTTGATGGCCTTGATCACCTCTTATTTAATTGTTTGTAATGAGTACAATTATAGTATCTTGCATATGTTAAAGATATTTGTGTACTCAAAATGCTTAAATTTATTTTGATTCTTGTCTAGTTAAATACCTACTACATATGGAACATGGGTGATAATTTATGCTATAATCATTACATGTTTCATCATCATCTTGTATATTCTTTGGTAAAACAAGAAATTTCCAAAAATACCTCTCATTTTATAATCTTCCACAACAATATCACCAAAACAGAAAAAGGGGACTTTGTCCACCTACACTGGTCATTATGCCACAATCCTTTCGTATATCACATTTATGTGATAAACATAAAACCCTAACTAGTCACTTCTACTAGATCATTTTGAAGGAGGGTGATGAGCTGAATCTGACGAAGTAGCCCGAAAATCATTTTCACTACTCTGGCTAATAGGTTGAGAACCTGAAATATACATACTCGGAACAAAAGGAACTCGAGAAGAAGAAGACGATGATGGAGAAGAAGAAGAATACTGGAATGTAGTAGAAAACATGGATTGGTTTAACAAACTTAGAGATGAATTGCCCCTTTGAAAATCACCATTCAAGAAATATTGAGTGTTTATTTCACTATTGCTATTAGATAACTGAGTGTGAGCTATTGGATTACTATTAGGGAAAAAAGAGATTGTTGAAAGAGTATTTGGAGGAGTATTAGGAGAAATAATACTAGAAACAGGTACATATTCCGTGGGAAATGTGTCCGTCAGAAACTGTCTTTCTCTTGAAAATACCATATTATTTTCTACGGGAAATGTGCTTGTCAGAACTTTTTTCTCCGTCAAAAATTCCAAGTTACTTTCCACGGAGTTTGAGGGAAATGTGTTTGTCAGAGACTGTTTTTCCATTGAAAATCCCTGATTACCAACGACGTTCTGACTCGCGATTGAAGAAGTAGGCAAGAGCCTAACATTCTCAGGGAAGTTGAGTTTGGCTTTGCTACCTCTAAATTTAAGAGCAGTTTCATCATAAGCTCTAGCAGCATCTTCAGCAGTATCGAATGTTCCTAGCCAAACCCTAGCAGCTTTGTATGGATCTCTAATTTCAGCAGCCCATTTTCCCCATGGCCTTTGTCTCACTCCTCTATATCTTCTTCTTGGTTGATTACAATCAATAATATTGGTGTTGTTATTATGATCATATGTTGGACTAGTGTATATGAATGTTGCTTCTGTTGTTGGTGTGTTGCTTGCAATAGTTCTATTAATGCTTGAATCTTCACCAACTATATATTAACATAAAAACACACATTTCAAGAAAACATAAATTTAAGGGAATGTCTAGTTGTTATATACCTTTTTTGTATAAATAAACTTATTACCGTATCAAATCACATAAAAGATAACTAGGCATAAGCTTTTATTATGAATTTTTTTATCAAACTAAGCCATTATATAAAGCTTTTTTAAAATTCTTACAAAATTAGTATAAACAATAACGTTTTAGGAGTAAAACGTTACTCAAAAAAAGGTTTTAGGAGTAAAATGTTACTCACCGTAACATATATCAATCTAACTCCGCCAGCTTTTAAAAAATAAAATATATCTTAAAACGTTACTGTGTACATTTATACTAATTTTAAAAAAGCTTTATATAATGACTTAGTTTGGTCAATACTTCCTTTTATTATACTGTAAAATTGATAAATATTACTTGTTCATCAAATAAAGATAACTTGATAGTCCAAAATGAAATTCCTTTTGCTTCATTTTTTTAATTATATATAGTACAAAATGGTCTATAAATATAATGATATCATTATTATTAGTAGTAGTAGTATATATAAGGACTAAGCTCCTTAATTATACTCTTAAAGAACATAAAATTTAAACTAAATTAAATAAACTAACATGACCTAAAGTAAAATTTGAGGCTCTAGTCTTACTTCATGTTATCTTACATGGATTTACATTTACATACAATATTGACATGCTAGTTAGTTTTTGAGATGAAGAGCAGCCGCTTCTAATTAAAGCGGGGTTAGAATTTCAAATATATAATGCGACTTTTGAAATTATAAATTAAATAATATATTAGTATGACATCAATAATAACCGTATGACTCATCTCCAAACAAACCAGCTAATAAACTCTATCTTGTATACATTAAAAAAAATGAAGAGTCAAAAACACACTTAAGTATTTTAGTTTAATTTTTTTTGAGTTTCTTATTTTATTATCATCAAATATTTATTGAAACATATGTCAACTATTTGTTTTTCATAAAAAAAATAAACAAATGATAGATAAGATGCGGTTCAATAAATATTTGATGTGATGATAGATCAGATAGAAAACTCACGTATACACCTTATAATTCAGATACGGAATTCGAAAAAATCGAAATATTTCAATATGTTTTCCAAATTTAGACCTAACAAACGAAATAAAATATGAAGCAAAAAGTATAGAATTATTTTGCATACCTTTTGATGAACTAATAATATCAGACAAGAAATATTGCTGCTCTTCACGTCCTCTTTTTTCTCCAACACCTCCAGAAAATTCATTCAAAGATGAAGAACCAATAATATTATTATGATTATTATTTTCTTGATTTAATATTCTATCTTCACCAGTAATGACACGTGTCAGTGCAGTAACCATCACAGACATCTCTTCTTCTCTATTAATATTCCCAGAAAACATCACATTAATATTATTATTATTAATCCCACTTTCTTCTTCTTCATCATCTCTTATAATTGCCTTATAATTCCCTTTCTTTCTATAATTCGCCACCTTGAATATACACATGAAACACAAAAAAAAAAGAAGAAGCTAATTTTATATAATAGTACTAACAAATACTTACTACTATATATAAAATGACAAGTTTAAATATCGACAGACAGTCTGATGCACTAAACATTCGCCCCGCAAGAGAAATAGAGAGAAAAGAAATTTAGTTTCAAGAAGGTTGACAAGAAGTAGCAAATTAAGTGGTTGTTTTCTATTTCAAAAGATTCCTTGAACAAACCGTAATATATAGAGATTTTAAGGAGCTAAAGTTGGGAGTTGAAAGTATACTAAAAAACAAAAGAAAAGAAAAAGTAAACTCGAATTTCATTTTATTTTTATTTTTATTAATAAAAACTTAGGTTTATAAAGAAAATTAAAGCAAATCTACAAAAGTGCTAGAATCGGTTGGTCAACTCATGGGCTAAGATAGATTGTCTTTCAAGTTGAACAAACAGTTATCTAACATTATTATAGAAAGGTCTGACTGTTATATATAATATATTTAAATATTTTTAAATTTTAAAACTATAATTACATTATGTAAATGTTATTAATATATATTAATAATATGACTAATATTATCTAATAAAATATAATTTAAAAAATTAATATTAAATATGGAAATTATTTTTTAAAAAAATAAATCACGTAAATTAAAACGGAGAAGAAATATTAGTTTAGAGAAGCTAAGTGTGAAGAGTACGTGTGAAGGGAGATGTAAATTGAGGATGAGAATCTTTAGCCGTTTTTTTTTTTTCGTCAGTCGGCGTTAAATCCAATATTGGTTAAAGGCCGACATGAACAACCCATTCCACTTGTTTTTTCTTTAAAAAAAAATTTATTTTCGATTCAATATTCGATATTTCTGTATTATATATATATATATATGTATATATAAATTATGTTTAAACTATTATTATTTATGCACATTATTATTTATGCACTAAGACACAATTAATTGAATATCTGACTCTATTTTTGCGCAAAAGAGGTGCCAAATAGCACTTTACGCGAATAAATATTTTCACTTTTGAATAAACATATCTAGATTATCATATTTGATCGAATTTTATATCTTATTTTATTAAATATTTTAATGTTATTATATACCCGAAATTAGTAGTTGTCAAAAGCGCTTATATAATAAAGTAAGCTTAAAATTTTTTAACTAATTTAACAGTAAAGTTTTATCTTTTTTAATTATATAAAGTGTGACAATTTAAATATGTGATAACTCAAGCATATATCATCATAATTTTTACTTATTTTTATTTATCACTCAATATTTAATATTTATTGTAAAATTTTGATTACACTAATTTTGTGTTATTAAAGGAAAAGAGGTTGAAACCAGCATGGGCCACGTTATTTGATTTTGGTGAAAGATCTTACAATTTTGTAAAAAAAGATGAATTGAGAAAATTGAGATGACCAAGTCTTATGGGACCAAAATGATCCAAACATGCAATATGTAAATAGTAACGATCACGAGTTAATACTATTTTAATTGCGTGAATTCTTTATTTTTAGTGTTGTATTAGTTTTAAATTTTCTAAATTACATTATTTTTGATAAATTTAATACGCATTTGTTGACATTTTTAAAGAATACGAGCAACATAGAATACTATATATTATAATGAAAATGACAATTATAATAATGGAGACTTATCCTATAAGTAGTTTTATAAGTATATTCTGGAAGACCATTGACTAAAACACAACTCTAAAAATAGAGTAGTGACCAGCTGCTATAGATATTTGAAAAGAAATTTGTCAAATTGGTTTTCTAAATTTATATATATTTTCTAGAATATTCTAACTTCTTTTAATACTCTATACTCTATATTTATATACAATGATATTTTCTTCAAGAAATTCCTAAATATTTAAACAATAAAAGAAAAAAAAACTTATACATATCCAATACTTTTATTAAATTAATAAATTGAACGTGTTCATTATGAATGATAGTGAAATAATTGAAATTTTTTCTTCCTCAACTGATTAGTTTTTTTAACCCCTCTTTAGAAATTTTCACCCTTTTTTCTCTCTTAATAATTCAAATTTATAATCTCTAGACTGAAAATAAAAGGTGTTTATTATCCGAATAAATCTTTATCGTCTCTTAATTAATTAATAATTTTAAATTTGACCCTGTAAAAATTTAAAAATACTTATTCAATATGCTACCTTCAGATATAAATACTACAATATTAATAAGTATTAAAACAGTTTTAAAAGAGTCAAATGGGAAATCTTTTTTTTTTTGTTATCGACGGAGATTGACGGTGCTGACGCCGAAAATCATTTATAAAAGCGGAAGTGATTGGTCAACGCTGACTTTAGTCAAAGTCTGTGAAATATAACGCGGTTTTGTAACTGTCACACATGTAAATTTTTTTTTGTCTTTTTTATTAAAAAATTAGTCGTTTGTCCTTTTTTAACTTGACAAGTTTTAATTCGATGCATTTATTAAAAAAATAATACGTATTTTATTTTTATCTATCTATTTTAATAAATTAAGAAAGGACATATTATTTTTATCTATTATAATCTCAATTAATTACTATAAAAAGATAGAATTTTTGAAAAATCTCAAGTTTTTAATTCACCTACTTCATAATTAATAGGGATAAAATGACAAATTTATTATGTCAATTATTTTTTTTTAACAAGTGTAACAATTCAAAAGTGGACAAGTAATTAGGGACAAGAGGAGTTAATTGATATAATCAGTTTTACCACTATTAATTGATAAAATCTTAAACATATTATTCACTACATTTTTAAAAGACAATCACTTAATATTACTGCCTCCGTCCAACGCCACCATACTAAAAATAGTTATCCAATAATACATGTCTAATTTAGAAAATCAAAAGATAATTATTTTTTGTGTCTATTTTACTTTGCTATTAAATTACTAATTGTCATCTAATACATTTTTTAAAATACTAAATTTAATAAAGTCAAATGATTATATAGTAATATTACACTTATTATTTGTTGTTCTTTAAAAAGTGTGTCAAGTCAGTAATAACAGTAGAAAAAATAAATTGTGAATCTTTTCTTGAGATATGTCAAAAATAACAAATAAAAAAATTTCACATTAAAAATATTTAACAAGTAAATAAAAAATATATATAATCGAAGTAACGTGTTGGTTCAATTTGCATGCATTCAAATTAATTTCACTTGCTATATTTCATCAATATAAAATATTACATAACTCTGCAATTAATTTACTCTTAAAGTGCATGAATTTTGTTTTATTTAAATTAAAATTAGTCGAATCTCAATTATAGTGAATACTAATTAGACAAAAAAGAAAATATTCCTCCATTTGTTTATAAATTTTCAATATAATAAAATCATATCAAAACTTAAAATTTCCAATATTAAAAATAATTATTTAAAAATAATTTATAATATTAATATATTATAATATTTATGTGACCATTTTGCATTAATGTGTATACTTTCTTGGGAGTTACTTTTCATTTAGACTTCTGTTTTGTTTTTTTCCTTCCCTTTTTTTAATAACAATTATGTTTTTAATATTTTTTTCATCATATTAAATAGAACGTAAGTCCACTTGTATTACATGTGCATGCATCAGACTTCTTCTTCAACCCTAAAAAGGAAGAATTTAATCTATTCACGAGAAAAATAATACACCAGGCCAATGTTTAATAATCATTCGAAAAATAAAAATATTGTATTTGATTATAATAACAACGACATATAGTCAATAAATCTTTAGCTCAAATTTCAAAAGGAGAATTGGTTATTCAGAAAAAGATAGCAAAAAAAGAAAGAAAAATAACAGCAAAATAAAAAAATAAAGAGTAAAATGAAGCCACATATAATTTTAAAAAATATTAAAAAATAAGAAATTATGCGATTATACTAAACACTGCTATCCCACCAAATGAGTGACCACACTCGGCCTTTTATTATCTACTTTAATTTTTTATATTTATATAAAAAAAAATTATATAGGATCGTATCCTCGATTATGTGTTATATATGTCTAGATTAAACACCTTTTATTGATATTATTTTAATTTATTTTTATGGAAAAAATTTATTTGCACTCGATTTTTACATTAAATTAATGCAATTTCTATTATTACGTAATTTAATGAAGTAAAACACATATTTATTAATTAAGATTGAATAAAATGAACTGTAAGTTTAAACACATGACATACATGCATTAAATTGATGTAAACACTCAATACAGATAAATTTATCCTATTTTTATCTCTCTTAATTTTTGTTAAGTCAAACCTTTCTCACACCTATTAATTAATATAAATATTTTCTTTTGTATATACTTATATAAAACGAATATTTCAAACTTAATAAATTTTGTCCACGAATTTGAATCGACTTTTTAAAGTAATAATCATGACTCATGAGGCATGAATTGTTCCACATGTATTAGCTAGTTTAGGTCCAACTTTATGAAATTTTTAGCCATAAATAATTGAATTCAAATAAACTAAAGCTTTATTATTTAAATTGCAAAATATATCAAATTTGATTTTATGTTGATCTGAATATTCCTAAACATAACAAATTCAATTAATCAAATAAAGTCAACGCGAATAATTAAAATTGAAAACATAATATGATGAATTTTTGTTAATACATACATGATTACAACTTATAGGAAGTATAAATTCTTACGGTTAGTCAAGTGAAGCCAATATATCCTTTAAACTATTCAAAATTAAATAATTATATTTTTTTGTTAGTTGTTTGACAAAAAAAAAAATGAATTTATCGCTAATCAAATGATACAATTATGCCCTCTTTTTATATTGTAAAAAAGTTCTACATTATTTCTTTTGTGTAATATAATTTTACAAGTTGCAATAAGTAATTTACAGATTTTGCATCTTAAATAATCATGTTTGTCATACAAAAAAAATAATTCTTAATTTATAATATGTAAGTATAAAAGTTTTATAATTTGTCAATATCGTAAATAGTTTACGCAATTAGTGGAAGTCAAAGTCAAATATTAGACCCCAAAAATATGCAAATAATTGACAAGAGTTTGGATATTTCTTGGGTTAATAATAATAAAATGGTCAGTAATGTCGTTTTCTTCAATGCTTTATTATATTAAATCAGCAAAAATCAAAATAAACTAATAATTCATACATTGACTTCTTTGTTGCTTAAAAAGTTATTATAGACATCATTTATTCTTAATATTGACTTGAATTTTATAAAACAATCTATTAATAGCGGGAAAATATCAACTACAAAACTTATTTTAAAAGTTAATATTATGATTTCTTTTTATAATTTGACTTATTTCTTCTTTAAAAAAATGAATAATGAGGAAATACAGGCATTCCAGATCTGTTTTTCTTGGCATTAACACAATGTCATCACTGTTACATTAACATAAATTCAAACGCGTAGATGGATCGACTCATCAAGTTTACCATTAACTAATATAAGGAAAATACTTGGTAGTAATAGCATGATGATACTATAACCTAATATATGCACAAAGAATTAAACCAGGGACATTAATACTAGCCATGTCTCGATATGGGATATCGATACTAAGCTCTCTCAGCAGGCAGGGAGAGATAAATAACAAAAGCCAAAAGTTCAAAATGCTTCTGGTTATCTGCGTAGGAGCATCTAACTTCCACAAGCCATACACTCGTCACGGTTGCTCAAAGAACACACCATCTGGGCCATTTTAGTTTCTTCATCAACTGGAGTCACTGGTTTTTCCTGCATTCAAGTTCAAAACGCGTTCTGTAACGATGGAACATATTGAGTTTATGATGAGAGAGTAAAAGATGTAATGGTTTACTACCTTCAGGATGGAAGTATCAACTGTGAACTTGATTGCATCTGCCGCTGCGCGTGATCTTAGATAGTACATTCCTGTTTTTAAACCCTGCCAGTAACAAGTTTGAAATTCAAAGACATGTACAAACCATCTTCACACATGAATTTCAGGCAAGAGCATATCCAAACTAGTAGAAATGAAATGATAGGTCACAATAATCATATAATTGTAACAACAAACTGTTGTGTGAAATGGTAAGCATACCCTGGACCAAGTATGAAAATGCAGGGATGTAAGCTTTCCAAAATTGGGTTGGTCCATATGGATGTTGAGACTCTGGCTTTGATCAATGTAGCATCCACGGTCTACAGCCATATCAACCAAGTTCCGTTGCTTGATCTCCCAAACAGTCCTGACATCATTAGGTAGTATAAGCATGGAATTTGAAGTAAAATGAACATGACAAACAAACCAAAACAATTAAAGAAGTCCATACTTGTATATGAGTTTAAGATCATTTGGGACTTCAGGGATTTTCTGCACAGAACCATCATCATAAATTATCCTATTCTTGAGGGTAGGATTCCAAAGACCCATCTCAGTTAAGTCATGAAGAAGATGCTTGTTCACCACAACAAATTCACCACTGAAAAGAATATACATAGTTAAAATCTGAAGACAGCAAAATTAACTCTATTAGCATTGAGCTAAAGGACAAGCAGCAAAAGTAACCTTAGAACTCTTCTGCTGTAGATATTGGATGTGTATGGCTCAAAGCATTCATTGTTTCCAAGAATTTGGCTAGTTGAAGCAGTTGGCATTGGAGCTACAAGAAGTGAGTTTCTTACACCATTTTTTGCAATCATTTCACGGAGAATACCCCAATCCCATCGATCTGAGGGTGTTACTCCCCACATGTCTGGCTGGACAATACCCTGAACAGAAAAGTCTAATCTTAACAAAATACAATGTGAAATCAAAAAGAAATAGGCAATAGTGAATCAAACACACATCTGACAAATCATCAAGTTTTTGCCCCCATAATATCAGGTTCTACTTTTGGCACATTTTTAATTGTCTTTTCTTGGATATCATCTTCGCATTTAACAGAAAATCACAATTCTTTATCAAGAAGGGCAATAGATTAAACCCTAGCTTAATTTTCAGAAGTCCTGGACAATCAACCAAGCAATCCACAAAGTAAATCATCAACTAAAGCAAAAGCTACAAATATACCTTGCTTATTGGACTTCCTGCATATGTCTCATATGGGCCTTCCTTGGCAGCTAATTCAGAAGAAGCTTTTAAAGCATGGTAGTATATTGTCTCAAATATATCTTTGTTAAGCTGTTGAGCCTGTACATTGACAAAATACAAGATTAGCCCACATTGAAACAGTTAAAAATAACAAAGTTGGATGGAGGGTGACTTACCTCTGGTGAATCAAATGCCATGCCAAGCAATATGAATGTATCTGCAAGACCTTGGACCCCAAGTCCAATAGGTCTATGTCGTAAATTAGACCTTTTTGCTGTTTCAACAGGGTAGTAGTTGACATCAATAATTTTGTTCAGGTTTGTAGTCACCAATGCAGTGACCTGTCTCACATGAAAAATACAACACAGTAAGATAGATATCCAAAATAAATAACTAAGAAACATCAGAAGTTGACAAGGCCAATTTGACAGAACAAAATCTAACCTCTGCCAGTTTGTCAAAATCAAAGTACCGGTTTTTAGCGCCTCTACTCCCAACAAGCTTAGATGGTTGTGATTCACTTGGGACCTCCTACAAGATATAAAGAAAGGTACTTAAAAAGAGGACAAAGAACGTAAAACCAAGCAATATTTTCAAGTGTATGGGCATTTGTAACTACCTTCTCTCTGACATATCGTGGAAGAGCAATTGAGGCAAGATTGCACACAGCAGTTTCAGTAGGACTTGTGTATTCAATAATTTCAGTACACAAGTTAGAAGACTTGATTGTGCCAAGATTCTGCTGGTTGCTTTTTCTGTTACAAGTATCCTATGATAACAAACAGAAGAAAGGATTAAAAAGAAAGAATAATGCATCCAAATAACAAAAATAACAAGATAAACCATATTAAAGTCACCTTATATAGCATGTATGGGGTCCCAGTTTCTATCTGAGACTTCAAGATCTCAAACCAGAGATTTTGTGCTTGCACAACCTTCTTAGCCTTACCCTGGATTGACAAAATGGGATCATTATATATCATATGCTGACAAACATCAAGTAATCCAAGGATTCCAAGCTCGACAAGCAATTAAGCACAATATTTGACTTGTTTTTACCTCTCTTTCATACTTCGAATACAGCTTCTCAAAATCTTCACCCCAGCAATCTGCCAATCCAGGAGCCTCACTTGGACAAAATAAAGACCATTGCCCATTGCTTTGGACTCTCTCCATAAAAAGATCAGGCACCCAAAGAGCATAGAAAAGATCTCTGGCCCGATGCTCTTCCTGCAGAGATAGAGACGTTCAGTTTTGCAATTACAAGCCTTATGATATGAAAGGATTACAAAAGTCCTAGTGAAAAGAACAGTTTGATTAAGCCACCTTAGTCCTATGAGACTAATACAACATATTGGGAGTTGATTACATAAAGGATAGTAACTACACCTTTCCATGGTTCTTCCTCAAATCCAGAAATTCAAATATATCAGAATGCCAGGGCTCAAGATAGATTGCAAAAGCACCTATACACAACATAAAATTGTCAGAAAAGTCAATTCAAGGCTTGGGTACATTATAATAAATCAAATAGAGACAAGTAATTAGGCATACCCTTTCTTTTGCCACCTCCTTGGTCAACATATCGAGCAGTGTCATTAAACACACGTAGCATCGGAATAATTCCATTTGATGTCCCATTTGTTCCACGAATATAACTCCCAGTACCACGAATATTGTGCACAGATACTCCAATTCCTCCAGCAGATTTGCTAATAACAGCACACTCCTTAAGAGTGTCATATATGCCCTCAATACTATCGTCTTTCATGCATATCAGGAAGCAGCTACTTAACTGCAAGTCAAGGAAGAAACTATCAAACAACTTTTGTTTGAAAATTATGCTCTGAAGCTATTTCCAAATCAAATAGACATACTTGAGGCCTTGGAGTTCCAGCATTAAAAAGAGTAGGAGAAGCATGAGTGAACCATCTCTGAGACATCAAATGATAAGTCTTGATGGCAGATTCAATATCTTTCTTGTGTATCCCTACAGAGACTCTCATCAGCATGTGTTGTGGCCTTTCTACAACTTTCCCATCAATCTTTAAGAGGTAAGATCGCTCCAGGGTTTTGAAACCAAAGTAATCATAGTCAAAGTCCCTGTCATATATGATCTCACTGTCCAATCGAGCTGCATTCTGTGGAAGATAAGTAAGTTAATAACTGACCTCTGAAATCTCATCAGCATTCAAATGGGCATACCACCTTGGGAAACAACTTAGTAAATCATGTTTATATTGAGCCAAAAATTTAAAGATAGAAGGTTGAATATTAACAGAAAGCAAAATGTCTTATTGCCTGAAAATGGAACTCAGCATTCTTAATGAGAGGCAGAAGGATTGGCAACAATCTCATCACTACTTGGTTTTAGTAGCAGCAAGGACATGTCATGTGCATGAAAAATGGATAACTGAGCAACTTTTAATATGTTTCAAGGTTAAATGGAAATACAGGTACAGTGTTCAGGATAACTAAGCTATGTCAACAATGATCAAGTGAAGAGCACAGGGACAAGTCTGGATGCATATATTTTTTGATATGAATAATAAAGGGACACAAAACTCAGGGAAACTGGTGCTTTCAAAATTCAATGACCTTTTCTACAATATTTTACTCCAGTCAACTGCGTTTAAGCTATTATTTAATGAACAAACAAACTTTCAATCTCATCATAACCCTAAACAAAATTATTTTCAGAAAGGGCAATGATACCTCCATTATAATCTCATACACTTCATCAGAAATCAAAGGTGCCTTGAGTCCAGATCTCTCACTGACATGGTTATACATGTCCTTGACCCTGTGAAAATCACAATATTATAAGCAACACCTTTCTATCTCAATCATTAGGCCAACCTTCTGTTTTCAAAGAATTATAAGTACTGGTGACAAATAATGCCCTTACGTCTCAGAAAATATTTTCTTTGTGTTCTTGTGCAGATTGGAAACGGCAATCCTAGCAGCCAGCTGCAACATAAGTACATTTTAGCAAATGGATGATTAAAAGCACCATGATCAGAAAGCAAAAACTCATATTTAGATGTTTCCTCAACAAAAGCTTGAACTCTATCTGAACAGCATGGGGAGAAAACAGAATAGTCACTACCCCATTCCAATTAATGACACATTGTAACATCTATAATCAAGATAAGCTATTTTCTTGATTATTCAAATTGAACCAGTTACATATGTAAGTTCATATTAATTAAATATTTTTACTTAATATGAAGATATACACACAACTACAATCATTCAAATCACTTTTACTTGTTCAATCAATAATTCTTGGAGCTCCTGCTCTATTTCTTTTTCTTGATAATAATGGAATCAAATTTAGTTTATTTACTTTGAAATCAACAACTCAAGCATATCATGATTCCATTATTATCAAGAAAAAGGAATAACGCAGCAACCCAAAGAACCATATTTTAAATTGCTGAATAACAAGACTGTAATCTCTTTTTTTCTCAAAAATTCAAGATGTGGTTCTTTGGGCTACTCCGCTGCTTCCCCCAATTGTTGAAGGCAATAATAAATACTCCCTCCAATCACTTTTACTTGTTAAATTTGAATTATCAAAAACAATTTATCTTGATTATAGCCATTGAAATGTTGTCAAACATTTTTGAATGCAATCACACAATATTCAAAACATTTTCAACACAGCCTTTCACTAGCTATATCATTAGACTTCAATTTAAACAGTTTGATATAATACTTCTCTATCGAACTAGTTTTTCAATCAATGGTTTAATACAATATATTATTTCAATACTACTAATACAGTAGGTAAAATTTATTTAATATCTTAAACTCCATTTCCAATAAAATATTAACAGTCAAAGTATTGATATATGAATCTTCTATAACAATTTCCCACTATTTAACTCCATTTCATTAAAATTCAACATACTCAAAACACAGATCAAAAGATGTAAAGCAAATCGGAGAATAGCTCACCGCTTGACTACCTAAAATTCTTCACCGTATTGATGAGAATTCAATTACCCACCTAATAATCTCATCTCCATTTTCCCCATATATATCCCCAATTGTTTGTTTTTTTTTTTAAAAAAAAAAAAGCAAATCAGAGACACACACAAGCATAATCAAGGTAATTCCCACTACTGGAACCCATTTCATTAGAAGATGAAATACTATTACCTCAAATTAACCTAAACTCCTGATCTAATTACCATTTCCAAATTCAGCACATCCAAACACACACATCAATAGACATAGAGCAAATCAAAGAGCAACCCAACTTAATTGACAACATGATTTTTCACCTTATCCATAAAAATTCAAATCCCTATTTAAAAAAAACACGAATCAGAGACTCACACAAGCATAATCAGGATGATTCGCAGTCAAAGCAGCCGCCGTCTCAGCAGCCAATTCATCAAGCTGACTCGTAGTAACCCCTTTATAAACACCAGCACAGACCTTCTGAGACACAAGCACCGGGTCACAATGATCAGGACTAAGCCCATAACTCAATTTCTTCAATCTAGCAGTAATCTTATCAAAATGAACCGCTTCTTGACGCCCATCTCTCTTCACAACATACATTGTTCTTCTCTCTTTTTTCAGTGAGGAATTTCGTCAAACAGTTGGCAGAAGGAACAGATTACAAAACAAAAAATGGAAAGTCAGACTATAAGAATTTGCTAAAATTTCAGTGAGATCTGTGCGTATATATAACATTTAACAAACAATTTTTTGAACTTTTGTATTTGAATTTCCCTCTCTTTTCTTTTCGTAGAAATGAAATTTTTTGAAATTTTCCCGCCAAATGGAAGAGCGGGTTATGCAGGGTTTGGCGGGTAAAAATATTAAATATGGCTGGAAAAGTGGAGGAGAAGCTATCTGTGGGGCCCACTTTGTTGAGATTTTTGTGGAAACTATAATTTGAGATAATTGTTACTCTCTCCGTTTCAAAAAGAATTAGAAGGAAATTTAAAAAGATAAAAGACTTTTTAATCTTGTAGTTTTAAATTAAAATTATGTCAAATGTATTAAAGTGTTCTTTAACATGCCACGTGAAAAGTTAAAGTTAAAGTTAAATTGTTGCCAAAAAAGGAAAGGGGTTATTCTTTTTTAAACAAATTAAAAAGGAAATAGGACATTTTTTAAACAAACTAAAAAAAAAATACGGACATTCTTTTTAAAATAAACTAAAAAAAAAATACGGATATTCTTTTTAAAATAAACTAAAAAGGAAATACTGACATTCTTTTTGAAATAAACTAAAAAGGAAATACCGACATTCTTTTTTAAACGGAAGAAGTAAAAAAAACATTTTAAATATAAATAACAAATTTGAGTCGGGAAACAATCACTAATACTTATATTTAATTTATGTGGTGACTTTTGAGGGTAAAATAGTTTATATTAATCATGAATTTGGGCATGAAATTTTTAAGTTTATTAAATAAGATTAACATATTCGAAAATTATGTAAAATAAACATTTAAATATTATGTTAAAAAATTGCCGTAAAAATAGATTTGCTTGAGTTGTTAAAAAAATTATTTAAATTTGAAAATTTGAAAATATTACATAGGTTAGGTGGAAGAATATTATGATAGATTGTCTACTTTTCTATGTCACATTCCTAACGTAAAATATTTTATGCATCGAATTATATTTTTAATGTATTGGCTATATATTTATGAAATTATGCAGCAACATAAGAATTACTTTACTCTAGCTAATAAGGAACAAAATTAAATGTTCTTATTTATGATTAACTTTAGTGGTAAATAATAAATATCAATTTTAATACTCATTTATATAATTTATACTTTTGCCGCCAATTTTTATTATTTTTTGTTGTGGTAGGTAGGACCAAATTATAATGAATTGGTTAGCTTTTGTTACAAGATCGGAATTTGGAAGTTGGGCCATTATGTACTGTTTATTTTAATTTTTCTAGTTGTCATTTTTTGGGATTCTAAACTTTAAGCTTGTAATGAAAGTCAACATAATTACATATTTGATTTTTAAAAAAACTAATTCAAAAGTTCAAATTTTGAAATTTGAGTTCATTTCACCATTCTTTACAAAAATAAAAATAAAAATTATTATATATTTTTATTTGAAAGTTTGAGATGGTCGAATCAAAATTCAAACAAAAAAATGTCTAGTATTTAGTATTAACGAAATCAAACGTTTAATCATCCTTGTCAACGATTTTTGAATTTGAACTTTTCCTAAACATAACTTTAGAGTTCAGAGTTCAGGCATTGTTTGTCTTTTGATATTGATCTCGAAATGGCTAAATTTGTTAGATAAATTTATGCATTTCAATTTTCAGTAATGACTTAAAAGGTGATATCAAGATTGGCTATTTGTGCAAATTGCCTCTAGATATTTTGGTTTCATTTGGACTTTGCAAATATGTCCAAAGAAAAAAATAGTATTTCTAGTATTAACTTTGGGCTTTTCAAAGATAATTTTCATGAGATTTGCATCTATATGGCTGGTCCATGAACCTTCACTTGATTAAAGAAGGTTCTACTAACTAAATAAATTGAATTTTAAAAGTGGCGGATTCAAAATATTAATGGGAGATTAATAAAAATATAGCAATGTTTGCCGAACTTTGTATATGTACTAAAAAAATTCATCAAATATCAACAAATCGAATTTGAACCGAGTTATTATTGCATATGAACTTGAAATTGCTATACAATAACGCATAAACTTCAAATATTGAATCCACCTTAGCAAGTTAGTGGCAAAAATTTGAAATTTCACTATGGATGCTTAAGAATTAATGTATATTACATGACCTATATATTTTGTATTGTTTTTCTATGTATACAATGTAATTTTTCAATGAATAGTATTTAACTGATCCCTCAATATTGTTTAACCGGAAATAGCGAAGTCAAGAAGTTGAAACTTTCAACCACTTTAATTTGTTTGTTAAATTTAATGTGGAAAATTTCTGAAAATCATTCTCCAAACTGTCAAGGTACTGGATGTACAAGCATATAAGTGAGTGCCTTCAAATAATATCCCCTGTGGAAAAGCTCAAAAGTAACCCGAGAAAAACTTACTCATATCAGATGTTCACGTTAAATCAATCAATATATGTATACCATGTGTGTGAGAATAGACACTTGATGAATAGCTTATTGCACACATTTCTCTTCTCATTTTAGTATCATTCTAATACAACTTTATTAAATTTTGGATGGTAAATTTAAATACTTTTCAATACAAGAATAATACTATACGATTAGCAATTATATTTAAGTGAATGGTAAAATGGTAGTTCAACATTTTATGAATATCTTCGTCTTTCAATTTTTGACTTAGCATCTTCTTACTATAGTATAGTATGATGACGACATACAATGATAAGTATTCTATAAAAAAAATAGTGAATGTATGTTACGTTTTATTTTATTTTCTTTTACATGGTACACAACTTTATAACATATGATTTGAAAGATTGACTCCCATGGACTTGGCTCTAAACAATATATTGTAAATTTATTTGATTTTGTCAAACACAATGCAACTTTTCAATAAAATACGTTGAGAACAAAATTAAGTAATTAGTTCCGTTCACTTTAATAATCTACGGAAAAAAACATGTTGTATTTGAAAGTAGAGAAGTAATGAAACGAACAAAAACGTATATGGAAATATTCTGATTAACGCTATTTTAATAAAAATGTCGAAAGTTTTATTAATTTACTATTTCTTAAAATAAGTATAAAATTCAATATATTTAATATAAGCTTTTTAACGATTTAATAAAAGTATAAAAAGTTAATTATCCTCTGAATTCACTGAATACAGTTCATAATTATCCTCTGAATTCACTGAATACAGTTCATGTCTTTGTGCATCTCCTCCTGATCATAGTGATATAATGAATATAATCTAGTGTTAAACTTAATCTCATAAAAAAGATATGGATAATGGACAAGTATTTTTAGACATTTTCAGAGATATACTTATACTATATTAAGGTCCTATTATCTCTCTGAATTTATTTTATAAATAATTTTCTACCGCTTTTCAGCTTACGTGACACTATCTTGTGGGTCCAGAGAGAAAATTATTTATAAAATAAGTTCAGAAAGATAGTATAAGTGTGATTCTGAGATTTCAGGCATAGATTAAGGGAATATTATGTATTTTCCAAAAAAAAGATCATCAAACTTTTAACTTCTAAATATTTTTCTTAAAAAGTACGCAGGACTCTTCGATCAATTCAATATTATTTTTCCTCTCCTGTTATCAATTCAGACTTGAGATTTCTACGTAGTTATGGGGACTAGCATAGACACATACAAGAGGTTCAAGCCTCACATACTTATGGTTTTAGGTCAACTTGCTTATACTTTGTTGTACTTTTTAACTGAAGCTTCATTCAATCACGGAATGAATCCGCACGTTTATGTAACTTATCGACATATTGTTGCGGGTTTTGTTACGCTACCGTTTGCTTATTTTCTTGAAAGGTAAATCACAAATTCATTTCCAATGCAGAAATGCATTTTTTCTGATGTTTCTGTTGATTTCTGCAGAAATAAAAGGCCAAAGTTAACTATAGCTTTGCTGTTGGAGATATTTGTACTCTCTCTACTAGGGTAAGATCTATCAAACATCAAATTTTCATATGTTGTTTGATGAGGAATATTATACTACAATAAAAATAACTTTTAGCGGCAATAAATAGACACATATATTTAGTGGCAATTGCTAATTAGTTGTCACTAAAAATCAATTTTGATGTAGTATTAACAGTATATATCATTCATAACAGAGTGAGTTTGACACTGAACATGTACTTTGCGAGCTTGAACTACACTTCTCCGACTCTTCTTGCCTCGATGGTCAACACTATAGCTGCCTTATCATTTGTACTAGCAGTTATTCTGAGGTAACACATACAATTCCCATCATGAAGAAAATATGAGTGCAATCAAAGTTCATAGATGGTCTTCATTGGTGTAGGTTGGAAGATGCTAACATTCGAAATCCTAGAGGAATAGCAAAAGTCATAGGAACCTTGGTTTCCTTGGCCGGGGTCTCGGGCATGACCTTATACAAAGGACCTGTTGTGAAAAGCTTAGGACGTACCCTCATCTACATCCACAGAGGGAATGGTGCTGTCCACGAGAACTGGTCAAAAGGCCTGATCCTCACTGCTGCAAGCTGCATTACGTGGTCAATGTGGTACATCATGCAGGTTTGCACTATAACTCTTCCTATATCGACTTGCATGTAATATGACAAGTTGACACTGGAATGTTTCAGGCTTACACTTTGAAAAGATATCCAGCACAACTATCACTGACAACATGGATGAGTTTTGTTGGTGCAGCACAGTCAGCGTTCTATACTGTAGCTGTACAACACAAACGAACAGCTTGGACGATGGGTTTAGACATTGAATTGTGGTCTACTTTGTATGGGGTAATAAGGGTTCAAGTTCAATAGTTTCTCACCAAAACAATTATGAACTTGCACATTTTAATTAGAATTGTTTGTATCTGGAATAGGGCATAGTGATGTCTGGTTTAGTAGTGTACATACAACTCTGGTGCATTGAACAAAAGGGACCAGTTTTCATAACAGTGTTCAATCCAGTCTCAACCGTACTAGTTGCAGTTGTAGCATATTTCGTCCTTGGTGAAAAGCTCTACACAGGAAGGTAAACAATCGATCTTACCCCCTCAATTTGTTCTTTGGGTCAAATTCATGTACTATATATAATACCCTCCTTGAAACATTTTCAGCATCATTGGAGCAGTAATTGTCATTACTGGATTGTACTTGCTTTTGTGGGGAAAAGAAGATCCACAACCAGAATCGGAAGAGCAAGAGCAATGTTGCACAACTCACGAAGACCCTATGATGCAGATTAGTGCACAACCTTGATAATCTCTGCTCCTTTATGTATATATATATATGGTAGAAGTAAAACAATAATAGACATAATTCTGAGTATTGTCAAGACTCTTTTTTGTTTGGATGTTTGATTAGTTATGCAAGGTGTGGCAGGTTAAAATGCAAGATGTTCGAGTAGTACCACATAGTTTGGATACAGAAAAACTAAAATGTTGAGACAAACAAAAATGGTGATAAAGTTGAAGCAATTGCTGCTTGTCATTTGGAATGTGCATTGTACGTTTTTTTCCAAAATACTTAAAACAAACCTTATATTGTAAATGTTAAATTTAAATGAAACATATATATATATATATTAGACTTTTTATGTATTACAAAGAAACAACAAATATTTTAATCAAATGAAATAGTAAAATAATCTATTTATAACGTGATATTAAGAATAGTAGAAAACACTCAATTTATTATGAGATATTAGAAAAAATAGAAGAGCTTCACATTATTATTATAAGATGTTTGGAGTTACATCCAAAGAGAATGCTAAAAGCCTAAAGCATTGTCATATTAAAAGTCAAATGAACCTGGACTGTACTTAATTTAATTTGCTCAAATTCATCAATTTTGAATTTTAAAGGAATAATTAAATTGATTTTTGTTTTTTTTTACATTTTAATTAAGTCAAGAGTTAAAATGATTATTTAACTTTTTATTTGAAGCTTTCAATGTTTAGTTTATA